>NC_060119.1:1248037579-1248344179 GCF_021461395.2 Schistocerca americana | reverse complement strand
GCTGACACTGCCTAATTTGAAGAGATACTGCAGGGCGACCATATGGCCTGGATCATTGCAAATCCGGCTGCATTATGTCTAGCACAAGCATGAAGCTTGGCCAAAAGTTCAAGTCCATATCTTCAACTGCAAGGAAATCATTGCAGTCTTAATATTGGTCAAAATTTGTCGCGTTGTGTCACGACAAATTTTGAAGTATACTTTGAGTCGAGTTATTTGACCGGGGTTTGCATGAGTAATGTTATACATAATTTCGTTGGAATCAGCAAAAAAAACTGTACAGGGTCGCATCTTACTAACCATTCTTATGAATTAGTTTCGATTTTATTAGACTCCAAATATGACATTTTTTTTATGTTGCATGCACACGGACTAAGTACACTTCAGACAAGGGGGTCTAGATCAGCAGCTATTGCAGCTAGAGGCCTGAAATCTTGGGAAACTTACTTCAACACTTGACTAAAGCTACAGTTAAAATTTGACGAAAATTGGAGACCATGATGGTGGGAACTTTTTTCAGTTTTAGACCACTTGGTGTGGAATGACCCTTACCTAGAAAATCGCTCTCAGATAACAGAGGTAAAACACATGGGAAAAAACGAACTCCAAGCTTATCAATCGAAACCTTCCACATTAACCCATGGTGTACCACGAGGCTCAATTTTAGGTCCCTTTCTCTTTCTAATTTTCATAAACGACTTCCCCCTACACGTTCAACACTCCGAACCAGTGCTATTTGCAGATGACACAAGCATATTAATTGAAGGTGAAATGAAATGGCTCTAAGTTTAAATGCTAAAGTCACAAGTGAAAATGTCTCAGAGTGGTTTATGAGGAATAAATTACTGATAAACCCTCAAAAAACAGTCGTCTTACACTTCCATACACAACAAAATAAAAACCCATTAAAACCAAACATGTCAATGGAAAACCAAAGAATTAACAGTGTCACTGAAGCAAAATTCCTTGGCATCTACTTACAAGACAATCTTAAATGGAATTCCCACATCACTTCATTAAATTCTAAACTATCCAAAATGACTTATGCGATGAGGATTATATGGAACAACACAAGTCCTGAAACAGTTAGAGCAGTGTATTACGCTTGCATACACTCCCTATTAAGATATGGCATCATATTCTGGGGAAATTCTCCTCATTGCATAACCACATTCCGGAAACAGAAAAAGATTGTGAGGGTAATGAAAAATGCCAACAGCCGAAAATCATGCAAACCATTTTTAAAGAACTGGGGATTCTGACCCTACCATGTATCTATATACTAGAAGTTGTAATGTTCCTAAAAAAAAGCATGCTACAAAATGGAAATGTATTTATTCAAAATAAATCTGTACATGAACACCATACAAGGGCAAATAGTGACATACACAGACATAATTGTTATACCACACTGTGCAAGAAAGGTGTATATCACTCAGGTTCACATTTGTTTAATAAGCTGCCAAGTAACCTAAAGGCCATAAACAAAATCCATAGCTTTAAAAAATCTGTAACATCATATCTCTTGGAAAACTGTTTTTACTCAGTAGCACAGTATCTTGAAAAATAAGTTGGTTGTAACAATATAAAAATGTAATGTAACAATATAGCAATATAAAAATGTAACAATTTATAAATGTAATGTGTACACCAATGTAACAGTATATTAATGTAATATCATTTTGTCCAACATCTAAGGTATGGTATATGTACCACAAAGATTCAGGACGTAAATAAATGAATAAATAAATAAATAGGAATCGTATCTTGATGATCTGTTCACAAAATCCCCAAGAAGTTACAGGTTCAAAACCAACTTGGAAAAAGTCATGCCAGGAATATTTATTTTAGTGGAGTTCCGAACTGCTAGAAAGAAATCCTCTAAATACTGATATGCTGTAATTGCACAGAGAAGTGTTGAAGACAATGGGGAAATACTGATTATGTGTATGAGATCTATAGGGGATTCACCAAAGGTATTCAAATTTGACATTCACAGAGTTTCAAGTAGTTCTTGCTATTCTGCTAAAACTAAGCATCAGACATGTTGGGGACACCTTATATTATGAGTCTGCAGGAAATTTAGATAATTTTGAAAGTGGATGAGAAGTCAATAGTATATTTTTTCTAAGTAGTATATTGTGCAAGTTAAATAATTAAGTACTCAGTACTTTAAAGTAATACTATACTGAAACAGATAATTGATATAATAAATAATCAGTGTAATAGATAACTGATATAATAAAATTAATTTTAAATTAAAAAATATATTCTCCTTCACACAAGTCCCACTCGTGACAATTCCTTGTCCCACCTATGACAGTCTGCGATTCCAATGATTATAAGTACACTCCTGGAAATGGAAAAAAGAACACATTGACACCGGTGTGTCAGACCCACCATACTTGCTCCGGACACTGCGAGAGGGCTGTACAAGCAATGATCACACGCACGGCACAGCGGACACACCAGGAACCGCGGTGTTGGCCGTCGAATGGCGCTAGCTGCGCAGCATTTGTGCACCGCCGCCGTCAGTGTCAGCCAGTTTGCCGTGGCATACGGAGCTCCATCGCAGCCTTTAACACTGGTAGCATGCCGCGACAGCGTGGACGTGAACCGTATGTGCAGTTGACGGACTTTGAGCGAGGGCGTATAGTGGGCATGCGGGAGGCCGGGTGGACGTACCGCCGAATTGCTCAACACGTGGGGCGTGAGGTCTCCACAGTACATCGATGTTGTCGCCAGTGGTCGGCGGAAGGTGCACGTGCCCGTCGACCTGGGACCGGACCGCAGCGACGCACGGATGCACGCCAAGACCGTAGGATCCTACGCAGTGCCGCAGGGGACCGCACTGCCACTTCCCAGCAAATTAGGGACACTGTTGCTCCTGGGGTATCGGCGAGGACCATTCGCAACCGTCTCCATGAAGCTGGGCTACGGTCCCGCACACCGTTAGGCCGTCTTCCGCTCATGCCCCAACATCGTGCAGCCCGCCTCCAGTGGTGTCGCGACAGGCGTGAATGGAGGGACGAATGGAGACGTGTCGTCTTCAGCGATGAGAGTCGCTTCTGCCTTGGTGCCAATGATGGTCGTATGCGTGTTTGGCGCCGTGCAGGTGAGCGCCACAATCAGGACTGCATACGACCGAGGCACACAGGGACAACACCCAGCATCATGGTGTGGGTAGCGATCTCCTACACTGGCCGTACACCACTGGTGATCGTCGAGGGGACACTGAATAGTTCACGGTACATCCAAACCGTCATCGAACCCATCGTTCTACCATTCCTAGACCGGCAAGGGAACTTGCTGTTCCAACAGGACAATGCACGTCCGCATGTATCTCGTGCCACCCAACGTGCTCTAGAAGGTGTAAGTCAACTACCCTGGCCAGCAAGATCTCCGGATCTGTCCCCCATTGAGCATGTTTGGGACTGGATGAAGCATCGTCTCACGTGGTCTGCACGTCCAGCACGAACGCTGGTCCAACTGAGGCGCCAGGTGGAAATGGCATGCCAAGCCGTTCCACAGGACTACATCCAGCATCTCTACGATCGTCTCCATGGGAGAATAGCAGCCTGCATTGCTGCGAAAGGTGGATATACACTGTACTAGTGCCGACATTGTGCATGCTCTGTTGCCTGTGTCTATGTGCCTGTGGTTCTGTCAGTGTGATCATGTGATGTATTTGACCACAGGAATGTGTCAATAAAGGTTCCCCCTTCCTGGGACAATGAATTCACGGTGTTCTTATTTCAATTTCCAGGAGTGTATTAATAATGTAATATTTATTGACATTATGTCGTGTAAAGAATTGCTTTATTAGTGTCAATTCAATGTTTTCAAAAGAAAATTACTGCATAACTCAGATTTCTTGTAATATGTTGGTGGATATTTAAAGCTCTGTCCATTTGCAGTCCCACCTGTGAAAAAGTTTTAAAGATGGTTAACAGCTCAGTTTGTAAACTTCTGACATTCAGATTTAAAGGGAAGGTAAAACAACTATTAATATGATAACCAATCAATCTGGGCCGGGGAGGGGGACAGATAGTAGGGTAGGGTAGGGGTGGCGCACAGTGCAGTTCTGCTGCGGAGCGCCCAGGGACGAGGTGGAGAGAGGATAGGGCAATCATGCGCAGTTGGGAGATTAGATGGTGGGCAGGGGAGAGGTGGGGATGGGGCGCAGAAAATAAGAGAGGAAAAACGACTGGGTGTGATGGTGGAATGAGGGCTGTATAGTGCTGGAATGGGAACATGGAGGCTGGATGGGTGAGGACAAGGCCTAATGAAGGTTGAGGCCAGGAGGGTTATGAGAATGTAGGATATATTGCAAGGAAAGGTTCCACCTGCGCAATCCAGAAATGCTGGTGTCGGTGGGAGGGATCCATATGGCACAGGCTGTGAAGCAGTCATTGAAATGGAGGATGTCATGCTTGGCAGCGTACTCAGCAACCGGGTGGTCCACTTGTTTCTTGGCCGCAGTTTGTTGGTGGTCATTCACGTGAACAGACAACTTGTTGGTTGTCATGCCCACACAGAATGCAGCACAGTGGTTGCAGCTTAGCTTGTAGATCACACAACTGTTGGTTTCACAGGTGCCCTGCCTTTGATGGGATAGGTGATGTTTGTGAATGGACTGGAGTAGGAGGTGGAGGGAGGATGTATGGGTCTTGTATATACGTCTATTACAGGGGTATGAGCCATGAGGTAAGGGGTTTGGACAGGAGTTGTGTAGGGATGGACGACTATACTGTGTAGGTTCAGTGGACGGCAGAATACCACTGTGGGAGGGGTGGGAAGGATAGTGGGCAGGACATTTCTTATTTCAGGACACAAAGAGAGGTAAATGTTGATCGTGTTAGGACAGCATCCAGCCACAAATTTACTTTGAGTTCCTTTATTCAAAGGAAATCGTTACCGGTTTCGAATCGTTGCGATTCATCATCAGACGGTTTACACGCTTTCTTTCTACATTTGGTGTATTTTTTACAGATTAATTGTCGTGAAACGTTGGTTTCGAGTGATTGTTTCTATAACGTTCATCCAATCGATGTAAATGCATTCCCACTGCATCCTCGTTGTTGCACACGTAATAGTTCTCACTGTACACTTTAGATTTGTCGCTGAGTTCATTCCAACCACGCACCACATGTTTTGGTAAAACATGTGGTGCGTGGTTGGAATGAACTCAGCAACAAATCTAAAGTGTACAGTGAGAACTATTACATGTGCAACAACGAGGATGCAGTGGGAATGCATTTACATCGATTGGATGAACGTTATAGAAACAATCACTCGAAACCGACATTTCACGACAATTGATCTGTAAAAAACACACCAAATGTAGAAAGAAAGCGTGTAAACCGTCTTATGATGAATCGCAACGATTCGAAACCGGTAACGATTTCCTTTGAATAAAGGAACTCAAAGTAAATTTGTGGCTGGTTGCTGTCCTAACACGATCAACATTTGTCTTCAAAAACAGCCACGGTCTCCAACATGTCATCATATGACAAAATTGCACAAAGAGAGGTAGTCAAAACCAAGGAGGAGAATGTAATTCAGTTACATCAGTCCTGGGTGGTACTGAGTTATGAGGAGAATGCTCCTCTGTGGCCGGACAGTGGGACTTTGGGAGGTGGTAGGAGACTGGAAAGATAAGGCATGAGAGATTTGTTTTTGTACAAGGTTGGGAGTATAAGTACAGCCTGTGAAGGCTTCAGGAGACCCTCAGTATATTTCGAGATCAACTGCTCATAACTGCAGATGTGACGATCATGGGCGGCTAGGCTCTACAGAAGGGACTCCTTGGTATGGAACGGGTGGCAGCTGTCAAAGTGGAGGTATCGCTGCTGGTTAGTAAGTCTGATACAGACGGAGGTACTGATTTAGCCATCTTTTAGGTGGAAGTCAACATCTAGTAACATGCTTTGTTGGGTTGAGTAGGACCAGGTGAAGCAAATGGGGGAGAAGTAGTTGAGGTTCTGGAGGAATGTGGATAGGGTGTCCTTACCCTCGATCCAGATCGCAAAGATGTCATCAACGAATCTAAACCAAGTGAGGGTTTTATGATTCTGGGTGTATAGGAAGGATTCCTCTAGATGACCCATGAATAGGTCGGCATAGGATGGTGCCTTGCAGGTGCCAATGGCCATACCACTGATTTGTTTGTAAGTAAAGCTTTCCAACAGGAAGTAACTGTGGATGAGGATATAGTTCATCATGGTGACTGGGAAGGAGGTTGTTAGTTTGGGATACGTCAGGCATTGCGAAAGGTATTGTTCAATAACGGTAACACCATGGGTATTAGAGATGTTAGTGTAAAGGGAGGTGGCATCAATAGTGACGAACAGGGCACCATGAGGTAAAGGGACAGGAAATGTGGAGAGTTGGTACAGGAAATGGTTGGTATCTTTTATATAGGAGGGTAGGTTCTGGGTAATAGGTTGAAGGTGTTGGTCTACCAGAGCAAAGATTCTCTCAGTGGGGGTACAATAACTGGCCACAGTGGGGTGTCCTGTGTGATTGGGGTTTATGGAGTTCAGGAAGTATGTAGAAGGTAGGAGTGCAGGGAATGGTAAGGGTGAGCAGAGAGATGGACACTGGGGAGAGGTTCTGGAATGGGCCTAAAGATTTGAAAACTGAATGGAGATCCTGCTGGATTTGAGTCATTCCATGTCAAATCAACACACTTTAAATAAAAATTTTACCTCACCCTCTTAGATTTTGCTGAAAGTTGGTATACTTATAGTGGCTGCTGAAACTAAGAACAATACCAAATTTCAATTTTTTTACCTCAAACCATTCCTGAAATATGGTCATGTAAACTTTTCAAAAACTGGCCAAAATGTGTGAACGAACTTTTTTAAAATTGCCCTAGGAGCTGCCCTAAACGAGCTAGAGAACTGGGAAAGGTGTCATTTTGCAGCATTTTTCATGCTCTTTCCAGTGATGGACAAAACAACATAGCTTCTAATTAATAACCTTTTTGAAAATGGTAATTAAAGTTTTGATTTAATTTTTTTACAAAAAGTACATAATTGAAAATTTTCAAAATATTTCCATAACTAGTTCATACTGTTGTAAATCACATGGCAAAATATAAATGTGGGATGATGATGGGTTCATTGTTAAAAAAAATTATTCCAGACTCTTGTTTCTCACTAACGGCCCTAGTTTGACCAAACTGAGCTTTAAGATAGTACGTCAGTAGAGGACCGTATACTTATCCGGCACATGCAGATGTCCTGTGGGTGTCAGTTGTGGATGTTCTCACAAAAGTGAATCCATTTACTCTGACAGGGAGAACATACATTCTTAATGAAAGTGATGTAAACCAAACCCAGTCAGCTTTATTAAAATGTAATATGTGAAGTTCCAAGACAATTTATTGGGAAACTGTTTTCAACTCAAAACTTAATTTTTGTCTCAGGTTAGTGTTAATGTATATTTTATAAAAAGTTGTTTCAAAATTATTGTTAGTACCTATTGTGTTAAATTTAGCTATGTACAGGTACCTGTTACTCAAAAACAAGCATTACATATTTAATTTGTTTAATAGTTCCATTTAAAACATCATGGACCAGAACTATTATGTAAATACTTGTACTTATTCATACTTTATTTCAGTTTGTAGTTAAATGCTCAATTTCTTGTTTTTGTTATATCGGTTAATATACTGTTAGTGAAGTTGTATGAAATTGAAATAAGCAATCAACTTAATTATAAAATATGCTGATTAGTTTTGGTTTAATAAGGTGATGTTTTGATATTTCTAATACTTTTTTACTTACCTTTCAGTATATTTTAAAGAAATTCCTGTTTGTTAAAGGTCAATTTGGTCAAACTAGGGCCATTAGTGAGAAACAAGAGTCCGGAATAATTTTTTTTAACGATGAACCCATCATCATCCCACATTTATATTTTGCCATGTGATTTACAACAGTATGAACTAGTTATGGAAATATTTTGAAAATTTTCAATTATGTACTTTTTTTAAAAAAATTAAATCAAAATATTAATAACCATTTTCAAAAAGGTTATTAATTAGAAGCTATGTTTTTTCGTCTATCACTGGAAATTGCATGAAAAATGCTGCAAAATGGCACCTTTCCCAGTTCTCTAGCTCAATTAGGGCAGCTCCTAAGACAATTTTAAAAAAGTCCATTCACACATTTTTGGCTGGTTTTTGAAAAGTTTACATAGCCATATTTCAGGAATGGTTTGAGTTAAAAAATTGAAATTTGGTATTGTTCTTAGTTTCAGTGCCCACTATAAGTATACCAACTTTCAGCAAAATCTAAGAGGGTGAGGTAAAATAGGTGTGTTGGTTTGACATGGAATGGCTCATTTCTGGAATGGGGCCACTGACGCAAAGTTTGTAGGTGGATGTATCTGACAGCTGGCAGGGTCCTTCTGTCATGTAATCCTTGCAGTACAAAACAACAATGGTGGAGCCTTTGTATGTAGGTAGGATTATGAGGTCAGGCTCAGTTTTTAGATTGTGGACTGTGGTTCTTTCTGCGGATGTAATGTTGGTTAGCATGATGACGGATTTGGGGAATGATGATGAGGCAAGCATTGAGGTTAAGAAATTCTGAAAAGTTAACAGGAAGTGATTTGGGGGCAGTAGGGGAGGATCATGGTTGGCTGGAGGAGCGAATTGAGTTAAGAGAGTGTTCAACATTGGTCTTTGGTTGAGTCTGATGGGTTGGGTTGGTGGCGAAAAAGTGTTTCCACTGTAGGGACCGAGAGAAGGAGAAAAGGTCTTTAACAAGTCCTGCACGATTGCATTTGGGAGTGAGGCAAAAGGTGAGACCTGCGGGCTTTCAAATTATAAAATGAGGTGTGATGGTGTGGGTGGCCCTCAACTACATACCCACAGATTCAAAGATGAAATAGAAAAGTTTTGGCTGGTTTTGTTGTATAGGGGCTGGGATACGTAGTTGCCACATTACAAGCAAAATACTGGTGAGTCTACAGTATACAATATGAATATACACATGAATCGAATGGTTGAAGGTTCCTATAACTCAGCAATTGCGAATTTTGAATGTTATATAGATATTTATAAATGAAAGATTGCAATTAAATAAATTCTGCAGGTACTATTTTAATGACTTTAAATGATGGGTACGATAGCAGAAGTACCTTTAAGAATGCCCTTTATTACTGTAAAACACTTATTGGTGTCGATAGCCCTGCAATTAAATAAAATAGAAGTTGAATAACAGGGAAACAATGGATTCCTACTTCACGTAATCAGTTATACGCAACAACATAGCTCGCGAGATATTCACTTCTAAATGCATACTACGCCTTCACTGCAGAAGCCAAGGAAATCTCAAAGTGCACAAGTCGACACTACGAAATATTTCTATCTCCCGCCACCTTGCACAAACTGCTCCACTCTCCCAACGTAGTTCCTGCGACCGGCCGTCGCGCCATCCTGTCCAGCACTCTCTGTCCAGCACCTCCCGTGTCCTGTCTGTCGCGCCATTCTGTTCAGAACTTCCTTGTCCTGTGCGACTGTCCCTCGTGCCACACTGTTCAGAACTGCCTCGTATCCTCTCTGGAAATGATGCTCCTCCCCAACCTACATACGTCTCTCCACGTGTCCCTCTTGGAAACCATTGCTGTGATTGGCTAGAGCACTCCGGCCCAGTCTCCAAGCCAATGCACACTCACAAACATAAAGAAACACATTCAAAATACTGGATTTACATTTAAATAACTTGAAATTAAATAAATATTCCTACAGCGGGGCCATAAACACGCTCCAACACACATTATTAAATACATAAACAAATTAAATAAACATACATCATAGGAATAGAACAGAAACAGGCCAGTAGCCTAATGTCACTGTGTTCTAAAACACAGTAAATATTTGACCAATTTCTTCATGAATAGTATATATCAGACACAAACAAAGAGACAGACAAATAAATATATTTATTCGTCATTGCACATCAAGATGGGCGAGTGAGATCACAGGTATTTTATTCGTCCGGCAAAAGAACTTATTAAAGAAGAAATAGTGTCAAATTTAAATTTTCTTTGTTTTGTAAACTTGCTGTAGTGTCTGTTCTTGTCACACAATTGAATATTAGTGCCCCAGCAGTGCTTGTTCTTGAAGAAACTTGTCCTTTAGCTGAAGTCCCGATAATCGCGACATAACTCGAAATTTTTCTTGTGCTATTGATAGTGCAAAATTCGTTTAAAAAAAAATGCTACTAGTTTCATCAGTGTTTATTGTCACAATAAAAGTGTGATTAAATGTTTCTAAATCGTATTTAACTTACACATTTCGTATTGTTTACTAGTTAGATAGACGCGATCTAGGCCTAAATTTTCCGAGTTATAAACGTTTAAAAACCTGACCAAACACGCCTGATAACGTAAATTCTCTAAAAGCAAATTAATAACAAATTCATTTTTCTGTCATTGTATCTCTAAATCAGTATTTAAAAAAAAATAATAATAAAAAAAAAAAAACACCGCACATAAGACCTTTGTGTCGTTTTTTGTTTACACGTAGCCAATCTCGTGTCCTTAACAAACAATCTTTAAACTCAATTATTCTTTCGAAACTGACCATGAGTGAGAAATGTGGGAGCTGTTATAGGGTAGTGAATAGAAGGATTTGTTGCCCATCTTGTAGGAAATATTTTCACTGGGGGGGAGGGAGGGGGGGGGGGTTGCAGTGGGGAGAATGTTGGGAGAACAAAAGAGGCTCTCTCCGAGAACTGCAGAGTATGCAGTAGGAACATTCTGATTGGGGAACAGGAAAGGAAAATCTGCGCCCTTCCGGCACAGTTGGAGGAAGTAAGGGAGGAACTTACAAGGATAAAGGGAGATAGGAGGGTGGAGGGTGGTTAGGAAATGGCAGCTAGTAGGAGGATAGGAAGAAAGAGAACGCGATCTGATAGTTTTATCATCAACGCCAAAAACAGGTATCTACCACTGCCCGAGTTAAGTGGAGACGAGCCTCAGGTAGAACGAGGAGTAGGAAATGTGCAGCACACTTCAACCGAGGCCAAGAAGCATAGGAATGTACAAAGTGTTAGGAAGAAGAAAGTGCTGCTGCTAGGTAGTAGCCATGGGCGAGGTGTAGGCCCTCAGTTACAGGAAAGTTTAGGGGCAGCATACCAGGCCACCAGTATCTTCAAGCCAAATGCAGGGCTAAGTCATGTTATAGAGGACCTAGGGTCTTTATGTAAGGACTTTACAAAAGAGGACCTTGTAGTGATAGTGGGTTGAGCGGGAAACAGTTTGGACAGGGATGGGGCATATGACATAGGCGGTGACCTGGACATGATAGCTTCCCTGCCTCTTGGCACCAACTTACACTTTGTTGAGCTGTTTTAGCGTCATGATCGACCACACCTTGATGGAGCTGTGAAGTGAATCAATGTGGGGTTAGGGATGGCTCTGAGGACAGCCAACTTTGCTCATGTTTCTCTGGTGCCTGTTGGGACTATCAACAGATGGGGTTTCACTAGGCATGCCCTACACATAAACAGGACTGGGAAGGGAAGATTGGTACAGGTGATTCATGAAAGTATAGGGGGTGGATCTCGGGCCACACATGGTGAAATACCTGTTGTCATAGGTAGGAAAAGTAGGTCTTTTTAGGATAAATCCAGACAACAGGTTCCCCTGCCTAAAGAGTATCTCCAGCACTTTAAAAAATACTGAAACAATCACTCCCAGGACAGATTTTGACACCTAAAATATCACATATACCAGATGTCACAAATAAAAACAGACTACTGGAAAGAGTAACATAGGGCATTTCACAGACTTAACAATCCCCCATCAAAACATGTCATCAATAAAAAATAAAATACAACTATTAGAAGTTTAGCTCCAATCTTTGAATTGCACAGTAGTTTGTATTACTTAGCAATGGTGTAGAGACACAAAAATGCAACATGTAGTATCATCATTGTATGAAAAGGCAAACTCTTACTGCAGAACTACTTCAAGGGGTGGAGGATCATGCATTTATATCAGTAAAGGAACACAGTTCAAATTAAGACATGACCTCAGTACTGTAAGTGAAGAGAAACACTTCAAAATATCACCTACTGAATTAATATCACGAAGAAATTAATCATTTTATGTGTATGTAGATTTCCCAGTGGTAGTGTGGACACTTTTTTCAGTAAGTTAACAGAAGTTCTAGATAAAGTCTCAAGTACAAAGGTCAACATCATTCTGTGTGGAGACATTAACATCAACACCAACATCATAAATGAATCCAGCAGCACCTTCATAAACATCCTTCAAAGTTTTGGCATGTCCCTATTGGTCAATAGTGCAACAAGGGTTACCACAATGACTTCATCAGTAGTTGACCATGTGGCCACAAATATGCACAGGGAAAAATGTGATGTAGCTGTAAAAGATCTCGGACTCTAAGACCATCTCTGTCAAATAACAACAGTAAAGTCAGGCATTGAATCATTCCCTAAACTACAAGCCTACAAATGACATCTATCAAAAATCAAATATTTTGCAAAGAACTAGAAAAACAAAGCTGGGCTGAAGTGCATAAGGAAACCAAAGTGAACATGAAATTCTCTATTCTCCACATTGTTTAAATTGAACTAAAAAAAAAAAAAAAAAAAAAAAAAAAAAAAAAAAAAAAAAAAAAAAAACCGGATGGCTAACAGCAGGTATTAAGAAGTCCTCTCAAACACTTAAACACCTTAAATTTCTATCATAGATACAAAAATATCTAAGGAAGGTGCTGATTGCTGCAAAAAAAGTCATTTAATGACAAAATAATATACAATGCAGACAATAAAAGCAAATCAGTATGGAATGTTATAAAAAAGGAAACGAGGAGAGGCAAACAAAAGCTGAATAACATACTGCTAAGGGGTGGGGGATAAAGTAATAAATGATCCACAGCAATTAGCAAACTTTATAAACGAGCGTTTTTCAAGTATTGGAGAGAAGTTACAGCAAAAATTGCCCCAAACAAATGTAACACCCGTAAATAATGTTGCACTAAATACAATGATGTTACTTCCAACCACAGAGAATGAAGTCAGTAAAACAATTCAAACACTAAAAAAATAAGAAGTCAGTAGGCTTAGGTGAAGTACCAATGTATGTACTGAAACAATGCATAGGGATTATACAAGGCCCCTTAACAAATATAATAAATGAATCCTTCACATCTGGGACATTTCCAGAGCAGTTAAAACAGGCAAGAGATGTACCTTTGCTTAAGAAAGGTAATGCAGAAGACATAGAAAATTACCGGCCCATTTCCCTGCTGTTAGCATTCACAAAAATAATAGAAGCAATTATGAAAGACAGATTAATGAATTACCTGAATAAATACAATCTTTTAAGCAAATCACAGTTTGGTTTCTGAAGTGGCAAAAATACAGAGTCAGCCATAGTAGAATTCACAAAAGTTGTACTTGATGCTCTTGATAAAGATGAGTGTGTCACATGCATATTTTTGGACCTTTCTAAGGCGTCTCATACAGTCGACCACAAGATTCTATTAAATAAATTAGAAGCATTAGGAATAAGAGGGGTAGCTAATGACTGGTTTCGATCATACCTAACAGATAGGGTGCAAAGAGTAGATATATCACATACTTTAAATAGATCCAAACATTTAATAAAACACTTATCAGCACCAAAATACATTAATGTAGGGCAGGGCTTCACAACATACGTGCTCGCGGAGCAAGCTGTGAGCAGCAAGGCGCGAGCACGGAGCAATGGCCACCCGCAGGGATATCACTCACGAATTATTACTGTGACAAATGAAACAAGTAAAGGAGAATGTACACGTGCCACATAATTTTATTAGCTTAGTGTATGCCTCTACATTCGTATTAATTTGTGAACTGTTATACAATAAAAGGTGTCACTGAAGTGTGGGATTCTCTGTTATCTTGTACTTTTTGCCCTTTACAATTGCGTCTATGTTCGGAGTAATAGTTCTTGTGCATCGTAGGCGCAGCGTGCAGTTTAAATTTCGATCAGACAATGCGTTTCTCAGGCGCATCTTGTTACATTTCATTGCAGAGAACAGTTATTCACAAATATACATGGAACCGAACATTGATATTATTGTAGCCGCCAGTTTGTGCAAATGAGGAAATCTATCCTGAGGGAAGTGTCTGTAAAATTCCAAAATGTTTTTCTTGTTCTGAAATTTGTCTCTGTATTCTCTGTCACACTGCAGGTCAATAATTTCTAGTTGCAGCTCAGGACGAATCTCTTCAATATTCGCTGAATATGGAGAGGAGAACAGATCAGAATCACTGTCTAGTGCTGTCAGATTTTGAAAGCGTTGATCAAATTCTTCCTTAAGGGCAACTAAACTATGTGAACAACGGTCACAGTCTTTGTGAACATCTTGCATGGATGATAATTTAGGAAAATGAGCTAGATTTCCTGTTTCCAGCTGACTCACCCAAAGTGTCAATTTCATTTTAAAAGCTCATATTCGATCTATGAAATGAGTAATTAGCAGATCTTTACCTTGTAGTGAAATGTTCAAAGCATTCAGATGGCTAGTTAAATCTGCTAAGAACGCGAGATCACATTTCCATGAAGGCTCTTTCAATTCAGGAACACACATGTTATTTACATGAGCATATTTATCTCATCTAATAGGCAAAAATTCGATTTAATAATTCGCCATGACTAAGCCAGCGGACCTCGCTGGAATAAGGCAGGCTACCATACTGGCTTTCTACATCCTCAAGAAAGCTTTTAAATTGTCTGTGTTGTAGCCCATGCTTCCTTATATAATTGGTTGTAGGAACAACACCACTCATCACATTTTTTAGAGTGATACTCTTTGAACATAAGTTTTCCTGGTGGATCACACAGTGAACGCCCGTTATTTCATTCGGCATGGTCAGTTTTTGCATTTTCTCCTTCAACAGCGCAACGAAAGCTAATTTTTTCCCTGTCATCGCTGGTGCATCGTCTGTAGACACTGAAACTAAAGAATTCCATAACAATCCTATATTTTCAACACTTGCTTCAACACTACTTAAAATATCACCTCCGGTTGTAGTGTTCTTCATGGCTACTACATCGAGGAGCCCCTTCCTCACCTGAAGGTCTCTATTAACACCTCCAATAAATAAATATGGAAAGCTGCGCTGTTCCAGTGATATCAACACTTTCGTCCAGAGCTAGAGAATATGTCATAAAATCTTTATAGATATTTGCAAGCTGGCTGTGGACGTCGTCTGCCATGTCCTGTATGCGACGCATAATGGTCATGTCAGATAATGGCACAATCCGAAACTGTTCAACTTGAGATGGACACAAATGTTCCGCTGCAACTACCAAACATCTTTTATTAAATCGCCATCAGTGAAGGGGCGCAGGGATTTTGCTAAAAACAAAGCAATTTTGTAGCTCACTCTGAGAGCTGCCTCAGTTGATTTTTCTTCGTCATCCAGATCTTCTTCGGATAGCTTCCTTTTAAGTTAAGTTTAATAACTTCCTGTGCACGATCTGGTCCATCACATTTTCCACTTCCGTAGTCTTTCGCATGGTACGACATATAATGTCGCTGCAAATTAAATTTCCTAAAAGAATTCAGCGTTTTGTGACATACTAAACATTTTGCAACACCATCTTTTTCTGTAAACAGATACAATTCCTCCCAATGGGGGTTGAACTGCGAAGGCATGGTTGGGGTTACACAACGGCAACTTGACATGATTCTTAACCAGCGAAGTGACTGTTAGAGCTGATCGTGGAACTTTTAACGTTACACAGTTGGCGCGAATTCAATAGGCACGCTGCGGTCCTTATTCATACGTGCGCGCGCATTTCCCCTCCCTCCCTCCCTACTCCGCGACCTTGCACCTGCTCGCGAGCACGTGCCTGAGCAGACGCGAGTACTCGCGCTCAAAACCGGCCAGTTGTTAAGCCCTGATGTAGGGGTTCTGCAAGGTAGCATATTAGGACCAATACTGTTCCCAGTATACATCAATGACTTTCCCAGTAGTGTTACTAATGGTGAAAAAATCTTCTTCGCTGATGACAGCAATATTATGGTCACTGAGAAAACAAGAAAACTCCTTACCGAGAAATCAAATGAAACGTTCAAAGAAGATTATGATTGGTCAATATGCAATAAAGTGGCACTGAACATAAAGAGAACCAGTGCCATTAATTTCAGTTTGAAGAGGAAAAATGACAATGTTAAATTAAATGTAGATGGCACCTCTATAGACTGTGTAACAAATGCAAAATTTCTTGGAATGAATATTGATTCTCAGGTGAAGTGGTGTGAACACACAAAGGTACTTGAAAGCAGAATGTCATCAGCATGTTATGCTCTTCCTATCATCAGTGTGTAACATGCAGTGTCTTTTAGTTACATATTATTCGTATATACACTCAATTCTTAGCTATGGCATTCTTTTTTGGGGAACAAATTCACAAATATGAACACAATTTTCAAACTCCAGAAAAGAGCCATAAGAATAATAACCAAAAATATTAGTTGAGCTCATTGTAAAGATCTGTTCAGAAGACGGGATTTTAACTGGTTCATGTGAATACATTTACCAGTCAGCTCTAGACCGCAGCTCGTGGTCGTGCGGTAGCGTTCTCGCTTCCCGCGCCCGGGTTCGATTCCCGGCGGGGTCAGGGCTTTTCTCTGCCTCGTGATGACTGGGTGTTGTGTGATGTCCTTAGGTTAGTTAGGTTTAAGTAGTTCTAAGTTCTAGGGGACTGATGACCATAGATGTTAAGTCCCATAGTGCTCAGAGCTATTTGAACCATTTGAACCAGTCAGTTCTACACATCAAAAATAACATTGGTAATTATTGCACAAACAGCTCTGTCCATGACCATGCAACAAAACAGCATTTTCTAACAAGGAATAAAACTGTACAATAAATTAAAAAAAGAGATTAAAGAAATTGCAAAAATACACTTATTCATAAAGGCAGCTAAAATACCTGTTGTGACAGTACAAACCCCCGTTACTAGATGAATAGGTCTAGTATGCAAGGATTACTTTGTGGAGAGCGAGTGTGGGAGATTTGCAATGTGTCGGTGGGATGCCTCCACCACTGGGCGGCCATGTGGCCTGTAGCTTGGGACATTGTTTGGTTTTTCGCACATTACACGAAAACTATGTAACTTACGATGAAGAGTGATGCGGCAGTGGATTATGGTCAGCAATATGCACCTTCTGAAAGATCAATCTTTATTTTAAGCCATGAGACGCAAAAGTTATAGTAACTTGAAAATTGTTTAATATTACGAAGACTGAAAAATTAATAAAGATAGTAAATAACAACTTACAGAGGTGAGCGACAAGTCAATCTTTGGCTGAAGGGAATGCGAAAATAGTGACTAGCTACGATGAGACATAAGCTGTGCTGATAAACAAAATAGACAGCACAGCTGATGATCTTAGAAAGGAAATGGCAACTGTCACCTCAAAAGTAAGTGACAAAATTACCCTTATGGAATTGTATAATGTTTTGGGTCATGCTGACTGTCCAGTAATGTAGGTACCTAGTGGAAAGCCATTTTCAGGTGAAAACGGATATCATGCCATGGATTTTTTGGCCAATTGCAAGGACTGTTTTCTGCCTGGGACATCAGATGAGACAAAAGTAAAATTTGTAAAGAGAATGCTGGGAGGTTCAGCTCAGACATGGGCTAACAAGTCTGGGCTAACAAATTTAAGGATCAGTTCATTTCATTTGAAATATACAAATGTTTCTAGACAAATACTGGAGTAAAAATAAGCAGTGTAGGTTGCAAAATGAGATTTTGAATGGACCTGTGTACAGGGGAGGCAGAAAACTATGAGGTAATTTTGCCAGGAAGAGTTGAATAAATTAGTACTTCTAGATCAGCCTTTAGGTGTGTTAACAGAAATATCTACTTTAAGGAGGAGACTACCTGAGGAGTTACAATGGGAACTTATACATTGCCCCACTGATTCTGTGGAGAAGTTTTTAGACTTTGTTGAGAGGATGGAGCAGGCTATGTGCTATAGGCCTGGCTCAAGGGGAAAAAATCCATTAAATAACCATTGGAATCTGGAGGAAACAAGAAATATGAATTGGGGTAACAATCATCAAAATGGTCACAGAAATAGGAATTGGGGAAATAACCATCAGAGCCATCATTGGGAAAGAAATATAAATGAACATTGGAGAGGAAATGGGGGAACATATAATGAAGAGAGCCACAGTCAAAGGGATTTTAGGGGCAGTGATGTAAGAAATGAACCAAGGTCAATGCTGGGAAATGGACCTGGAAGAGGGGGACTGAACAACCGCACACAACAGGGACAGCATCCTTTAAGCTAGGAGCTGTCTCAAATGGGTCCACTTTGGGACAAGACAAGTTGCAAACAATAGGACCAAGAGATGGAACCATAATAATTATAATCAGACTAGGGATGGTTATTCTAAAAGGGGGGTTTGACAATAATGATAGAAGTAGGAGAGAGGAAAGAATTTGTGGTATGGAGGCCATTGGGGAGCTGGTGCATGGAACATGGAAAAAGGAGAGCTTTTAAGAGGAAGAATGTTAGAGGTTTAAAGGCCCAAAGGGAAGAAATCAATGCTGAGAATGTTTTTTTGTAACGAGTTTGGGGATGTGAATTCTGAGAAAGATAGTATTGGTTTGGTGAGCATTATTAACAGGTCTGGAACCAATTCACTGTCTGAAGGTATAGATGGATGTTGTGATGACCAAAGTGTGTGTGAAAGTAATAGTAAGAAATTTTTTGAGCTGTGTGTTACGTAAGCAGATACAGTGGATGATAATGTTAATTCTGAGAGGGTCAAGGTGCCTGAAACTAATAGGTTTGTAGATGATGGTAATGATTTTGGGGCCATAGTGCCTATTGTTGATGTAGTGATAAAAGAATATGTGCCAGAGAGTGTATATGGTGAAATTTATGCGGTTAGCTGTGAGCAGCCAGAGGGGGCTGGTTCTGAGATGTCTGGTGAAAGTGTTTGAAATGTGCAGAATGGTAATGCAAGTGATGTTTTTGGTGGGAAAAGCTGTACCTGAATCCATGAAACATGATGAAACAAATTGTGCTAGTGTTTACATGCATGGGGTTCAACAGCAAACTAAGAATGATGAACAGTGGAGAACTAAGGGAGAATCTGAATTGAACTTAAATGATTGGGTAGCAAGGGCAAAATGGTTGCAAAAATATACTCCAGAAAATTGGACAGTAGGGAAATATAATTATGTGAACAGTTTAAAGCAGTTAAATGTTGAGGATAAGGCATATTATGATGTACTAAAAAAAATATTTGATGCGGATAACGAGTTTGATGGTTTAAGGGGGGATTTTTAAATGAAATGGTAGGATGTGCTGTGGAGAGTAACTGCAGCGTTACAGATTGTGGAAAATTAGTGTGTGATGAGGGAGATGGAAGTTGAAAAGGTGAACAATTATGTAGTGTGTGAGGGTGAGCAGTATGGGGGTATGGAAGAGGCTGAATGGAATACTGGTTGGATGGGGAAGAGTGAATGTGATTGGGTGGATTTTTCTAAGTATATACAAAAGTTGGGACCAAAGGTACGGGAGAAGGAGAAGTTTAGTTTTGCCAGAAAATTAGGATGGTTGGGCTTAGAAAATAAAGAACAAAAGATGCTTTTGAAGTAATATTTGAAGGGGATAATGAAATAGAATCAATCAATGGGGAGGGGGGGGGGGGGGGGGCAGGTCCTCCCAGGGGACACCACCTTATAGTAGGCACCTTCAGTGCCAGGCAGGAGGGTTTGCATGCTTCGTTGAAGTCGAGAGCTATGCCGGCGGTAGCATAGCTCCTGGCAGGGTCACCCAAGCCGGATTGGTCTCGACAGAGGAGCCAGACAAAGTGCGTCCCACAACATAGGGCAGAGAGGGATCTAGAGGTGTAGTGAAGCCAGCTTCCCTAGAGGAGTAAACCTCATAGAAATCCTGGTCCTCTAGGTTAGGGGTTGGGCATGGGGCTAATAACCCCATACTATAAAAAGAAGATTATTACGGAAATTCAACAGAAGTCTCGGAAACTGGATGGAAAGCATGTACCACAATCCTGGCAAAGGAAATGGATAAAGGATCTGACAGTAGCATCATGGAATGTGAGGACAATGCTTCAGCCTGGAAAAATGAAAGAAATTGCCAATGAAATTTTAAAATTCAAATATGATATCGTACGGCTGCAGGAAATAAGATGGCAAGGGAATGGGCAGATAGATAAACCTGAGTACTCATTGGTATATAGTGGACCAGAAGAAAGAACAGCCCAACTTGGAACAGGGTTTATAATAACTAGGGAAGTTAGGAAAAGCATTCTAGAATTTGAACCCATAAATTAACGGATGTGCAGACTCAGACTAAGAAGGAAATTTAGGAATATAATTAAAGAACAGTTCTACGAAGACTTGGAAAAAGTATGCCGTGCAGTACCTAAATATGACCTGATGCTAGTAATAGGAGATTTTAATGCAAGAATAGGGAGGAATGAACATCTATGTGGAGTTTCTGGAAAATATTCACTACATGAAGAAAACAACGAGAATGCACTATGCCAGTTCGCAGCAAGGAATAATATGATTATTGAAAGTACCTGATTTCCACACAAAAGGATCCATCTGAGTACTTGGAAGTCTGCAGCCAATGGAGTAGTCAATCAGATTGACTATATTTTAGTGATTGCACACCACTCCATGTCAGTTATGGATGTACAGAACTGCAGAGGACCAAACTGTGATTCAGACCACTTTGTGAAAAAATCAGTCTTGAGAGAGAAACTGTCAGTAACAAATGGCAACAGAATAGGAAAGATGATGAAATGGAATACAGACGAACTGAACATCCCTGATGAAGAAAAGAAAACACCAAGTAACACTAAGCAGAAAGTTGAGCAATAAAGAGACCGCAGTAGGAGTAGATGAAAGGTGGAACAGGACTGAAAGGCCATTAAGGATGCTGCCGAGGAAATAATAGGCATAAGAAGGAATAGAAGAACCCAAGAATGGTTTGATGAAGATTGCAGGTCAGCAATAGAGGAAAAGAACAGGGCAAGAACAAAAGTGCTACAGAGAGAAACCAGAAACAATGTGGAACAATATAGAGAATTAAGGAGAAGAGCTAACAGACTATGTAAGAGAAAGAAAAGAAAGTGGAATAAGAAGAAATTTCAAGAACTAGAAGAATTAAAGGAACAGAGAGAAATAAGAAGGTTCTATCATGCCACAGGCAAAATGAAGAATAGGTTCCAACCAAAAACAATGGCCTGTTCCAGTAAAGATGTGAAAATGATAAGGGAGGAAGAACAGATAGTGGGAAGATGGGCAGAGTATTTCAGAGATACACTAAGCACCAGCCTAGAAGATGAGACAGCTGCACAGGAGGAAAGAGTGGAGCTGGAAGTAGACAATGAAACCAATGAGACAAGAAAGCCAACACTACAAGAGGTCTCTCAGGCTGTGCACAAGTCAAAAAACAATCGAGCCCCTGGGGAAAACAGCATAATTTCTGAATTAATAAAACCTGGTGGTGAGGCTGTAATAAAGGAACTGCTGCACACATTAATATCAGATATATGGGAAACAGAAACAATGCCAGATAATTAGAAAATTGGAATAATAATCCCCATTTATAAGAAAGGGGACAGAACAGCAAGTGAAAGCTATAGAGGTATAACACCCCTAAGCATAGCTTATAAGATCTTCACAAGTATATTACATGAAAGGATACAGAAGTGTGCAGAAGGCATACTAGGGGAATATCAGTGTGGCTTTAGACCAGACAGAGGAACAACTGATCAAATATTTGTAATAAGACAAATGATGGAAAAGCTCTATGAATATGATATAGATCTGCATTTCCTATTCATCAACTTCCAACACGCCTTTGACAGCATAAATCAGCAAGAACTATACAGAGTACTGAAAGAAGTTGGTATATGTGCCAAACTAATAAGACTAATCAGAATGACAATGACAGACACAAGAGCAAAAGTAAAGGTCCTTAGCAGAACAAGTGAAAGCTTTTGACTTTAATAAAGGTGTGAAGCAAGGTGAGAGTCCCTCCACTGTCCTATTCAATATAGCCCTGCATAGTGTAGTAAATAAAATCAACAACAGAGGCACCATATTTATGAAAACTAGCCAGATATGTGCATACACTGATGATATTGCTACAGTAGGAAGAAATACAAATACACTCCTAGGAACATACTTGGCAATGGAAACCGAAGCCTTACAAATTGACCTCATAGTAAATGAAAACAAAACAAAAGATATGGTAATTTCACAATCTGAGGCAAGAAGACCCCCTCAAAAACTAAACATCAATGGGAAATGCTTCAAAGGAGTGTCCTCTTTTAACTGCTTGGGAGCCCCAATAACAAATGATAACAGTATTGGAAAGGCTATAAGGGAAAGAATACAAGCAGGAAACAGAGCTTACTTTGCAAATACGCAGCTTTTCAAAAATAGCCTTGTTACAAGAAAAACTAAACTGCTAATGTATAATTCCCTAGTCCGCCTAGTTATCACACACAGTTCAGATGTAAGGAAGTTGACAGAACATGATAAAAATGCACTAAGAACCATCGAGTGGAAAATACTATGAAAAATCCATGGGCCAATAAGGGAGGAAGAAGGCTGGAGAATGTGCTGCAATGCCGAATTACAAGAGTTAATACAAGGCAGGGACACAGTAAAATTTGTGAAATCACAGCAAATACGATGGCTAGGACACTTGGAGAGAATGACAGAGGATAGAATTCCAAACAAAACGATGAAAGGTGTGATCCATTCAGTTAGGCGAAAAGGGAGACCTAGAAGAAGATGGATCGATGAGGTAATGAGGATAGCACCAGTACGGGAGTCCAGGGGTGGAAAAGAGCAGCAAATAATCGAGAAGTGTGGCGGAAGATTGTTGAAGAAGCCAAGGCTCACCAAGGGCTTTAGCACTACTGAAGAAGAATGGGGGGCACGTATGCACTATGGAAAAGTACTGTGCTAATGAAGTGGAGGGGGATCTTTTAGCAGAAGCAGAGCTCAAGCACGAAAATTTTAGGAAGGTGCAACCAATAGTTGAATTTCAGATAGGTAAAGTCAATGAAGAACCTGAAGAAGCCTTGGTGGGCGCAGGTAGTACAGTCAGTGGGGTAGCAGAGGGTTTCTCCAATTATATCAGGAATGACAAAATGGTAGAATTCCCACTCACAGAGGTTAGAATAAAAAATGCTACTGGTAATTACAGCAAGCCAGTGAGGAAGGAGGCTGTGTTAGATGTAAACATTGGTGGAGAGTTGTTTAGTCACCCATTCCTGGTGATTCAAAATTTAAGCATAAATATGGTTCTGGGTACAGATGTTTTAAATAAATATGGGGCAAATATTAACTGTGTGGGACAGTTATTGGAATTGAATGCTGGGGGATGTATAAATTTGTAAATGCAACAGGTGATGATGTAGTGGAAAGCTTGCACATGGCCCAGTGCATGTTGGATGAAGTAGGGATTGAGGAGGAGATAAAAAGGAAGGTCTATGAGACAGAAGGTATTGGTGACAGTGAGAGGGAAGAACTGTATAATTCACTGGTAGAGAATAAAGATGTGTTCTCAGAGAGACCTGTGAAAGTGGTAAATTTTCAATATATACTTACGGTGAAGCCTCATGAGCTCATTAAGGTTAGGCCATATCCTATTGCCATAACAGACAAAGATGCTGTTAGGTCAGAAATAAAACACATGGAGGCTTGGGGGGGGGGGGGGGGGGGTGATTAAAAAAGCAGGAGTATGTACTGTAACCCAATAGTGGTGGTCAAAAAGAGGGACAAGTCAGTACAACTAGTTTTAGATGCTAGGAAATTATAATACCAGAAACTGATCACCCTGAAAATATGGATGAACTAGTCCAAGGCTACAAAAACATAAAGATAATGACCATATGGACCTGCCACTGGTTTCTGGCAAGTTCCTTTGGCAGAACAAAGCAGGAAATACACTGCTTTCCTGTTTGAAGGTAGAGCTTACCATTCGGCCTCTGCATATCAGTTGCTGTCTTTGTTAGAGCACTGAATTATGTACTTGGGGATGAATTGATGAGGAAGCTAAGCATCTATGTGGATGACATTCTTGTGGCTACTACTACTTGGAGAGAACATTATTTGCTATTGAGAGACGTGTTAACAACTTTGCAAAAAAGGGAGATGAAACTGAAACTAAAGAACTGTGACTTTGTAAAGGCAAAAATAAATTTTTTGGGCCATGTAGTGTCTCCAGAGGGAATAATACCCAATGGAGATAAGATCAGTGCAATAGCTGAGTGTGCCAGACCCAGGAATCAGAAACAATTAAAGTCATTCCTCGGCATGACCAGTTTCTACCAGAAGTTTGTAAATGACTTGAGACTGAATTCACCAAATCTGTCACGGTTACTGAAAAAGAATGTGGCATGGGTATGGAATGAAGAATGTAACAGGGATTTCGAAAAGATAAAAAGCAGTTTGTGTAACAGCAAGATATTGTATCATCCTGACCTGTCACTTCCATTCTATCTAGCGACAGATAGCTCAGACTACGGCATAGGTGTTGAACTGTCCCAACGACAACTAGTAGACTAGCTAGCTCTTGCTAGTGGAGTGCTATCTAAGCATGAGCGAGGATATGGGATCTTGAAGAAGGAACTGTTGGCAGTGGTAAGGCGTTTCCTGAAATTTAGGGTGCACTTAGAAGGACATGAGACCATAGTCATGACTGACCGTAAGGCTCTAAGTTATTTGCAGGATTGCAAGCTGTTGAACCGTAGGCTGTCACAGTGGGCACTCCTTCTACAGCAATTCCAATATAAGATTGAGTACATTAAAGGAACTGACAATGTTGTTGCTGACATAATCTTGCGTTTGCCAAATCAAGTTGAGGAAGAGGGGAGCATGGCCAAATTTGTGATGATGTATTTGAAAGGAGTGGATGGAGAAAAGCAGATTCGGGGAATATGTAAAGACATGAGGCGGGTGCAGAACACTGACCTAATTTTGAAACTGGTGAAAACAAACTTTGGTACAAAGGGGCATGAAAAGTGGAGAAATGTTACAAAATTTGTAAAGGGGTACTGTGTAGAAGGAGAGATGTGGAGAAGGAGTGGCATTTGTGTTGGCCTGAGGAACAGGTTAAATCTTTAATAAACTATACACATCTAAGTTATGGCCATTATGGGTCACAAAAGTGTTTGGGGGTACTGCAGGACTATGTAATCTTTAATAATATGGAACGAAGAGTCAGGAAACAATTAAGTGCTTGTGACAGGTGTCAACGTGTCAAACATAGTACCATTGGCACCCAAGGGGAAATGCAAAACATCCTTCCCCGGGGAGTGGGAGAGTTACTGGCAATTGATATTTTCGGTCTGTTACCAAGCAGTAGAAGAGGACAAAAGTATGTGATGCTGGCTGTGAATGTGTTCTCCAAATATGTAAAACTATATGGTATGAAGAAGGCCACCAGCAAAGTAATGATTTGGAAACTGGAAGTAGATTACTTTAAGAACTTGGGAAAGCCAATGGCGGTGTTGACTGATAATGGCTCACAATTTACTTCAAAGTTATGGGAGGACTACATGAAACAAGTAGGTATGAAAAATATAAAGACCTCTGTCTACCACCTAGCAGGTAACCTGGCTGAACGCTATATGCGTGAACTTGATCGCTTGTGCCGGACCTATTGTTGCCTTAAGCATACTTCATGGGCTGAACATATTGCATCATTTGATGATGTCATGAACAGTGTCAAAAGCAGTGCTACTGGGTTTCCACCATGTGAGGTGATGTTGAACAACAGGGCAGCAAACTTGATAGTTGAAACGGTAGATTTTCCTCACGAATCTACCATCGCTGAGCAGCAACGGCAAACGCTGGTTATAGAAAGAATGGCCAGGGCAGCTACACAAAGGAAACGCAGGCAAGATAGTCAGTACAAGCCAGTTAGGTACGAGGTAAATGACCTTGTGTTGGTGAAGACGAAGGAACGGTTAAGTGACATTGACAGGGAAATAAAGAAACTATTTGAATTGTTCCATGGGCCATTTGTGGTAGCAAGCTGCCCACACCCAAATGCATATCGGTTGGAGTACCCAAAATCAAGAAAGTCACTAGGGCTTAGAAACATAACTGAACTGCGGTTGTATAAACAACCAGTATGAGAAACGTACGGGCATTGGCAGCCAAAGATAGAATTATGTGTGCATACACTTGACGAGATCTTAGGAACGTTAGCAAT
Organism: Schistocerca americana; assembly: GCF_021461395.2. Taxonomy (NCBI): domain Eukaryota; kingdom Metazoa; phylum Arthropoda; class Insecta; order Orthoptera; family Acrididae; genus Schistocerca; species Schistocerca americana. The sequence goes on along the minus strand of NC_060119.1, from coordinate 1,248,317,904 downwards.
AAGAATTTTTGGGGAAGTAAACATTATGTGCTGTGGTATCTGAATAACTGTGGGCTTATACATATAATCTGCTTAACTTTTGGTGCATGGGGGGGTACAGCACGAGGTTTTATGTTGTTTGAGAAATTTGGGGGCGTAATTGTTAACTTGAACATTTTTTTGCATTTGGTTCTGTACGTAACCACACCAAACTTCCTTTGGTGCGAAGGGAGCTGGGTGTTACTCGTACAATTTATCGTCAGATACTAGACTTTAAACTAATAAAGATATTGAAAATCTGATTACACCATCAGAATCGTTTTGCAAATAATGGTAATGTACATATTTCTTTTCGAGGTATCATGATTCATCTGGCTACTATTAATTTCTATTTGAACTGTGAAATGTCTGCCATTAAGGTTTCACAAAGTCCGCCATCTTTGGGCACTCCTGGCATGTTCATTAACACTGCGTCACCATGGAATTCCCAGCCACGCGGTGGCTGGACCACACACTGGGGCTACCCCTCTTGTCTGACACCATGAGGTTGGCCTGCCAAGCAGCCCGTGCGGCCATGCCAACTCCGAACTTAGAATATTTTCAGGGCCCCACAACTCACCTGTTACCTCACAGACCTTTGGAATGGACTGATATTTCTGTGAGGCTAAGGCTTCTGGAGGAAAGGTTCATGACAGTGTTTCAGGTCTCTTTAGTTTCTCGATTCAGTGTGGTGGTGAGAGGGAATTTTGGAGGGTCAGGTAAATGTAGTAGGTCTTCGAGACTGGGTTTGTCACCTATGAGTGGACATAGAGGAGGTTTGGAGGTTGTTGCAGAGTTGGTGGACAGTGGTACTCCAAGGTGGGAGTAGGAAGTGAGCAGGGTGGAGAGCTTTTTGTGGTGTGTCGTGTATGTTGCTCTAGTTCCTCGAGGGCAAGAGTTTCAATGTGTGTTAAAGGGTCCAGGAATTTGGGACTGCAAAGCAGGAGAATTTTGCGGATGGAGAGAATGTACTGCAAGGAGGTTTGGGTTTGGCTGATATGGTTTTGCAGGACTAGGTTGGTGAGGGCTAAGGATTGGTGGAATCTGAACAGGAGGAGGTCATTGTAGGAGGAGGATGGCAGCCGGAGATGGGTCATTTATGGTAAGGCCATTTGGGGGAATTCCATGAGCCAAGCAACAATACAGGAACAGTATGTGGGACTGGGTTCTGGATAGAGACAAGAAAACTTTTCTGTATTGATGCAGATGGAAGAAGCAAGAATCCATGGTGGTGGAAAAAATGCGAAAAATTATGTAAATAATGTACAATTATGTCCAGAGTGGTAGGGGTCAGCAGAGAGATGGACTCTGGGGAAAGGTTCTGGGATGGACCTAAGGATTTGAGGAAAGACTGGAGATCCTGCTGGATTTCTGGAATGATGTCACTGTGGCAAGGTTTGTATGTGGACGCATCTGACAGCTTGTGGGGTCCTTCTGGCTGGCAATCATTGTGGTTCAAAACAACAGAGGTGGAGCCTTTGTCTGCAGGTAGAATTAGGAGGTCGGGATCAGGTTTTAGATGGTGGACGGTGGATTTCTGTGGATGTAAGGTTTATTTGCCTATTGAGGGATTTGGGGATTGATGGTGAGGCAAGGTTCGAGTTTAAGACTTTCTGGAAAGTTAACAGGGGGTGAGATTTGGGGATGGATCATGGTTGGATGGAGGAACGAACTGAATTAGGTAGGGTTCAACAATGGTCTTTGGTTGAGTCTGATTGGTAGGGTTGGTGGTAAAAAAGTGTTTCCACAGTAGGGACCAGGAGAAGGAGAGAAGGTCTTTAACAAGTCCTACATGATTGAATTTGGGAGTGGGGCAACAACAACCTCCAAATCTTCCCCACGTCCACTCATAGCTGACAAGCCCTGTCTCCAGACCTACTACATTTACATTTATCTCCAAAACTCCCTCCCACCACCACACTGAATCCACAACCTAAACAGACCTGAAACACAGTCATGAAACTTTCCTCCAGAAGCCTTAGCCTCACAGAAATATCAGTCCCTTCCAAAGGTCCCACCTTTTTCCCACTCCACAGTCCACCATCTGAAAATTGATCCCGACCTCATAATCCTACCTGCATTGGGAAAGGTAGTGCTCAACAGCGCTGAGACCATGGATATTAGGGATGTTACTGTAAAGGGAGGGCACCGTGTGGTAAAGCGACAGGATAATCCTAAACAAATGTTCATTTCTCTCTGGGGAAGCTAATATTGAAAGTTCTGATGACTAGGAAGTGAGAACAAGTCAGAACTCAAAAACCTTCCAAAACGGGGTGTCTTCTCTTGCTACTTGTCACGACATATCTCAGCCAGTTTTTCAGCAACAATAACTGCACATCAAACATTATAAATTTCAAAATGTAGCTGTGCAATACCAAGGCACTGAACATCACGGTAGTAAAATTGTTGCATAGCAGTTGCATAGTATAAACTGCCTTCAAGTTTTAAATCATTGTAATTTTGTCTAAATTTTGAGGAGGTTCACAGAAGCAAAGATGCAGATTATACATAATTCTGAGTGTGTCTTTTCATTGTGCAATACTATCGACATGTTAGTTTAACTCCACATTAAAATACAGCATATTTTTTGCTCGCACAGTTAGTGTTTCATGTGAACTAATGAAAAGTTGTGTAAATGTGTTGCAATTGTCCATGGCGGATTAACCATGAAAGTTTCTTTTAAAGTGAGAAAACCAGCATTCCCATTGCAATAGGGGCCATGTCTGATACCTGTGCAACAGCAGCCACCAGTGGGTTTCTTTTACACAGAGTCCCTAGCCTGACACAGGATCAGAAGCCTGATTATATGTTTATTGAAGTGTCAAGAGGACAAAGCTCGAAGATGTTGCAATTACACATTTAGGACCCTAAGCTTATGTTTTCTTCAAGCTACTTAAGACAGTCTCACTGAGGGTGCTGGAATAACTGTAGCAATATGCTGTTCTGTAACCCAGTACTTGTCATCCCTTGTTGATCAATAAAATGAATTTGCTGGGCCACGTGAGTGCATAAAACTTATTAAGGCATCCTTGCAAATGTTTCCAATCCACTACATGTTTTTCATAGATGCATGCAGCATGTTGTCATGGTTGGAGGTCAGACATTAACATATTTTCTTCACCAATGTTAGTAATTTTGACCAGAAAAGATGATGCATCATTTGAAAATATGCTGACCTTAATTACTTTTTCATCAATTGTCAAAAAGTGTTATTTATTTATTTATTTCTTACACCATGGATCCAACTGTGACAATTTCACATGGATGTAGTGTGTGTCAATTTTTACATTGTCAATGACAAGTACTAGTACACTATGTTTACAGGTAAAGAATATAAAGTTACTTAACCACTACAATGATCCATAACACAATATAATGGAATGAGAATCCTTAGACCTACAGATTACAGGTATAAAACAAAGTAAATTAAACCTGAAAGGTCATATAACCCAGACTGTTAAATATAAGCAGTTAACACTAAAAGAGTTACATATGTGACAAGAATGTTCAGCTTAATGTTCAATTTATATGATAATACATCTTATTTCAAGGCCGTTTCTCACTGTGTTTCATAAACTCTTCCAAACTGTAAAATGACATGGCTAAAAGAAATTGCCTCAGAAGCTCTTTAAATGTAGATTTGTTGGCAATTTCACATTTGATTTCTGGAGGAAGAGCATTAAATATCTTTATACCAGAGGACTGTACACCCTTCTGCACAATCTTCAAATTTTTACCTTCAGTGTGGAAATCATGTTTCCTCCTTGTGTTATACTGATGGTATTCACTGTTACATTTGTATAAATCAGTGTTTTTACTTATGAAACACATAAGTGAGTATATATATTGAGAAGTAGTTGTAAGAATTCCCAGATTCCGGAATAGGCTTCTGCAGCTGCATCTAGGATCTACACCAGACATCACTCTTACAACACGCTTCTGAGCAATGAATATTTTCTTTGCAAGAGGTTGATTTCCCCAGAAAATAATTCCATATGCCATCAAAGAATGGAAGTAACCATAGTATGCAGCTTTTTTAATGCTTAAGTTTGCACCGACAGAGATGATTCGCATTGCAAAAACTGAAGAGCTGAGTCTCTTGTAAAGATCTAAAATGTGATGGGACCAGTTTACTCTACAGTCAATCTTCACGCCTAGAAACTTTGTTACTTCCACTCTTTCTATGACCTGTGTGGCATATTTAACAGTCATTTCTTCCTCAGTTTTGGCAGTTGGGGTGAACTGAATATAATTAGTCTTACTCAGGTTAAGTGAAAGACCATTTGCAGTAAACCATTTCATTAAATCTATAAGAATAGTATTAACAGACTCTTGAACATTTTCACATTTAAGACCATTAACCATTATGTTAGTATCATCTGCAAAGATGGTAAAATTGCACTGAATCATTGAAGAATAAGGTAAATCATTTATAAATAACAGGAACAGTAAAGGACCAAGAATAGAGCCCTGTGGAACTCCACAATTTATGTCTCTCCATTCCGATGAAAACATTCCACCACACAAATTGTCTGACTTATCTAAGACTACTTTCTGTTTCCTCTCTGTCAGGTATGACTGAAGCCAGTTATTTGCTACACCACTTATTCCTAGATGGTCTGCCTTCAGTAACAGTATTTGGTGGTTCACAGTGTCAAAGGCTTTACATAAATCACAAAATAACCCTGTTGTCACCATTTTCTCATTTAGAGATTCCAAAACCTTATCTATAAAAGCATATATTGCTTGTTCAGTTGACAGACCTTTCCGGAAACCAAACTGATGTTTGCTGAGAATATTGAATTTATGTAGGTGTTCTAAAATTCTAGAATACATGAGCTTTTCTAGTACCTTTGAAAACACAGCCAGGAGAGATATTGGTCTGAAATTTTTAACATCAGTTTTCTCCCCTTTCTTAAAGAGAGGCTTCACGATAGCATACTTTAGTCTATCAGGAACAATTCCTTGCTGCAAAGAGGCATTGAAAATATGACACAGTATATTGCTTACAGAAGTACAACACTGCTTTAACAATTTGCTAGAAATATTGTCTACTCCACAGGAGTTCTTGGTTTTCATGGAGGCAATTGTTCTTTCAATTTCTGATACTGTAACAGGTCTAATATGCATTTGGATGATTTTGTTAGGGAAAGCATTTCGCAAAAAGGTCAGGGCATCATTCACAGAACCCTTGCAGCCTATTTGCTCAGACACTGACAGGAAGTGTTTATTAAAGATTTCAGCTATGATCTCAGGATTTTGCACAAGATTTTCTTCATGTTTGATTATGAAGTTTTCTACAGCTCTTTTTTTATTGTTCCCTGTCTCCTTGTTAACTATTTGCCAGACAGTCTTCATTTTATTATTGGAGTTATCAATTTCTTTTACATAATACAGTGCTTTTGATGTCTGAATAACTTTCTTTAGGATTTTACAATACATGTTATAATGGCTGATTAATTCTCTGTCCTTTGACCCTCTGATTGCAACATGAAGTTCTCTCTTATATTTACATGACACTCGAATACCCTTTGTGATCCATGGCTTCTTTAAGGACGAGGAAATATTGTTCCTAACAAACTTTTTAGGAAAAGCTTCTTCAAAGTGGGATAGGAATTCATTTATGAATATGTTGAACTTTGTATCAACATCATCTACTCTGCGAACTGAATTCCAATCTTCATGCTGCAGCTTATGGTTAAAAAATTCCAGGGTCTCTTTGTTCATAAGTCTGATTGCCTTCCAGGATGGGACTGCTTTCTTGACAGGTCTGTAGTCATGTAGAGTGAGGAGCTGTCCATCATGGTCTGATATGCCATTTACTATTGCAGTGACAGTGAAGTTCTGGTATAAATTTACATCTAAAAATATATTGTCTATCAGAGATTGACAGTCAGGTGTGATCCTAGTAGGAAAGTCAACCACTGATGTAAGATTGTAGGAACTCAGCAAATTCTGGAGCTCTACTTTGTTGTTGCATTCCATTGCGAAGTTGACATTAAAGTCCCCAAGTAAGATAATGTCATTATTTTTAGAAAATAAGGTTGATAGTAACAATTCTAACTGAACCATAAAGACTGTGAAATTGGTTCCTGGTGCCCTGTACACTGTAACTACTATTAATTTGGAACTGTTTAATGTCACTTCTATTGCACACACTTCAAACTGTTGGTCACTGCAATATTTCCTTACATCTACAGATCTAAAAGTTAAATTATTCTTAATGAAAATTACTACTCCACCTTTTCTCATGCTATCTCTCCAGTAGTAGGTGGCAAGGCTATAACTGTCTATATGTAACATTTCAATTCCTTCTGTAATATGGTGTTCTGAGAAACATAAGATCTGAGCATTGTTCATAAAGTTTTTGTTATTTATGTTAACTTCTAATTGATCTAGTTTGCTTCTTATTCCCCTTATGTTTTGATGAAAAATGGAGAAGTTGTTTGGATTATTACCTATTTTGGTGGTTTCTTCTTTCTCGTGCCTGTGGTTAAAAAATCCTTCAGATGAGGAGGACACACAACTTTACGTTTACCTCCTGTTCTCTGTGATGATGTCGATTTTTCTTCAGTAGATGCTTCCTTCTTTACTGAAGATGATGAAACTGATGACTTGCTTGTTGATTTACCTTGAGCTGATGCTGTCAATTCCCTTGGAGATGATGAAGTTATTGACTTGCTTGCAGGTGGGGATAAGATTGCTGTTGCTGTAGGCTCCAGGGGTTGTACTGCTGTTGCAGCTGGTGTTTCTGCTGGCAGTGATATTTTTGACGAACTGCATGTAGGCAGGTGCACAAGTGGTGTTGCTGTAGGTTCACAGAGTGGAAATGCTGCCTTTTCTTCTTCTGCAGTACATGTAACCATTGAGTTATCTCTGTTTGGTGAAGAAACAGAATCATCTGAGCATCTAGGTACTGAAACTTCTGATCCATTCATTTTCTTTGTTTTTGTTATTAAGCATACTGGCAGAGGGATTACAGCACGACCTTCCACTGTGTTGCAGTTAATAGAATTTAACAATTGTTTGCACATAGCTTCCTTTCCCTGTGTGTTCCTGTGCATACCATGCTTTGTAAAGTGAGCTCTCTCCATGCTGTTTGCGTCAATAAAGGTAGCCTGTGGGAAACTGCAGCAGAGTTTTCTTATTTTCCTGTTGACTTTGTTAATTTCTAGGTTAACACACGAGCTACTTATTACGTCATGCCTATGTGGAACACTAAGCACGAAAACTTTTATATGTGAGAGTTTTTCCAAAGTTTCTTTGAGTGCTCTTGTTGCATGATGGCTTTCATTACGATAAACATCGTTTGCACCACCTATTATGACACAGACAGAGGAATTTTTTGTTAGCTTTTCACAGTTTTTCACAATCTCGCCAAGAGGTGCACCTGATTTCACAACACTAGTAATTTTGTAGCGAGATTGCATAGCTATCATTATACTGGCTACTCCTTTGGCATGGCTATCTCCTAATATACATATTTCACTTTTATTTGGCACTGGATTGACATTAAGTTTCTTCCTTGTAGATTTACAAGTTAAACTCTTCCTGTAACAAATTTTTCATTCATTTTCTTCATTGCAGTTGAGAGCAAATTTAATGCTTAGCTCTCAGTGCACAAGTGAAACAAATCAAACCTCCAGCCAGGACAATATGCTGTAAGCATTTATGAAAGAGCAGCCTGTGATCCTAAATAAGATCTCTTATAGCTTTCTCCTGTTGAAACTTCAAGAAACGTATGATCAGGCTTGGGATCCTTGTAAAGAAACACATGGGAACCTGTTGTGAAGAAACCCATCATTGGCTGCCGTTGCAAAATTATAAGGTATGCTCCTTGTAATAATTGGGAACACTGGTTTTCTCACTTTAAATGAAACCAGCCGTGGTTAAGCCAGCATGGAACATAGCAACACATTTACACAACTTTTCATTAGTTTGAATAAACCACTAACTATATGAACATAAAATATGCCATACTTTAAACTGGTATTAAAATAACATGTCAACAGAATTGCACAATGAAAAGACATACTCAGAATTCTCTATAACATGAATCCTTTCTGCTATTAATTCCTCTACATTTAACAAAGTGACAATGGTTTAAAACTTGAAGTCAGTTTAGACAATGTGTGTTGCAGCTGGTAGGCAACAATTTTACTACCACTATGTCCAGAGCCTAGGTAACGCACAACCTGAGCCTTGGTAATGCACAAGTACATTCTGAAGTTTATAACAAGTTTGAATGTGTAGTTATCATTGCCGGAAAACAGACTGAGGTATGCCATAAGTAGTGAGGAAAGACAACCCCTTTTTGAAGTTTTTCGAGTTGTTCTGACTCAAGCGCACTTCCTAGTCATCTGGACTTTCAATAGTACCTTCCCCATAGAGAACTAAACAATTGTCAAACATAATAAAAAATGTCTTATTTCGTGTGAGTACCAGTTGAATACTAGCGTATTTTAAGTGCCCCTTCATCTTATCATTGTTTCTAACATCCTAATAGGTTTGCCAGGCAAAACCAAATCTAGTTTCTAGCGGTTTAGAACATAGTCTTTCTAATGAAAACCTTTTAAAGGAGTTCGCAGAGGTGACTTTTTTTTTGTAGAAGTGGGTTAATAATAGCCATTTTTGGTGTTTTCACAAAGATTGATAACTTTGCCCTCAATTTGTAAACTACTGGAAAGCAGTAGGAGAATGAAATTTTAGAGTTTAATACTTTTGTATTGGTAAGTTATTTTGTGCAAAGTTTCTAATTTACCATGCAGTTAGTTCCATAGATATAAAAAGATAAACTTCATATTTTTTCCAAATGTCTATTTTTTCGGCTGACTTTGCTTCCACTTATCCATATGAGAATTGCTACAGAAATCTTTCTTTTACTTGAGAGAGCACAAGAAGTTGTGTAAGATGGCCTACTTTTGTTTCATTCAAGAAAATATTGCAGGTGATATTGTAACGACAATTATACGTATAATAAATTTTTTTCTTTATGAATTTAGATAAATTAATAATAGCAATGTGTTGAATTTCTTTTTCGATTCTTTTCGTGTCATGTTAAAGAAACTGTGTGTAACTTTTGAAACGAATATTATTATTTCTGTTAGATTTCAAATAATGTGGTAATCAAAGGGAAGTGTATTTAGTGTTAAAACTATTGTAAGATGTGAAAATTGTAATTTATACACTTGGTCCATACGTAGGTAATGCGTTAGGATATGTGTAGTAGAAAACCTGTGGTGAATACCCTACCTGTAGGGGAGCGGGAAAAGGTGGAGGCAGGCGAGGCGGGAAAACGCACACTAGCGCGGTTCTGCACAACGGGCTCAGTAACACAGTCGGAGGCGAGCAACAGTCGGAAGTACACGTACTGTACCGAGGAGGCTACCCAGGAAAAGTGGATTCCATTGAGCCTCGGATGAACCGATTCCGACGACTACTTGGCATGGCTATATTCTGAGGCACAAAATTGGAAAAATTACGACGCTAAGAAGATGGAAAGTGCCGATGTTGTGTGAGCCTTAGCCGTGCTTGTATGTGTGCCGTGCTGCCCGCTATCTCGCTGCCCGCCATCCGCCGCACCGACTTGCACAGGTCAAACATTTATTTCATCTTTAGAAGTGTATCTGTGTGGACCAGTGTCGAAACTGTTTCTAATGGTTCAATAATAACGTGACTTTTACCAGAATTGCTTTAGCCATGACTTATCCTGATCACTGACCTAGACAGGATCCTTACCTCGTATTGTGCAATCCGAGTATCCTAAATAGAAAGTTTAATGTTTGTGTTGATGAAAATTATCAGCAGAGTAATCTATGCCATAAAGGAATCTATAGTTCTGTATGTTGTTGCAAATATTGGTAAAGACCAAAAGAGTTTTTTTTTTTAATTGAGTTAGCGATGTTATTTAATTAATTTGAAACAGAAATAATGACAGTTAAATTATTCATAAGTAAGACAAAAGAGTAGTTATCCAGAGATTGATAAATTTTGTGTGTTAATTTGCCTTCAGTACTTAACAGTTTCAGTATAACCACTATAACAGTTTCAGGGCCCCCCCCCTTTTTTTCTCTTATCAATTCGTTAAAACCTTGATGTGTACTGCTCAGATTTGACCAGTAAAGCTAAATTCTATATTATACCTAAGTGTATTAGTGTTTTTCCATCTTTAATAGTAACATTGTATATGTGCTTTCAAAACTGCTAATTATAGGGTAATCTATGCCCGATGTCAGTCTGCTCAACATACAAAAATGTAGTTAGTAGTAATCATTACTGTGTGGTGTTGTGTAAATGTAGTTCGTCCAAATTAGTACAAAAAGAGCAAACTTTAGTTCAGTGGAATTTTCGGATTCCAAACTTTGCCATATACCGTATCGTTACTACGTGTTACTATGCTTGTACATGCACCCACTTGTACAAGGAAAAAACTCACTAATTGCCTAAGTAGGCTGGCGACCGAATTGTTATTTATAGGTAGCATCTACTGTGTGTACTTCTTGTCCACGCGAAAGAATAATTATACTGTACATTTGCTTGATGCGTCACTGTAGTTATTGACTGAAGATAAGTCCGATTTTGCTTCGATTAGGTACACGCGGTCAACTAATGTACTAAAAATCCTTGTTTATAAGGTGAAGCCCGTGAACTTATTACAGTACAGGCTTTATAGAGCTAACCTACGTCCGAGCAGGGCGGTAGTGTTACAAGTGGCTTCCCGGTGACAGGACATCCATCTGTTGTCGGTTACAAATTAATGTAAATACCGAACAGTGGATGTTCAGTGGCACGAATTGCAATAAAGTTTAGCAAAATAAACTGCAGTGTGAGTCAAGTATAATAGTGTGGTATAGTTGGCATTCAATATGGACAGGAACGTAGGCAGGGTAGATGCGCCAAGTGAAATGGAGAATGCGGCTGGCAGTAGCCGGAGTTTACGCGGCCAGATAACAGATGGCGTTAGCGAAAGACAGTTGGCGTACATACAATACCACGAACATGTCAAAGAACAGATTGAAAGGTTGAGATCGCCTCGAACACAACAAGGGACAAAACAGGAAGCAGAGGGTGACTTTGTAGATGATAGTGGGTATGTGAACGAATCCACTGACATATTTGATTCACCACAGATAAAGAAAGAACCGAAAGAAACTTCTGAAGTAGAATCGGAACACATCGATCCTGTAGAACAAAACAGTATAAAAATTTTAAGTATGAACGACTTATTTGAACAATTAACCAAACAAATTGCAGGACAGAATGAGCAACTTCAAAATCAAGTCGGCAATCAGGTTAATCAGCTTAAAACACATGTTGATCAGCAGCTCAAAACGCAGAATGAACAGCTCAAAACACACGTTAACGAGCAACTCAAAACACAGGTGGATCAAATTAAAGCACAGGTGGAAGGACAGGGAATTAAAATTAGTAAACAGATAGAACAGGTAGAACAAAAAGTGGGTAATTTAAGTTCTGTGGTAAATACTCTGAAATTTGAAATTGATACCATTAACAAAAATATGGATACTATGCAGGAGGAAATTGGAAACATTAATAGTAGATTTGATGTTGAAATTCTCAACATCCAAGAGAAAGTAGAACCTTTGGTTGAAACTAAGGTAGACGAAAAAGTTTTCGGTCTTAAAACTGAGATCGTAAACGAATGTCAACACGGGATATCGCAATTGAAAAAGGTAGTTTCAGACACTGAAAGTGATTTAAGTAAAAAAGTAACCGGATGTGTTCACAATTGTGAACAAAATACTACGAAAATTCAGGGCAAAATTTTCGATCTGGAGAGCAAAATTAAAGATAGGCCTGGTGTTGTCTGTAATGGCACACCAATTACGAAGCTGTTAGAAGGCGAGGAACGCTTCGATCCGGCCAAGAAACATAACGGGTGGCATCCGTTAGATTTTATCAAAAATTGCGAGAGAGTATTTCCTGAGCACTTGTCTGATCAGGAAAAGATAAACGTAGTAATTAGCGCCTTAGCAGGTGACGCTAAGCGCTGGGGAATAAATTTAAATACCGAACGAATGACTTTCGAAGAATTCAGGCAAAGATTTACGGAAGAATATTGGTCTGAACAAAAGCAGGACCATTTATGGCGCGAGTTTATCATGGCCAAACAGCATGATAACCGGGGCAGAAATTCTTTGAAAGATTTCTGTGAGTATTGGTACCGGAAATTGACACACCTAAGAGGTAGAAGATCAGATTCGGAAATTATCTGGGAGCTATATAAAAAGCTTCCGGAGGATTCAAAAAGGTATGTAGGAAGCAATCATCGCAGCTTCCAAGCATTTCTCGAAAGAGTCGAAGACGAAGATCATTGGCGCGAAAGTCGTGCCAATTATCAAAGTTTTGGTAACCGTAATAACCGACACAATGACGAACGAAATGACGGCGATGGATTTCGCGTCAATGTAATACAGAGAGGAAGAGGCAGAGGAAGAGGTAGAGGAAATAATCCAGGTCGCGGTAGAGGGTATACCGCGCAAAATAATAACGACGCGGGAAACTAATTTCCGCGAACGTTGCGGGCCAAACGGAAGCGGACAATATATACCGGCCCCGATTCAAGAAAAGATACCGGACCGACCGTAATGTAATAAGACAGGCTAGGGACGAGCGTGGAACGCCGCGACGTGTTGTGGCGAAACAAGCGTCAGGTGCGAGCCAGAATGAATCATCGCTGCCGCACAGAGCGCTACATGTTAACAGGCGAGTGGAGCATCAGAGGGCAACGGCCCAGCCTAGCCGAACATCTGTTCGGAAAGAAGCCGCTAGCAATACGGCAGCAGTAGATACGAACATAGCCGTCAGAGCTAAAGAAAATTTTACGAGTGATAATTCCGTGGCAAAGGAAACAATAATTGAAACTGTAAATACACAGAGAGGTGCGGTTAGCAGTGTTTGCAATGAGATAAAAGGCGAGGATGAACTAGCAGAAGTAACTGATTGGCGTGTGCAGATCGATGATCTGTACAAGGGCCTAAAGAAATGTGAGTGGGAGGATTTTAAGAAGGAGTATGAGGCGAAGAAATTAGTTGGTGGAAAGAGAGATAGTAGGGACGTCCATAAAGTGACGTGGCCCAAATTTGAAGAGGGGAGAATAAATAGCGCCGCGCAAAGTACGCGTGCTGCCAATAGGATGAAGGTTAATGATAGGAAGGATTTGGAGGATGAAATCCTCCGCATTGATGAAGAAATAACTTCTGCTAACAGTCCGCCAATAGTACAAGCTGCTACCGAGAGGCACCGTGGAGAAGGGGTAGATGATTACCTGAAAGTAATTAAAGTCCACGAGGATTACACCAAATATGAAGTCACAGTGGATGTGAATAAAGCTGAGGATGAGGCCGTTTTGCCAAAAGAGGAGATTGAATTAAAATCTAAGCCTGACGACAATACAGAGGAAGAACTTAGTGCCTGTCTCAGAAAAGCTTTTATGTTAGAACCTGAAAGCGATCCGGAATGGTCGGATTCCGACGATAGTTCAGATGATGATAGATACGTAAATACAGACGAAAATGAATGTACTAACTCTCCCTATTGTGCAAAAGTAGCGTGCTTAAGTGAATCTGATGTTGAGGAAGAGAGTAGTAATGACTCTAGTGAAGATGAATTTTCAGGTGTAAAGGAAAATGAATATACTTTTACTGAAAGAGGGTATGAGAAAATCAGTGAAAATAATAGGGATGCAGTTAATTGTGGCATTGTACCTAATGAGGAAGAAACTTCAAAGCAAAATCCAGACGTTGAGACCGAACAAAGAAAGAAAGAGCCACCGGACGACTCAGGGTTTATTTCGCGAAGAGTTCGGGTAATTGATAACTTTGAACTTCCGGAACCCAAGAAACCGCCAGATATATGTGAAGTGAATGTTAAAAGCCTATCTTGGGACGATGTTATTGTCGACCCGGATTTGCTCAAGGAAGACCACGCTAACGAAAAACATTCGACGGTTAAACAAACTATAATACCAATTGAAATTTATAACGTGGAATTGCAAGTACTTCTTGATACTGGGTCTCAGATAAGTGCAATTTCTCAGTCATTTTTCGAACATATTTGTGATAAACCTGGGCTAGTAATTATGTCAGTGACAGGTGTAAAAATTGTTGGTGCAACTGGTAAGGCTAGCAAGCCGGTAAAGAACCAGATTTTGGTTGAATTTAGTATAAAAGGACAAAACTTTGAACATGATTTCTTGGTTGTGCCAGACTTGAGTACTGAAATGATTTTGGGGATAGATTGGTTGGATAAAGAAAAGGTTATTATTGACTGTAGCCAGGGAGTGATCAAAATAAATAGTACATTTAGGAATTTGGAATTAAATTTTGAGGAAAGTGGGAAAGTGTTTGATTCAAAAATCGATTCTTTGTTGTTGGAGATCGACCAAGGGAATGATGGGTTGACAAACAAGTACGAGGTGTACCATGTCCAGAGAATATTAAATGAGAGTGACGAGCAGGGGCAGGAATTTAAGGGAATGGTGGAAAATTTAGAGGGAATATCTCCCGAACAGAAAGCAGAATTGCTTGAAATTTTAGATAGTAACCGCCCCGTATTTTCGGACAAACCTGGCCTAGTTAAGAATTTTGAATACCAGATTGAGACCATAGAGCATAAACCTTTTTTCGTAAGACCGTTTTCGATACCCATATCAAAGAGGCAGGCTGTTCAAGTGGAAATAGATAAAATGATAGAGTGGGGGGTAATTGAACGAAGTAGTAGCGAGTATAATAGTCCCCTTATCATAGTGAACAAAAGGGATGGGGGAGTGAGAGTAGTTATCGACGCCAGGACTTTGAACAAAATTGTAAAGAAGGAAATAGACAGACCTGAAAATCTGGACGAAATGCTCCAAAAATTTTATGACGTGAAGTATTTAACCAGTCTGGATATGACAGCCGGATACTGGCAAATCCCATTAAGTAAAGAATCCCGTAAATATACCGCTTTTCTATTCGCCGGGAAATGCTATCAGTATAAAGTAGTGCCGTTTGGGCTTAGCACTTCTGTGGCAGTATTTATTAGGGCACTGGACTTTGTGTTAGGGAGAGAACTGAGTTCCCGGCTAACCATTTATGTAGACGATTTACTGATTGCTACAGAAGCATGGCAAGAGCATTGCGAGTTGTTGCGGAAAGTTTTTGTTGCTCTACAAGCAGGGGGCATGACACTTAAGTGGAAGAAATGTGAATTTGTGAAATCGGAAATAAAGTTTCTGGGGCACATTATTACCACAAGTGGCATTGGCAAGGATCCAGAAAAGTTAAGTGCAATATCAGGATGTCCGGCTCCTAGAAATAGAAAACAGTTGAAAGCCTTTTTAGGTTTAGGTGGGTTTTATAGAAAGTTCGTCAAGGGGCAAGTTTTTAATAGTCCTCATCTGAATAATCTACTTAAGAAAAATAGTGCTTTTGTGTGGACTGAAGGGTGCATGAGAGATTTTGAAAAATTGAAGAACGAACTTTTGAATGACAATATTTTGCATCACCCCATACTATCAGAACCTTTCCATATGAGTACTGACAGCAGCGCTTATGGAATTGGTATAGAAGTTTTCCAAGAAATCTGTAATGACAAAGAAATCGAACACAGGACTATCGCATTTGCAAGTAGAACTCTAACAAAATACGAGAGGAACTACACTATTTCGGAAAAGGAAGCTTTAGCCATTATATGGGGGCTAAAGAAATTTAGAAATTACCTGTGGGGCCATAAGCTCATCATACATACTGACCACAAAGCTTTAACTTTTCTTAAAGATTGCCGTTTACTTAATGGTAGGCTGACTCGTTGGGCTTTGTACCTACAACAATTTGATTACGATATTTACTATGTTAAAGGTACTGAGAATTATGTGGCAGATGCTTTATCTCGATTGCCTAATGGTATGAGTGAAGTGCCAAATGAAAATGGGGAAGAGGGTACTTTTCAGATAAGGTATATGAAAGAGGTTTCAGGAAAGAGGAAAATTGAGCAGATATGTAAAAATATGAGATACCATCAGAATGAGGATTCAACCTGGAAATCAGTGAAGGTAAATTTTGGCAGTGTACAGTATCCTCAAATTAAGAAATATTACAAAATTTATAAAGGCATTTTATATAGGAGGAAAGATTTAGCCACTGAGGAATGGAGAGTATGTTGGCCACACCAGTTTGATACCGAGGTCATAGATTATTTTCATTTAGCATTGGGCCATAGTGGGCCAAAGAAATGTTTGGATAAATTGAATAATGTAGTAGTGATTACTGGTAGTATAAGTAAGAAGGTAAAGGAACGAATTAAGTCATGTGATGTCTGTCAAAAAGCCAAAGTGCCGAACAAAACTAGTAAGGGACCAATGCAAAGTACGTTGCCTGAAGACACCCTAGACTTATTATCAGTAGATTTATATGGTCCCCTCCCAAAGACTTCGGGAAACTGTGCGTATATTTTGGTGATATTGGAAGTATTTTCAAAATTTGTGAAATTATACCCCTTGAAAAAAGCAACAGCAAAAGCTGTATTTAATAGGATGGTCGAATACTTTAGGACCATCGGGAAGCCCAAAGCTGTACTATCTGACAATGGACCCCAGTTCATATCCAAAATTTGGAAAGAAGGAATGGAGAGAAATGGTGTGGAGATTAAATATATCTCAGCTTATCATCCTGCTAGCAACCCGGTTGAAAGGTACATGCGAGAAATAGGGAGATTGTGTAGAACATACTGCAGTCACAATCATAGAGCCTGGGGCAGATTTATATCGGATTTTGAGAATGTCATGAACACCTTACATCATGAAACTACAGGATTTCCACCGGAAGAAATTTTGTTAGGCAGAAGTAGTAAAAGTTTAATTGAAGAAAAACTAGAGTTTCCACCTTGTACAAGTTTGGGATTGGATCAAAAGAAAGAATTGGTGATAAAAAGGGCAAAGCAAAAAGCTGAATCTAGATCTAAAAGACACAATAAAAATTTAAAAGTTTCAAAATTTAAAATTGGAGATTATGTTCTTTTAAAAACCCACGAAAAGTCTAGTGAACTAAACCATGAAATTTCAAAATTTAAGTATATTTATAATGGACCATATGTAATACAGAATATTCCACACGACAATGCTTACTACCTGATCTACCCAAAATCCAAAAGACCTTTAGGCGTAAGAAATATTGTGGACCTAAAATTGTATATACCTAGGAACGAGTAAATGTGCTGTATCTTATGCTGAACCCAAATTATTCTAAATGTATCTAATCTTTGTAAATGTCTGTATACCCTTGAAAGTATGCTAATGTAGTTATGTGAGTTTCAGATTACCAATTGTACTGTAACTGTAAAAATGTATGGAGAAAAGGACTGAAAAGAAAGGATAAATGCTATCAGTCAGATAAAAGATGGGACTGTCAAAATGAAAATGGGCAGTGTATGAACCATAATATGAAGGACTGCCAAATACCAATGAGGGCAGATAAATAATCGATGGAAAATTGTAAATGTGATCCAGGAGATGTCACCATATGAAGTGAAAAGGACTGCCCAAATCCGCATAATAGGCAGCAAATATGTGTAGTTAATTTTCTGAATATATGTGTGTGTGTTTTGTTTAGTAAGTAAGAAAATGGACTGCTATTCAAAGCATGCAGCGATAAATTATTTTATAGTGTATACAAAATATGCAATTGTTTTTGTAGTTAAATGTTTGTATTCCAGAATTTTAAATTACTTCTTTGAGAAATTCAGAAAAAATGAGTAAATTGCTATTTTAGTGAGGTTATGATGGGAAGTTGGACTGTGCAAAAGGCACTTGAGTAAATGACAAGTAATTATTCTAGAAGTATTAAAAAAGTGTAAACCTATATACAGTGCGCAAAAGGAAATATGTGGTGTAAATCTTTTTGAACAATTAAGTAAAGACTCGGAACCACTGTATAATTGTAAGATTTATTAGTGTTCCCATAAAATTTAGACTTAAGAAAATTTTCTGGAAACAGGGGCATGTGTAACGACAATTATACGTATAATAAATTTTTTTCTTTATGAATTTAGATAAATTAATAATAGCAATGTGTTGAATTTCTTTTTCGATTCTTTTCGTGTCATGTTAAAGAAACTGTGTGTAACTTTTGAAACGAATATTATTATTTCTGTTAGATTTCAAATAATGTGGTAATCAAAGGGAAGTGTATTTAGTGTTAAAACTATTGTAAGATGTGAAAATTGTAATTTATACACTTGGTCCATACGTAGGTAATGCGTTAGGATATGTGTAGTAGAAAACCTGTGGTGAATACCCTACCTGTAGGGGAGCGGGAAAAGGTGGAGGCAGGCGAGGCGGGAAAACGCACACTAGCGCGGTTCTGCACAACGGGCTCAGTAACACAGTCGGAGGCGAGCAACAGTCGGAAGTACACGTACTGTACCGAGGAGGCTACCCAGGAAAAGTGGATTCCATTGAGCCTCGGATGAACCGATTCCGACGACTACTTGGCATGGCTATATTCTGAGGCACAAAATTGGAAAAATTACGACGCTAAGAAGATGGAAAGTGCCGATGTTGTGTGAGCCTTAGCCGTGCTTGTATGTGTGCCGTGCTGCCCGCTATCTCGCTGCCCGCCATCCGCCGCACCGACTTGCACAGGTCAAACATTTATTTCATCTTTAGAAGTGTATCTGTGTGGACCAGTGTCGAAACTGTTTCTAATGGTTCAATAATAACGTGACTTTTACCAGAATTGCTTTAGCCATGACTTATCCTGATCACTGACCTAGACAGGATCCTTACCTCGTATTGTGCAATCCGAGTATCCTAAATAGAAAGTTTAATGTTTGTGTTGATGAAAATTATCAGCAGAGTAATCTATGCCATAAAGGAATCTATAGTTCTGTATGTTGTTGCAAATATTGGTAAAGACCAAAAGAGTTTTTTTTTTTAATTGAGTTAGCGATGTTATTTAATTAATTTGAAACAGAAATAATGACAGTTAAATTATTCATAAGTAAGACAAAAGAGTAGTTATCCAGAGATTGATAAATTTTGTGTGTTAATTTGCCTTCAGTACTTAACAGTTTCAGTATAACCACTATAACAGTTTCAGGGCCCCCCCCCTTTTTTTCTCTTATCAATTCGTTAAAACCTTGATGTGTACTGCTCAGATTTGACCAGTAAAGCTAAATTCTATATTATACCTAAGTGTATTAGTGTTTTTCCATCTTTAATAGTAACATTGTATATGTGCTTTCAAAACTGCTAATTATAGGGTAATCTATGCCCGATGTCAGTCTGCTCAACATACAAAAATGTAGTTAGTAGTAATCATTACTGTGTGGTGTTGTGTAAATGTAGTTCGTCCAAATTAGTACAAAAAGAGCAAACTTTAGTTCAGTGGAATTTTCGGATTCCAAACTTTGCCATATACCGTATCGTTACTACGTGTTACTATGCTTGTACATGCACCCACTTGTACAAGGAAAAAACTCACTAATTGCCTAAGTAGGCTGGCGACCGAATTGTTATTTATAGGTAGCATCTACTGTGTGTACTTCTTGTCCACGCGAAAGAATAATTATACTGTACATTTGCTTGATGCGTCACTGTAGTTATTGACTGAAGATAAGTCCGATTTTGCTTCGATTAGGTACACGCGGTCAACTAATGTACTAAAAATCCTTGTTTATAAGGTGAAGCCCGTGAACTTATTACAGTACAGGCTTTATAGAGCTAACCTACGTCCGAGCAGGGCGGTAGTGTTACAATATTATGTCTCAAATTTACTAAAAACTCAGGGAACACAATTTTGATAGCTGCACAAAAATAAATCACTATATCTCTGAAGTGTTACATTGGCAGAAGTAAAACTTTATCAATGTTCACTGGGGACATGTGCGAATGTTCACAAAAAATTTCAGCAAAATTCGTGATGGTCATGAGGAATGTCCATTATAATTATCCGGGCTGTTATGCCGTGGTCGGTTGATGAATTCTGTGTCGATTCCCAACGTTTCGTCTCCGACTGCGGGAGACATCTTCAAGGGGGTCCGTAGCAAGATGGAAGGTCCAACACACCCACTGACTCAGTAGCGAGCCAGTGGGTGTGTTGGACCTTCCATCGAGCTACGGACCCCCTTGAAGATGTCTCCCGCAGTCGGAGATGAAACGTTGGGAATCGACACAGAATTCATCAACCGACCACGGCATAACAGCCCGGATAATTATAATGGACATGATATTTCCGGCCGTCTACATTTTAGTATCAGGTCATGAGGAAACCTTTTCTGAAATTTGACCACTTGGCTCTTTACAAGCATTATAAATTATGAATACAGGCTATCTTTGATTAAAATGTTTCCACATGAACTAAATATACTGTTGTCATTAGCAGACTGTACCTACAAGACAACTCTGCAGGAAGAATTAAAAATACAAATGTTTCTCTCATCTGGATTTAAATGTGCATAGGGGTTGCCTCTATGATGCAGCCTATCACTGACACGTTATAAAACATAAGCAGAGAAAGTGCTGCAAACTGGAAGTAAAAATGTAAGAAGATGGTACTGTACCTTCACTCAAGACATGCATAATTTCAGATACTGTG
Organism: Schistocerca americana; assembly: GCF_021461395.2. Lineage (NCBI taxonomy): Eukaryota > Metazoa > Arthropoda > Insecta > Orthoptera > Acrididae > Schistocerca > Schistocerca americana. The sequence goes on along the minus strand of NC_060119.1, from coordinate 1,248,297,292 downwards.
GGTCCACACAGTTCACAGGCCTGCTTATAGAGGCCACCTGGGTCACACCCCTGGTACGCTCTGATGAGCTGTCAAAGAACCATTATTATTTACATGATCAGAAATGAGCGCTCAGAATATTCTGTATCACGTATTACTGTTGTCCAGTCAACGTGTTCAGTGCTATGCACAACCTACACTTGTTCTATTAAGTACTATGTTATATAAATTGCATTTGTTCTTACTATAGCAAACTTGGCAACGAGTTAGGGTTGTTTTGTCTGTGTGTTAGTGTCAGTTGTTGTGCCAAAGTGCGCCTTTACAAGAGCCAGCCAGCTTACCATTTGATGAAATGTGCAAGCTTCTCTCAACAAATTATTGTAATAGAACACGTCATTATGACTCATGTAGAATTTTACCATTGTCGTAAACATCCAAATCAATCTTACAGAGCCTGCACTACAGAGTTACACGGGGTGAGCTGTTGTAAATTTGTCACTAGTACCCATCAAGAAGCCTACGTCAATCGCATAGTGTGTGTGGTGTTATTATTTGTCTGGCCCCATATAGGGAAATCCACAAAAAGCACTTCAGTGTGAGAATCTGATGCTTACAGATGTGCTCAATATAATCCTTTGAACTGTCGCAGGTTGGAGACATTCAGATTGCTGCATGGTGGGAGGTATCAGAAGTTGCTCAGCCAAAACCTGTTAGGCACACTGAAAGTGCTCAGGATGACGGCGAAGCCGTTGCAAAAGTACAATCTTCAGCTCAGCATTGCATGGGACAAAGTCAGTTACGGCCACAGCAGCAACAGGCTGCATGACAACAGAGGCCGCATGCCCCCCTTCCATCTTGCCTGTACTGCTTCATTCCACCACAATGTAATGTGTGCCCTAAGCAGTGGGCTGTTGGCAAAGAAAGGCCACACTGCATCAATGTGTAACTCCTCTTCAAATGTGTCAGACACAGTAGTACTGATGGATTCAAATTGTATTTCTACAACAACTGTCTCCAGGAACAAATTGTTTATTGACATGTGTATGTTTAATAACTGATAAAAATTCCAGTGGATACAGATCAAGTTCTGTATCAACAACTGGGGCCCCTATGCTCTGGTTTTGTTTTCCCCTGGGCTCGACTGTGCTACCAGTTCTCAGGCTCACATTACCATGAAAGAGGCCACTCGCCCTCTGTTTTTTACGGCTGCAGTAGGTGCCTGTCATGTTGTGAGACTCTGTCAAGGCTGAATTAGACCACCTGAGGTTGCTTGATGTCATTCGGCCTATTTCTTATAGCAAATGGGCTACACCATCGGTCATCGTTAAGAAACCAACCGGTAAGCGTCATCTCTGAGACGACTTCAGTGTCACGATTAATGCAGAGTCGATGATAGATACATACCTTTTGTCCCACCCCAGTAAGTTGCTCGCAAAATTATCAGGCAGCCACTACTTCTCCACGATTGATTTGCTGGAAGCGTATCTCCAGCTTCCCTTAGATGAGGCCACTATGTGCCTTCTCACTGTCAATACATCTTTTGATCTACAGCAACATCAATGGTTGTCTTTTGGTTAATTAGTGCACCCATACTTTTTCAGCATATTTTTTACAAAGCTAACAGCCTCCATATCTAGCTGCATTGATTACCTCAAGGATATCATTGTTTTGGGTTCTTTCACAGAAGACCACCTTAGCAATCTCCGATCATTGTTTTCTGTTTTGCAGTCAGCGGGTTTCAAGTGAATGTTGCCAAATCTCAATTTTAACAGCTGTCAACTGAGTACCTAGGTTTTGAGTTTTCTTACAAAGGGATCAAGCTGCTGCGCCTCTCTCTATGATTTTTACCCTCTGAACTTCCCTCCAATGCCAAGTTGGTGATCCCTTGATGCCTCAGAACATGTCCTACCAACCGACCCCTTCATCTAGTGAAGTTGTGCCACAAATTCCTCTTCTCCCCAATTCTGTTCAGTACCTCCTCATTAGTTACATGATCTACCCTTATAATCTTCAGCATTCTTTTGTAGCACTACATTTCAAAAGCTTCCATTCCCTTCTTGTCTAAACTGCTTATCGTCCATGTCTCACATCCATACATGGCTACACTCCATACGACTTCCTGACACTTAAATCTACATTAGATGTTAACAAACTTCTCTTCTTCAGAAACGCTTTTCTTGCCATTACTAGTCTACATTTTATATCCTCTCCACTTCTACCATCATCAGTTATTTTGCTCCCTAAATAGCAAAACTCATCTACTTTTTTAAGTGTCTCATTTCCTAATCTAATTCCCTCAGCATCACCTGATTTAATTAGACTACATTACATTATCCTCATTTTGCTTTTGTTGATGTTCATCTTATATCATCCTTTCAAAACACTGTCCATTCTGTTCAACTGCTCTTCCAGGTCCTTCGCTGTGTCTGACAAAATTAAAATGCCATCTGCAAACTTTTTATTTCTTCTCCACGGATTTTAATTTCTACTTTTCTTTTGTTTCCTTTACTGCTTGCTCAATATACAGATTGAATAACATTGGGGATAGGCTACAACCCTGTCTCACTCCCTTCCCAACCATTGCTTCCCTTTCATGCCCCACGACTCTTGTAACTGCCATCTGGTCTCTGTATGGATTGTAAACAGCCTTTTGCTCTCTGTATTTGACCCCTACCACCTTCAGAATTTTGAAGAGAGTACTGCAGTCAACATTGTCAAAAGCCTTCTCTAAGTCTACAAATGTTAGAAATATAGGTTTGTCTATCCTTAATCTATCTTCTAAAGTAAGTCATAGGATCAGTATTGCCTCATGTCTTCCAACATATCTACGGAATCCAAACGGATCTTTCCTGAGGTCGGCTTCTACAAGTTTTTCCATTCGTCTGTTACGAATTCGTGTCAACATTTTGCAGTCATGACTTACTAAACTGATAGTTTGTTAATTTTCACACCTATCAACACATGCTTTCTCCGGGATTGTAATTATTATATTCTTCTTATTTCGCCTGTCTCATACATCTTGCTCACCAGAAGGTAGAGTTTTTTTAGGGCTGGCTCTCCCAAGACTATCAGTAGTTCTAATGGAACATTGTCTACTCCTGGGGCCTTGTTTTGACTTAGGTCTATCAGTGCTCTGTCAAATTCTTCATGCAGTATCATATCTCCTATTTCATCTTCACCCATGTCATCTTCCATTTCCACAACATTTCCTTCGAGTACATCGCCCTTGTACAGACCATCTATACACTCCTTCCACCTTTGTGCTTTTGCTTCTTTGCTTAGAAATGGTTTTCCATCTGAGCTCTTGGCATTCATACAAGTGGTTCACTTTTCTCCAAAGGTCTCTTTAATTTTCCTGTAGGCAGTATCTATCTTACCCCTAGTGATATATGCCTCTACAGCCTTACATTTGTCCTCTAGCCATCCCTGCTTAGACTTTTTGCACCTCCTGTCGATCTCATTTTTGAGACGTTTGTATCTTTTCTGCCTGCTTCACTTACTGCATTTTTATATTCTCTCCTTTCCCCAATTAAATTCAATATCTCTTCTGCTATCCAAGGATTTCTATTAGCCCTCATCTTTTTATGTACTTGATTCCCTGCTGCCTTCACTATTCATATCTCACAGCTACCCATTCTTCTTCTACTGCATTTCTTTCTCCTGTTCTTGTCAATCGTTCCCTAATGCTCTCTCTGAAACTCTCTACAACCTCTGGGTCTTTCAGTTTATCCAGGTCTCATCTCCTTAATTTCCCACCTTTTTGCAGCTGCTTCAGTTTTAATCTACTGTTCATAACAAATAGATGTGGTCAGAGTCCACATCTGCCCCTGGAAATGTCTTACAATTTAAAACCTGGTTCCTAAATCTCTGTCTTACCACTATATAAGCAACCTGAAACCTTCCAGTGTCTCCAGGCCTCTTCTGTGTATTCAACCTTCTTTTATGATTCTTAAAGCAAGTGTTAGCTATGATTAAGTTATGCTCTATGCAAAATTGTACCTGGCAGCTTCCTCTTTCGTTCCTTAGCCCCAATCTATATTCACCTACCACATTTCCTTCTCTTCCTTTTCCTACCATCGAATTCCAGTCACCCATGACTATTAAATTTTCGTCTCCCTTCACTATATGAATAATTTCTTTTATCTCATCATACATTTCATCAATATCTTCTGTCATCTGCGGAGCTAGTCGGCATATAAACCTGTACTACTGTGGTAGGCGTCGGCTTCATATATATCTTGGCCACAATAATGCGTTCACTATGTTGTTTATAGTAGCTTACCCGCACTCCTATTTTTTTTATTCATTAGTAAACCTACTCCGGCATTACCCTTATTTGATTTTGTGTTGATAACCCTGTATTCACCTGACCAGAAGTCCTGTTCCTCCTCCCACCGAACTTCACAATTCCCACTATATCTAACTTTAACCTATCTTTTTCCCTTTTTAAATTCTCTAACCTACCTGCCTGATTAAGGTGATTAAGGGATCTAACATTCCACACTCCGATCCATGGAATGCCAGTTCTCTTTCTCCTGATAACGAGTCCTTCTGAGTAGTCCAGACTCAGAGATCCGAATGGGGGACTATTTTACCTCCGGAATATTTTACCCAAGAGGACACCATCATCATTTAACCATACAGTAAAGCTGCATGCCCCCGGGAAAAATTACAGCTGTAGTTTTCCCCTGCTTTCAGCCATTCGCAGTACCAGCACAGCACGGCCGTTTTAGTTAATGTTACAAGGCCAGATCAGTCAATCATTCAGACTGTTGCCCATGCAACTACTGAAAAGGCTGCTGCCCCTCTTCAGGAACCACATGTTTGTTTGGCCTCTTAACAAATACTACTCCGTTCTGGTTGCACTGACAGTACAGCTATCTGTATTGCTGAGGCACGCAAGCCTCCCCAACAATCACAAGGTTCATGGTTCATGGGGTGGGGTGGGGGAGGGGGGGCAGCAGCTATAAAGTACTATGTTCCATAAATCATGTATGTTTTTGCTATAGCACATGGGAACCCCAATAAATCAGATTACTATACATTCACTACCATTTGCTGATACAATTTAATTTAGGCGCAAGGTCAAAAAGACATGAGATATGCATTCAAGAATAAGTTAACAGGAGAGTATAAAAAAATATGGCTCTCAAGTTAACGAAAAGAAAAAAGATTTAGAATTGGAAGAAGAGAAGGGAACAATCACATACGCTGTTGAGAGCAAATACATACACTATGTGATCAAAACTATCCAGACACCTGGTTGAAGATAACTAACAAGTTCGCGGCACCCTCCATCGGTAATGCTGGAATAGTGCTGCACTGGGGAGAGATATAAATGTCAGTCGGTGAGGCCTGGCATAAAGTCAGCATTTCAAAACATCCTAAAGGTGTTCTATAGGATTCAGGTCAGGACGCTGTGCAGGCCAGTCCATTACAGGGATGTTATTGTCATGTAACCACTCCGCCACAGGCCGTGCATTACGAACAGGTGCTCGATCATGTTGAAAGATGCAATCACCATCCCTGAATTGCTCTTCAACAGTGGGAAGCAAGGTGCTTAAAACATCACCTGTGCTGTGATAGTGCCATGCCAAACAACAAGGGGAGCAAGCCCCTCCATGAAAAACACGATCACTCCATAACACCAACGCCTGTGAATTTTACTGATGGCACTACACATGCTGGCAGATGACGTTCACCAGGTATTCGCCAAACCCATTGGATAGTCACAGAGTGTACCATGATTCATCACTCCACACATTTTTCCACTGTTCAATCGTCCAATTTTTACGCTCCTTACACCAAGCGAGGCATCGTTTGGTATTTACTGGCGTGACGTGTGGCTTATGAGCAGCCGCTCAGCCACGAAATCCAAGTTTTCTCACCCCCATCTAAATGGCATAGTACTTGCATTTTAGAATTCCTGTGTGATGGCCTGGATAGATGTCTGCCTATTACACATTATGACCCTCTTCAACTGTTGGCAGCCTCTGTCAGTCAACAGATGAGTTCGGCCTGTATGTGATGTACAAGTCCCATCACGTTTCCCCTTCACTATTGCATCAGAAACATTGGACCTAGGGATGTTTATGAGTGTGGAAAACTCACATACAGACATATGACACAAGTGACACCCAATCACCTGACCACGTTCAAAGTCCGTGATTTCCACAGAGCACCCTATTCTGCTCTCTCATGGTATCTAATGACTACTGAGGTCACCAATATGGAGTACCTGGCAGTAGGTGGCAGCACAATGCATCTAATATAAAAAACATATGTTTTAATTTAAAAATAAATGCCAAAAAGTTCACCATTGCAACACTAAATTGTATTTTGTGGGATCAGCAGATTAGAAAGGGCACAAAAAAAAAAATCTTTAAAAGACTTATTTGAAGCATTATGACATCTGGATGACATGTGGACAGTTAAATCAATTAATGGATAGACTGATGGCAACTGAGATTGACTTTTGGAGATGATCTGCAGGGATACCCAGGAAGGAAAGGATCAGAAATGAAGTCATTAGGAAGAAAATGAATGTCACAAGTTCAATTACTGATTTTGTGGAACAAAAAGAACATATGGTATGGACACACTAAAGCAATTTCAGAGGAGGCATTGCCTCCATGGATCGTGGAACAGGAACCACCAGAAAAGAAAAGAAGGTGTGGACCACCAGTCACGTGGATAAAGAAATTGGACACTAATTTGAAGAAGATGACCACAAATAGAGACTGAAAATTAAATTTGATGTTTAATCTTGGGTTGCCAGCAAATGTACATATATTGTAAAACTGGGAAAATAATGATCAGCAGATTGCAAATTTTATTGTGAATAATAAAATTTAGTGAAATACTGCACGAATAAGAATTTAGCAATTTTATGGCTGCAAGGTATGTGTAATGCAAAAAAAGAAGATAAATTATTTAAAGAGTAGAACAGTAGCAAGTGGAGGTATCCCAGATTGCTACATCTCGAAAGGAAAATGCTATTCCACAGAATCAAAAATGTTGGCTTAGTCAGGTTATTCTGGGAGATTTTCTGGACAAATCATGGCAAGAGATTTACCAAAGGCACACCGTAGATGAGAATTATGCAAACATGGGTGTCCACAGAAATTTTTCCAAGAAAGGGCATGATTCCAAAACTGCCATTTTATACATAACTGATACTGGAAATCTGAAAATGTGCTATGCCCTAAAAACTTCATTTGACAGGAATCACTTATTGTATATTCATTAGCTATCCATACAGTATATTTTTGAAAATAAGATTACTTTGACACCAAAAAGGTAAGCATGTTTCAGTAGAACATACAAAGTACGAGGGGCAGTCAAATGAAAACTGAACACCTGCCACAGCAGAACCATGTAAAGGTTCCACTCAAAAGTAATCATCACATGCATTAAGAAATTTATCCCATTGAGACATGAAACAATCTACACCTGTGTTACAGAACATGCTCGGCTGCTGACACATCCACTGCTGCACCCTCTCTTGCAATTCCTTATCCAACTGAAACCGACATCCACAAACGCCTTTCTTCAGGTTGCCAAAAATGTAAAAATCACACGACAAAAGATTTTGGCTGTATGGAGGATGCTACAGTTTCCCAACCAAATAGCTGAAGCATAGCCTTCGTCCAACTGGCAGTGTGCAGGTGGGCGTTATCAAGAATAGGATGATTCAGTCCGACAGCCAGAGGGGAAAATGGCCCACATCTCCCCCCCCCCCCCCCCCCCCCCCGCCCCCACCTGCCATAGAAATTCAAAGGTGTTCACAAAAGTTCCAGTAAGGGCATGAGTGGAGTTGGTTTCAACTGGACAAGGAAGTGCAAGAGTGGGTGCAGTGGTGGATCCGTCAGCGACCGACCGCACTTTAAGAAACAGGTAATGATCACCTCACCTTCCAGTGAGATAGGTGTCTTAACAAGTGTGACGATTGCTTTTCAATGGAACCATTAGATGGTTGCATTGTGGTGGGTGTTCAGTTTTCATTTAACTGCCCCTCATGTATCTTTTGACAGTATTGATATGAACATGATCCCATCGTTTTTGATTTAACAATCTCAAATTACATCCTCATATGTTCAAATCCAGCAATTCCAATAAGGTAGGAAATAAAGACAGAAAGCAATTGCAAAAGGTACTATTATTTGTATACTAATAATGCTAGCTTAACAAATCAACCCATGAATAGTGCTCTGTAGTTGGGGTATAATGTTGTGCAGGGAGGAGACCCCCAAGAGGGATCATTGCCGACAAAATTTTATTTAAATAAATTTTCAATGCATAATGTTCGGCCGTAGCCGGCTTGGGCATACTGTGGTGGAAGGTGCTGGCCGGAAGACCATGGTCGGCACATTCCTGCCACGTGCTGCTCGGTCAGACTCAAGTCCCACGGGTTGGTTGCGCTGACGGGGGCACGCTACTAGCAAGGCGCGTTGGCGGAATCAATCCTCCAATCAGAGACTAATCGTGTGATCACGTGGGGACGCGGCCGGGAGCGGCGAGGGCGGCTTGGAAACAGCTCCGCGCTCTCTTAGCTTCTGACCTCGGCCCCGAGTAGTCGCTCCTCTAGCCTCTGCCTCTCTGATGAGCAGACGGCAACCCCTCTTGGGGCTGCTCAGCCCTACGTAGGCACCACTGTACCATCATTACAAGAATAAACTGGGTCCATTCCACTCAATTAATTTTCATTTTACAACGCCCTCCGCTCCTGACTTCTATCCTGACGAACAAATGGTGTCAGAAGTGGGATGCGACCCACCTTACGGTTGTAAAATCAACTCATCAGTTGAGTATGAGTACTATGAAGGGGCCGAGTTTGAGCAATTAAGGGAAACTAGACCGAACGTAGCGAGGCTGCAGCGCGCCATGCACGTGCCAGCCGGGCGCCTGCGTTGCAGAATGTGCGTGGCCGCGCACTAGCGCGCCACAAGCGTGACGCAGTTCGCCGCCGGACGCGAGCCGAGGAGGGTCCGCGATGCAGTCACGCTCGCCGCCGCCGCCGCCGCCGCCCTGTCCGTAGCTGCCACGGGTCACCGCCTGCGCCAGGGGCCGGGGTGCGGCCCTCGCGCCGCCCCGCTGTCGCAGCTGTCCATGCTGTCGCCCGCCGCCTGCTGCGCCCACGCGTGATCAACGCGCCTGCCGCCGCTCGTCGACACCGCCGCCGTCCGTCGCCTGCACGCCACCAAATAATGTAAGTCGCTAGCGACGCTACGGTGGTGTAGATGCCCACACTATTGTAACATGCCGATCACCAGGCAGCAATCGGAGGCAGGAGCAGCCGGAGCGAATGAAGATCCCCTCTTGGCGCTGCAGTCCCAGTTAAATCAATTAATTCTGACTAACGCGGAGCTTAAGCAACAGATAGATGATCTTAAAATGGCTTCTCCGCAATCTAGTGTTGCTAAGCCAGTGCTAGTGGAAGAACAGCCGAAGCAGGTGATTCCACCACTCACTAGTGCAGAATCACCTGTGGCAGTAGCCACCTCTACTTTGGTGCAGAGCTTCCCAGCAGTAGCGTTTATTCCGGCGTTCGCTGGAAAGCCGCACGAGGATATTCAAACGCTTGTCCAGAATATCCAGGACATCGGAAAGCTTTGCGGTTGGCCAGATGAATTTCTCTTAAACGTGATGAAAATGAAACTCACCGGCGAAGCGCGGAACTACGTGCAGTCGGTCGAGAGCTTGAAAAATGCCCCTACCTTCCAGTCCCTTGCAACAGGGTTGATTGAAAGGTATACAGACAAACGTGGTACTAGTTACTATCGCGACTTGCTTTCCACCCTTAAGCAAAAAACGGGTGAAGATTTAGAAGCATTCGCGGACAGGATTCGAAGCGTCGCATGCCACACGTACGCACTAAGTGCCAGTTCTGCTCGTAACGAAGTGCTGTTGGAAGAATCAGAATGTCGTGCGATAGACGTGTTTATTCGTGGCATAAACCCTCAAATAGGGGGCGAAATCAAGGTAGCTTCCCCCCGCACCTTACATGAAGCCGTGCGATTAGCACTCTTGAGAGAGGAGGCGAGCCGATTTGTGGCCGTCTCCGCGCGGCAAAGTGAGCCCCGACGTGTCTTTTCGAACGATACTAAGTGTGGGCGCTGTAATAGACAAGGACATGTGGCAGAGCAATGTCGCGTGCCATATTGTCATCAGTGCAGGAACATGGGCCACCAAAGCGTGCATTGTCCAAATAGTAGGCCACAACCGCCTGCAAATTCCAGGCGAAATGCAAACCAATCACAGAATTCGGGAAACGGCCGCGGGGCAGGAAGTGCCACCCCTCCTGGCCCCCGTTAAAAATAGTGACCCCCCTAGTTGATAAGGGAATCACGCAGGTGGCAAGCGTGGTTGTCGATGGTGTTAGAGGCCGCAAACCAATACGCGTGCTAATTGACACAGGCGCACAGATCAGCTTGGCATTTTTATCGAAGGGAGATAAAAGAACATTGCAACCGCCGCGGTACCATATCAGTGGTATTGGTCCCGGCATAGTGAAACCTGATGGCAGCTGTTGCGTTGAGTTCATGTTGGACTCCACAGAATATGTTTTTACGATGGAGGTTGTCCGAAACAGGCGCACGGATTACGACATCATCCTAGGAAGTGACTTTCTGCGTCATTTCCAGGGGGTTATTGACTATAGGTTAAATACCGTCCAATTCGGCGACAACGTGCACCGTTTTGGACGTGACTGCACGTTGCGGGCGAGCGGAGCTGGGAAAAAAGGATCCGTTTCCCAAGTTTCAGAGTCTCCCGTAACGATGCTAAAAGCCGATAATCCCGTGGAGATACCAGAAGGCACAGGAAAGATCCTTTGGGTGCCTGTCGGGATACGTGAATCCGAAGAGGTTCATTTCTTGGTAGATCCACTCTGCCAGAATGAAACTCTTGACCAGATGCAGGTCCACGTAAAACGTAGCCTGTGCAAAGCACAGCAAGTACAGAAAGAAAATTGCGTACCCGTGTGTTTAGACAATTTTAGTCACAAGCAAGCTTTCATACCGCGTGGTACAGTATTAGCCAGCTTACAGGTTATCCCAGAAGATGAGTTGTCAAAGAGAACCCCTTCTCTGAAAAAGAAAAAGACTGCTGCCGCCTCTCAACACCTTTTGACAATCACGTCACACCTGACAGATAAGTTTAAAGCTAAGCTTAGTCATCTCCCATTGCATGAACAAAAGCTAATAAATGAAGTGTTGAATGAGTATTCATGGTTGTTTGAAGACAGGAAATATTTACCAGCAACAGATCTAATCCAACATGAGATTCCAACCGGAAATGCTAGGCCAATAGCTCAAAAAGGGTACCGAATTCCCTACCATCTTCAGTCAGTGGTAGAGGAAACTATACAACAGCAACTAGAAGCAGGAATAATACAACCCTCTTCTAGTGCGTGGTCTAGCCCAACTGTAGTCGTTCCAAAGAAATCTATAGACGGAGAAAAATCCTATCGCCTCTGTGTAGACATGCGAGCAGTAAACAAAGTTACTACTCCAGATCATTATCCATTACCCCGGATCGATGAAACACTCGATCGTCTGGGCAATTGCCGGTACTTCACAACATTAGACATGCGCAGTGGGTATCATCAAATTCCAATTGCTCCTGAAGATCGAGCTACGACAGCTTTTGTAGTTCCTGGCGGCTTATATGAATTCTTGAGGATGCCTTTCGGGCTTCGCAACGCACCAGCAACCTTTCAGCGATTTGCAGATCTGCTGTTACGTGGGTTGAAACCTACTATGTGCCTTGTGTATCTTGATGATATAATTATATTTTCAAAATCCATTGCTGAACATGCTGAACATCTACGCAGTGTACTGTTGCGCTTGCAAAATGCTAATTTAAGCTTAAAATTAGAAAAATGTTCTTTTGCTCAATCACAAGTGCAGTATTTAGGTCATGTCATCAGTTCCAGCGGAGTCAAACCAGATCCACGATTAACTGAAGCAGTAGACACTTTTTCTATTCCAACAAATTTAAAGGAATTACAATCCTTCCTTGGCCTTGCAAATTATTACCGCCGTTTTGTTAAAGATTATGCTACTATTACCAAACCACTTACTAAATTGTTGAAAAAGGATACTCCTTTTGTTTGGACGGATGAATGTTCGACCGCCTTTCAAACAGTGAAAACTATTTTAACTAGTTCACCTCTACTTGTTTACCCAGACTTCGCTGAACCTTTTATTTTATCTTGTGACGCATCTGATTTTGCTGTAGGATGTGTCCTAAGCCAAGTGCAAGATGGTGAGGAAAAACCCGTTGGGTATGCCTCTCGTCAACTGAATAAAGCAGAAACTAATTACAGTACTACAGAAAAGGAATTACTTGCCCTTCTTTTTGGAATTAATTATTTTAGATGTTACCTCTATGGTCGCAAGTTTACAGTTCTTACCGATCACTCTGCTCTGCAGTGGTTATTGAATCTTAAAGACCCTAGCAGCAAACTTATGCGCTGGGCCATGAAACTGTCAGAATATGATTTTGAAGTTCGGCACAAGCCTGGTCGGTTGCATCAAAATGCTGATGCGTTAAGCAGAAAAGTGCGTGTCATTGAATCAGATGAGGTATCAATTGAAGAGTTAAAAGAAGCACAGCAGGTGGACGTTCAACGTCAAAGATACGCCACCCTCCCAGAATTTGAAGTAATAGACGACCTTTTGTATCGAAGAACTCCACATGGGAATCGTTTGGTAATACCGGAATGCTTGCAGCAACGTATAATACGGCAATGCCATGATACCATCCAAGCATGTCACAGCGGAAAACGCGCTACAAACGCTCGAATTGCGACACGTTATTGGTGGCAATACCGACAACGTGATGTGGACAGGTATGTAAGATCTTGCCTGCCGTGTGCACAACGAGCACAAAATAGGCATCCGCGAGTGCCGCTGCAAACACTTCCTCAGGCATCTTCACCCTTCGAAATTCTTGCTTTAGATTTCCAAGGTCCTTTTCCACAGTCGCAACAAGGTAACAAATACATTTTGTCTGTTATTGATCACTTTTCACGTTATCTAATTTTGGTTCCCCTCCCCGACATGACAGCTGAAACTGTGGCGAGAGAGTTTGTAAATCGTGTGATACTGCCTTTTGGAAGTCCTGATGCCATTTTAACGGATCAAGGAACCAATTTCATGTCTGCTTTATTTGTACAAGTTTGTAAATTATTAAGAATCAAAAAATTGTGTACAACTCCCTTCCATCCTAAAGCTAACGGTCGCGTTGAACGCGTACACCGTACAATTTGTAAAATGTTATCCTATTATGTTGCAAAAACGCACGCTGATTGGGACAGATATGTACCGTATATTTCTTCTGCATACAACACCCGAATACATGAATCCACAGGGTATACCCCTTACGAAGCTGTGTTTGGACGGCCGATGAATTCGCCGTTCGAAATAGACAAACTACCTCAAGGTGTAGAAATAAAGGAAGTAAAAGGTTTAGCCCGCCGGCTAAAAGCGATCTGGTATAAGGTAAAGAGGAATAATATCAAAGCTACTAATAAACTGTTGCACAGGCAGAACAAAAATGCTGTTTTACCGACTTATCAGACAGGTGATTTAGTGTTACTACGAAACCCGGCAATCAAAAAGGGACGAACTAAAAAGTTCTCTCCCCGCTTTGAAGGCCCGTATCGGATTGTACGGCTGACCTCACCAGTCAATGCAGAACTGCAATTAACCGATCGTACGGTGATAGTGCACTTTGACCGCCTGCAACCTTACCACGGTAGGGCTGTGTCACCACAACAGGTCGCAGCCCCCGATCCGCCTGTGTCACCTCCACCTCAAGTAGAACAAAAACGAAAGGAAAAACGGAGGAGATTACCTCCACAGGGTTGTAGATACCCTTTCCGGAATCGACACCCTTATGGGTTGAGGTCGCGTGATTAATCACGCCTAGTTAGAGTTTTATGTTATGTTTTATTACAGCTTAGTTTAAGTCATTTTCTCCAGGGACTTGGAAGCAAGACGTGCCTGGCCACCACGGAGTTCCCAGCCATTCTCAATTGTCAGTTTCCAGTCCTGTCATGTATTTTTGCTCATTTTTATATGTATGATTATGTTTTATGTTTTGCAAGCAATGCCACGCATTAGACGTCACGCAACTGACTTGCTTCAAATGCAACCATTACACTTGGTGTTGGCAGTACCGCGGCTGCTATCTCCGAATAATGTTCTTCAAGGTCCTCTATTGCCATCTATTTGGCAAACCAGTACATGTGGAGTATTTTACTCCGAGCTTTTCTTAATACTTGTTACGTTGACGCCTAGTGTATTGTACTATATGTCGTAGTTCTGTATTTGCTGCAGCTATTCGTAAGTAATCGGAACAGATAAAGCCAGGACTTGAAATGCATACGCCTCGTACGCTTTGTTTACGGGACCAGCTGTTGGCGGGGCAAAACATCAGCTGTCGCCTCCCCTCCTTCAGCGCTGTCCCTTCTCCTCGCCAAGAACTGGCCAGCGGCCATCATTCCTTCTCAGCCAGTAACAGCGCTCCGCGCGATGACGTATCTTATCACCACGTGCGCTGCCGCCTCCAGCGTCTCAACACGCGGCGCGTCCTAGTAGTTACAAAAACAAACCGCAAATTACTGCCCTATCCTCCGTGTATGACAGACTACAATGCACTTACCATCAGTTTATATAACTAACACCCTTTTTTTTTATATAAAAAAAAAGCTCTTATTCTAGATAATTAGCAATTTCTAATCCATCGTTATTTCTGGTACACGCTAAGCGCGTGATATTTGTCGCTGCAGTAGCGGCCGGTCTCTCGCGGCTACACGCCGTCTCACATAACCGCTGACGTGCCGTTGCCTACTCCGCACCTACGCGTGCGCTGCGCGCTCGCTAACAGCTCCAAGCTGGTTTCTTTCATGCATCCGGAAGACACGGCAAACAAAATTCATTCAAACATCCCAATAAATCTTAACATAAATATTAAATAGATGTGATTCATTGTTTAAATTCTTTTCCTCGTTTTGTTTCACATTAGCTGGATAAATCACACGAAGTTCTTAACGATTTACATTATTCTGCATACCTTAGTCTGCCAATCCTATAAGTGAAATTTCACTACTGCTTTGATTCATTGTGTAAGCTACAAACTACAGCCCTAACCCTCTTACACATCGAACTGCCTTGGACAAAGCCAGATATGGGCAAACCAATACAATGCCACGGGTTTTTCACGCTACTGACGAGGCACAAACGACCAATCGTCCGGGCTGCCGTATATCGGTGGACGATTGTTCCTTGGTTGCTACGCAGTTATTTTTGCCCTCCCCATTTATTTTACTCTACCGCCGTGGTCATTGTTCTATCCTGTTTTCCTTCTTCTGTCGATGAGGAGGCCCCTACAACATGTTAGGTACCCTCTTCCGACAGTACCGGTCTTTTAGTCTTACCACCATTTACACCGAGATATTGCTCTCCCTTGTTGCAGTCTTGCCCCAAAATATCGGCCAATGATCCATTGTGAGATACGTACTTTGCCTCTAATTAGCCGGTGATGTAAGCGCTACGGGAACTGCGCCTAGTTGTCCTTTCAGTTCAATTTGTTATCATCAGTTTTAAAACTAACACACACGCAGCCTAGCAGCCAGCCCCAAGTGGCCAGTGTTGCATGTTAATGTCGAGCGTTCCGACTACTTACAGCATTATTATTATACATCATTGTGTTTTTATTTTCCTGTCAATATATGTCATTGTGTTTAATTATGTCATTATGCTAGCACTAGTGATTTATAGTTCATGATTTTCATTTTATGTAGTGTTATGTACTGCGCGCTCAAAAAGTGACGCTATTTATGCATGTATGCTATTCTAGCTTCAGAGCTATTTTTATTGCTTGAACAGTCGACATTTCACTAAGTACAGCAGGTCGCTAATAACGCCGCTGATACTTTTATTACGGACGCCCTTAGGCCCGCTGAACCACGGTATCGCAGATAGCTCCAATGCACTGCCTACCCCTCAATTATCAGACAGGTTGCCTTAGCACTGTCCGCAGGTTGCCCCATTGCCCTGCAAATTATATAATCAGCAATCCAAGTCTGCAGATTGCACTAATGCACTGCTGAACTTAATAGTCGAGTCACTCGCAGGTAGCTCATACGCACTGCGAACTTGTACTTACACGTCACCGAATCCTAGGCTCCTCGGTTGACCACAAAACAATTCATACATCAATTACCGTGAGACAATTTGCACTCACACTACGCCTTTGGCACTCAACCACAAATGAACTGAGCCCCAGACGCTCTTTTATTACATTTTATACAACGCCACCTTCTTCTAGATGGCAATTCCATTGCAAAATCATCGGATTCTGCCAAAGATTCAGATACCGTTCCCCAGATGGCAGCCTTTTCCGTTGCTGAACGGATTAGTTGCTTTTCACCATCTGACAGTGCAAACTGCACTTTTAAGAACAATGTTGTTATATACACACACTGTCGGATTTTACTGACGTAGTCCCTTATGCACTTCGTCAACCGACTAAAAAAAAAAAAAAAAAAAAAACAACAACTTCCCCTGGCGGATTTCGTATCCGATTCGGAAGTTTATGTTCGGGAAATATTTTCTTTATTTTATTTCTTGTCAATTATTATTACTTCAATGTCATGTTTTATTGTTATCAATTTATAGTTATGATTAATGTTAGTACACTTTATGGTTATACCCTATTTTTGTGTCATATTCGGTATTCCCTTTTAACTTTCATTGTTTCTGGACTGGAAGTATCTCTGATAGCACCTATTGGCCTTCAATTCGTATCCGCCATCAGCTACCATTAGTCACACATTTACACAACACTTCATACGCCCAATAACAACTTACAACATACTCACACTGTTCATATCCACACTACCTTGGTGTAACTTGTTGATGTTACCAGACCTCTATTGTCATATACTAAGTACATGAACAAGGCTTTTATGGTTTATGCCCTCCGCTCTTCGGAAGGGGAAAGGGAAGCACGTACGTATGTACGTTATGTTCAGTAGCAGTTTCTTTTAATCAACAACGTAGTCAATTTACCTGTTGAACACTTAAGTTGTTCTGTTAAAATGGAATCAAACGTCTTTGTGACATCAGCTATTTGTGTATTATTGCTTTTCAATAAACTGTTACTTTTAAGTTGCACTTACAATGTCTTAGTCTCGGACGCAGAGCCACTAGCGCGCTCTGACGCTGTTATCTGAGCTCAGCACTCTGCCGGCTCAGCGCTGATAAAGCTGCGCTGAGCCGCCTCCACTGCTTCACACCCAGCCTCTGTATTCACGAGCAACAGACTCGCTCTCGCTAACATTCATTTCCGACTTCTATTGACCACTTCTGTAAGTAAAGATCCTTTGATTATTGAGTTAACTTAAGTTGTCCTACCCTCATTCGGGTTTTCTACAGCTGAAAAACCACTCAATATTATTTCTGAAATTTATGAAGTACTTCACCTGTCTCGCCGTGTCGAGCCTTAGCGGGGTGGGTGCCCCTGCGTAGTGGCCAATGCGTGGGAGGTGCCTAGGCTGTGCAGGTTTACACCGCGATCACAGGAATCCTTCTCATTTTATTCATTAAAAAAAAAAAAAAAAAAAAAAAAAACTTTCTTCGTACAAAGCTCAAATTAATTGATGACACTTGGCCTTCGTCCCATAGCAGGTAGAAAAATTTTTCCAGCGAGTTACGCTTAGTCTGCGCTGCGTAGTACTGCCTCCGCGTTCAGCGTCTTATTTGCTGACGCGTGATTGATCAGCGGATACTCGGTGTCGAATTACACCATTGTCTTGCCGCCTTGCTACCCCCACGGCTGCCAAACTGTTGGTTGCCTGCCGTGATTCTACTTCGTGGCCTTCTTCATCAGTAAGCGTGACTGAACGGGTCCATCGTCGCTACTTGCCAGGTAATTACTGCTACAATGTTGTACCCCCTCCGTCATCTCTGAATTACTCATCAAGTAAGCCAGGAAATTTTTACTTCTAGGGGCACTAATACTTTCTCTCGCAGTCGACCGTTATCAACATTGGAAACTGAAAGCAACCTCCCCTTTTACTATGCTGCATTGGAGGTCCGACTTACCCGTAATTCTGACGGTATTCGGATGCGAATGAGGTTGCCAATCACGTGCGCAAATTGCGAATACGAGTGCTATCAAATATACACTTTTCCAGTCTCTTGGGCTACCCTTCATCACCATGTTGTTTGGCAGACTCAAGAATTTTTAATAGTTAGTTGGGATTGACAAACTCACGCCACTCTCACTCGCGCTGAACTATCCAGTTGCTTCCATACAACACATTACTTATGCTCCACGCTAATTTTACACACTAACACTACTGAGTGCGAGATGTCACTGTTTTTAGCTGAAACTACTACCCCTCCATGTCCTTGTGTTCTAGTCTCACTTCGTCAACCAATAATTCAGCCTGTTGGCAACAGTTTTCTGTTCGCTGTTCCACAGACTGTCACCGCCACCCTGGTGTGCCACCGTTCAATATCAGAGACTGAATCGTTCCGGATAACACTGAATAATAGTGGCCTAGTGTATAATAGTTCAAGATGTGACGTATACGCTGCTTCTATGAGGATATCAGCTCAATTGCACTCCACCTTTCATGTCACCATTCCCACATTTACCTTATACCTTCCTGAACTCTCTTTTAAAATCCATCACCATGAGAAGCTGAAGAATTTACCGAATACCAATGATTCAGATCTACTCCAATCGATCAATCATCTCCTTACCCAGGAACACAACCAAGTTGCTCTTGACCGAGTGGCCTCACATATTGCTGATTGGCACCAAACCAAGCGATTAACCACCGTTGTATTACCCAGCGCTGGTTCGGTAATCATCACTGTAATAATTCTGATTATAGTATCCTGGATACTCTGTAAAAGAGGGTTTTGCAAATGTTTCACTTCCTTCCGAGAAGTAGTACCACCCCCACAACCTGAAGGTGAATATCACACCTGAAACTACCTGCCAACCTTGGTGCATGCGATCAGGCATGACCCCCCCCCCCCCCCCCCCCCCCCCCTTAGAATTAAGTTGTAGTCTAGGTGTCAGGTCAATGAACTAATTTTGTAATGGATTTGTATTTCTATGTAAAGTCTATGGAATCACAATTTAACTGTCGAGTTTTAACCCTCATGTAAGTTATTTTGTTTTCTCTTTAAATTTTTGTCATTTTGTAATGTTCTCATTCACCCACTTGGGCAATTACCATTGTAATCCTAGATTTAAGAACTCAAAGTAATATTACGGGGAAAAACCCCCTTGTGACTATTAGGTCTGGGAGCATTCTCTCACCCCCACGAGGGTGGAGTGTTTCAGTGTGCTGTGCTCCGGTGCCCCTCATCATCGCCTGGGTACCCACCACCACTGATACCGCCGACACACATTCACAGCATGGCGCCGCCCCACTGCCGTCACACCAACTTCACAAGTTTGTTATTCAAGAGCCTTCCTTCAGGCCCTTCAGGCCACTTTGTAACATTTGCACATATTAATATCACTATGTTATGGGACCCTTCATGATCATATTTTTTTTAAATGGAATAATCGATTAGAATAAGCTCATTCATTTTCATCCAGAGAGCCTTCTTCGGAAGGGGAAAGGATGTGCAGGGAGGAGACCCCCAAGAGGGATCATTGCCGACAAAATTTTATTTAAATAAATTTTCAATGCATAATGTTCGGCCGTAGCCGGCTTGGGCATACTGTGGTGGAAGGTGCTGGCCGGAAGACCATGGTCGGCACATTCCTGCCACGTGCTCCTCGGTCAGACTCAAGTCCCACGGGTTGGTTGCGCTGACGGGGGCACGCTACTAGCAAGGCGCGTTGGCGGAATCAACCCTCCAATCAGAGACTAATCGTGTGATCACGTGGGGACGCGGCCGGGAGCGGCGAGGGCGGCTTGGAAACAGCTCCGCGCTCTCTTAGCTTCTGACCTCGGCCCCGAGTAGTCGCTCCTCTAGCCTCTGCCTCTCTGATGAGCAGACGGCAACCCCTCTTGGGGCTGCTCAGCCCTACGTAGGCACCACTGTACCATCATTACAAGAATAAACTGGGTCCATTCCACTCAATTAATTTTCATTTTACAACGCCCTCCGCTCCTGACTTCTATCCTGACGAACAATGTATTAATCTCCACTAAGACAGCAATATCATGTTTGACAATAAATGTACTAAGAGCCTCGGAAGATCAGAAGAAAGGGTTTGGCATATTTTTTTATATCTTTCCGAGGCTTTGGGCCACATTTGTCATAGCACTTTTCTAGAGAATCCACACTTGTATTGTATGAATGGGAAAGCTGAGATTTAAAATGTTTTGTTGGAATTGAAGAACTGTCATTTACAATAAAATGTAATTCTGAAAATGTCATAATAAGTGAAACTACTTCTTCTTTCACAATGGTCTAGGCCATAGGACTGTTCTGTCTCCTCTTCCATCTTTCTGTAGGTCTTCTTATTGGTCTGAAATTTAAGGCTTGTTCTGGTAATCCTGAAACTGGCATTCTTTGTACATGTTCTAGACTGCTTTGCAGCATATATCTCGTGCTCTGCTTTTATGTCTTCATTTCTTAGTCTACCTAATGTTGAAAAGCCCTTAACTCCTCTTACAAATTTCATTTCTGCCACTTGGATTCTACTTTCTTGCTTTTTAGTTGTTGTCCAAGTTTCACTTCCAAGTAGCAATACAGGGGTGGCCATTACCTTACAAAACTTTATTTTTGTGCCTTTTCTCACTTTATTTGTTAAGGATCTATTGATTGTTCTGCATATCAATAGATATTTCTGCAGTAGATGTCAATGTCGAGTTCTTTCTGGTAGCTTATAATATTTTCCAGGCGACTGGAGTGACTATCTTGCTCAGTGGTTTTGTTTCCTATTACGATCCTACTCCTCAGCGCGTTTGTACCATTGAATTGTATTTGAGATGAATATCTTCGTATCATATTCCTTAGAAATTTAGTTCAGCCTACAGATGAATGTTTGTAGCAATCTCGCTATCCCATATAACTGCAAGGCTGTCCAGAAAAGCGTCACATTTAAAAATATGTCTTGTGATAATCTCAAGCCCAGATCAATTTGTTGTTTCCATGCTCCAATCACATCCTCAATGTATATATTTAAAAGTGTGAGTGATAAGCTACACCCCTGTCGAACCCCTCGGGTTATCAATATGCCTTCTGATTCAGGATGGTCAGTCTTTATACTTATTTTTTGTCCTCTATATAGGCTTTCTATCACCTATTTTCAGAGGATTTCGATTCTTATGTCTTAATTTCCATTACATTTTCCTACCTACATGGTCAGAGGCTTTCTCTAATTCTGTAAATGTGATGTGTGTCTCCCTGTTGAACACTTTTTGCTTTTCTGTAATTTGTTTAAGTGTGAAAACATTTTCAGTACAGGGTCTTCCTTTTCTGAAACCCTTTTGTTCTTCAGATAACCAATTTTTGGCAATAATTTATAGACACTGATTTATTATGGTGGTGTAAGTCTTATGTGCTGAGACCACTAATGCTATAATATTATAATTATTGCTTTCATTTTATTTGCCCTTTTTAAGACTGATATGATATCTGCTACTGTCCATGGTTTTAGGGCTTAGTGTCTTTGCCAACACATATTTATTTAAGTCCGACATAAACATAAACACATTCAACATGAACAGCAACTAACGATGACTCTCCATTCGAGATAATGTGCTGTCTCTGCCCTACCAAAGTACTTTTGACAATAAGTGTACATGTGATATTGGGTCAAATGCTTTTTGGACATCAAGAAATACTGCATCTGCCTGACAGCCTTTATATAAAGCTTTCAGTATAATCATGTAAGAAAAGTGCAATCTGGGTTTCACATGATCGACGTTTTCGGAATCCATGCTGGTTGGCATGGTGGAGGTTGCTCTGTTAGAGATACCTTATTATGTTCAAGCTCAGAATATGCTCTCAGATTCTACAATAAATCAATGTCAGTGATACTGGACGGCAGTTTTGTGGTTCACTCCTACTACCATTCTCGTACTAGGATGTGACCTGTGCCTTTTTCCAGGAACTAGGCATGGTTTTTTGTTTGAGAAATTTACAACAGATTACAGTTAGAAGAGGGGCTAACTAAGGCGAAAATTTAGCATAGAATTTGACAGGGATTCCCTTGGGCTTTTTCAATTTTAAAGATTTCAGCTGTTTCTCAACACCACTGACACTAGCACTTATTTCATTCATCTTTTCAGTGGTACGAGGATCTAATTGGGGCAATTCTCATGGGTTATCCTTTGTAAACGGACATTTGTAAATGGAATTAAGCAAAGCTTTTGCTTTGCTACCCTCAATATCAGTTCCTGTCTCATTCACTAGGGACTGGACACTAACTTTGTTGCCACTAACAGGCTTTACATACGATCAGAATATATTTTTGTTTTGTGAAAGATTATTTGACAGTATTCTGCTACAGTAGTTATTGAAGTCTTCATGCATTACTCTCGACAGTCAAACATGTTTCATGCAGCATCTCTCAATCTTTAGCCCCAAGCTTTGTTTTATACCTATTATGCAGTAGTTTCTGTAGAAGTTCGTTTACCTTGACTGTATACCGGGGAGAGTCCCTCCCATTATGAACCGTTCTCCTGGGTACATATCTATCAAGTGCGTAATCAATTACTGTTTTAAACTTAGAGTCATAGTTCCTCTACATGCTCCTGCCCTGTGCTGCAAGTTTCATGTTCCTCACTAAGATATGAAACTACTCATTTTTTATCTGGTTTACTGAACATGTATATTTTGCTGTTCATTTTTGTTGACCTTTGTACTATGGTAATCATTGTTGCCTCAACTGCGTCATGGTCACTGATACCAATTTCGAGGCAGACACTCTCAAAGAGGCCAGGTACATTTTGTGCTATTAGATCCAACATATTTCTGTCAGAAGGGGGTGGGGGTGGGGGAGGGGGAGGGAGGTTCTTAATGATCTGTTCTAGGTAGTTTTCAGAGAAGTCATTTAACAATATTTCACAGGATGTCTTATCATACGCACCACTAACAAAACTGTAATTTTCCTAATTGATTGTTGGATTATTTAAGTCTCCACCAATGATTACAGTATGGTTGAGGAGCTGATGTTGTCTCTAAAGTTTTCTATTACATCAGGAAATAAGTCTGATGGGTGATAGAAGGATCCAATTATCATTTTATGCTCACCTGTGATACTGAGTGTTGCCCAAACAATCTCATATGCATCTTCAATTTCTATCTCGGTAGGTCTGAGTTTCTTTTCTGCAGTGACAAATGCACCACCTCCGTTTTCAATTTGCCTGCCCTTCGATATACACTTAAATTTTCCCCAAAAATCTCACTGCCATCAAACTCTCTGTACCTAGTATTCTGTGAGCTTCGCTGCTTTTTCACGAATGCTCAAAACTCTGGGACTTTGTTGTGAGTCCTTCGGCAGTTAATCACATGTGGGAGGTATTTATTTTGACCTTACACAGATACCTCTGGGTTTCCTACAGCTATTGTTATCTGGATTGGACGGAGATCTGCCTAATCTAAAAAATCCCTTGTGTGCGCCACACACACAGTCAGATACCTGAGAAGCAGCCTCTGATGCGTAGTGTACACCTGACTGATTTATGGGCACCCTGCAGTTCTCACTCTGTGGTTCAAATTCAGGAAGTTGCAGCCTAGCTTGTCACAGAATCTTCGAAGTCTCTGGTTCAGTCCTTTCACTTGACTCAGAACCAAAGGACCACGATCAATGCTGGGAACAATACAACAAATTGTTAGCTTCGTTGAAACTCCATGTGCATGGCTAGTCTTCTCAAATGTAATGTAATGTACTGCGAATACATAGAAAGAAGGATCCTTTATTGTAAGATTATATGATAGCGGAACAAACACTGGTAGCAGTTACTTCTGTAAAATATCTGGGAGTATGCGTGCGGAACGATTTGAAGTGGAATGATCATATAAAATTAATTGTTGGTAAGGCGGGTACCAGGTTGAGATTCATTGGGAGAGTGCTTAGAAAATGTAGTCCATCAACAAAGGAGGTGGCTTACAAAACACTCGTTCGACCTATACTTGAGTATTGCTCATCAGTGTGGGATCCATACCAGATCGGTTTGACGGAGGAGATAGAGAAGATCCAAAGACGAGCGGCGCGTTTCGTCACAGGGTTATTTGGTAACCGTGATAGCATTACGGAGATGTTTAATAAACTCAAGTGGCAGACTCTGCAAGAGAGGCGCTCTGCATCGCGGTGTAGCTTGCTCGCCAGGTTTCGAGAGGGTACGTTTCTGGATGAGGTATCGAATATATTGCTTCCCCCTACTTATACCTCCCGAGGAGATCACGAATGTAAAATTAGAGAGATTAGAGCCCGCACGGAGGCTTTCAGACAGTCGTTCTTCCCGCGAACCATACGCGACTGGAACAGGAAAGAGAGGTAATGACAGTGGCATGTAAAGTGCCCTCCGCCACACACCGTTGGGTGGCTTGCGGAGTATAAATGTAGATGTAGATGTAGAACCTTCTCTGCCAGTTGCTCGGATGACCAAGCTTTGACCTCAGAGTCCACACAACAGGCAACATTTTTTCCAGCATGTGCCACAGTCTGCAGCTGGTTACACCCTGTTCTGTAAATGCCTGCTAGATTAGCCTCTTCAACAAGTTAAATGAGGCGTCCAGGCACACAGACAGTGTTCACCTGGTGTCGTTTCCTGTCTCATGCTGCCATTTCTCTAAGGCGTACCAGCATTCACCATGTGTTCGAACTGCCGACAATTTATAGACCTATACCCTTTTGCATTTTGCTCCTCTTGACACCAGACAAAATATGTTTCCTCAAAACGGGTGAAGTGAGTCCCACTGGCGCAGTTTCAGTGAAAGACTGCACCTCAAATTTTTTTGGTACCAGTACAACAGATACATGACTCTCAGGGGCTCTTCCAACACAACAATTCCCAGCAGCTAAAAATTGTTTGGCAATAGTCAAAGCAGTTTCCAGCTGGTTACAAATGTCAACCAACTAATTCATGTTCGAGAAAAGCATTCATTCACAGCAGGACTGAATTTTAGCTGCGGCAATGTATTACAGAACAGCAAACAAATAATTCTCAATTAAGTCCGCTGATTATCTTTTAATCTCTTGAGCTCTGAAGTTGCAAATGCCCTATAAGAACTGAAGCAAATCCAGAAATCGAGATTTCTATTAAAGCAACAGAAAAAAACCTGTGGTAAAAATTACTAACTTCCAAAAACTTTTTCAGGTTAATTATATTTACAAGCAAACTTGAAATACAATAAATGTACACAATATAAATGTATATAAGATACACTCCTCTTTATGGGAAAACTAGATGTAAGACAATATATTAGTTGGAATATCTGCTACAGTAAGTAAATCGCAAATGCTGATTAACTAAAAACTTGATTATGCTATGGCAATGAGAGCTTCCAAAAATTATCAAAATTGCAGGTTTATTCATTTATATTCTGGTATTATATTTAAGTTTGTTGTCTCTCTTTCAGTTTTACTTAAATGCTTTATCATTTTATATGTTATGATGATGATGATGCTTGGTTTTTAGGGCTCCCAACTGCGCGGTCATCAATGCCCATACAAAGTCTCAATTTTTACACAATCCAATTTTTTACACGATCCAATCTAGCCACTGTCATGAATAATGATGATGATGAAATGGTGAGGACAACAGAAACAACCAGTCCCCGGGCAGAGAAAATCCCCAACCAGGCCTGGAATCAAACTCAGGACCCTGTGATCCAGAAGCAGCAATGCTGGCCACCAGACCATGAGCTGCAGACTTTTTGTACGCTATGGATGGTCTTCCATAGACATTGCGTTCAATTCTGCTAATGAAGTTATTTGATGAGTCTTCATTAGTTTTCCTGATTTTTTTTTTTTTTTGCCTTATTTCTTTTCTCTTTACATTCTTCTTTCAATTGTAAACCTGTCTGAGTTGCTCAGTTTGTTCCTTCAACTTTTTTTTGCGACATCGCCATTCCATTCTCTTGAGTCCCTTTTTACTTGTTTTCTTATTCTTTTTTTCTAGTGAGTTATTTGCGACCTGTTCCACACATATTTTGCCATTCGGTTTCTAAACTATCGCTTGCACCTGTCCGGTTTAGACAAAGACTGAGCCTGTTTTGGTATGGACGTTTTATGAACTCAGCCTCTAAAAGGTAGACTTTAAAACCTTCTCCCCTTCTTGTCTCAACTCCTTTTGTCTTCTTCCATCTTGAGAGCACAGCTATTTTTATTACTACTAGATAGTGGCCCAACAAAATATCGCTACATATGAAAACACGACCATCCTGAACTTCCTTGCATAGTTTACTGTTGGCCATCACATCTATTACTGATCTCTTTCCCCTTGGGCTCCATGTGTATTTATGTATGCCTCTCGTCCTAAAAAAGAATTAGTAATTTTCAGCCCATTTTTTTGAAGGAAAATGTGTAAGATAATGTCCATGATAATTCTGTCTTGTTCACGAGCTTCCACTGTTAGAGGCACTGGATTATTTCCTTTTCGGGCATTTAAATCTTTGCGGATTAGTGGGTGGTCTATTTTTTTTTGTATTCATCTACTTGTAGCACATTAGGACCATATGCCAGATCAGAATTCAAACACAGAAACTTGTCCTTTACTGGCAATGCTATTACCAACTAAGCTATCCAGGCGCAACTCATCCTCACAGCTTCATTTGTGCAGTTGACGCACTCCTTTCTTCCAGGACTACTACCACAACAATGCATGTGGGTTAGCTTAGGTGAACTTTTGAAAGGAAGAGAGAGGTACTGGCAAAAATGAAGCTGTGAGGATGGACTGTGAGTTGTGTCTTGGTATTTGAATCATTAATAGAATTGCTAGTGAAAGGCAAGATTTCATGTTTTTGCCCCAGACTGGTACCTAGTTTTAAAGTACCAGAAAGTTTCACAACAGTGCACTGTCCACTGTAGAGTGAAAGATTGAGTTCACATCATAATAAGTGTTAACTTGACTTTTTGGGAGATGAAGTATATGGCTAGCACAGATTTGGAATTAGGACCACCAATATTTAATCTGTACATAAATAGCAAGCTAAAAATCATAAGTGAAAAGATGATTATGTAGACTGATGAAACATATGTAATAATAGGTTCAAACTTACTAAAGATCTGAAAAGGCAAGCATATTGGGACCTATAATTGGCAGATAAATATTTCAGAGAAAACATACAGGCTGAAAAGTATTTAAATCGACAAACACTGGGAGGTTGTAGGGGACATCAAAACAAATATTTTTTCCCTAATGTCATTTTTGCCTATGAGGAGTAGGCCTTATTTAAAAAGATAGAGGAAGATCCAACAAATACTTTTCCATTTTTTTATGACCAAGAGACAACACATTAACACAACCCAATTTCAATTACAGTAGATTTTCAAAAATGCCTCCATTGACATGTAAACAAAGGTTACACCTTCGGATCATGTTCTGTCTGACACGGGCAAAAACCCTAGGAGTATCCTGAATTGTTCCTGCTGCTGCTACTATCCGGGCAACCAGATCCTCTTCTGATGTAACAGGAGTTACGTAAAAAAGGTTGCGCATCTCTCCCCACAGAAAAAAGTCCACAGGGGACATATCTGGGGATCGAGCAGGCCATGGTACTGGACCATCTCTGCCAATCCATGATTCTGGCAACCGTAGATCCAGGAATTGACGCACACTATGACTGATATGTACCGGCGTCCCGTCATGCTGGAACCACATGCGTTGTCTTGTAGGGAGCGGGACGTCTTCCAGCAATTCTGGCAACGCTCTGGCAAGAAAATTGTAATAGTGCCTGCCATTTAATGGCCTAGGTATCAGATATGGCCCAATTAAACAGTCCCCAACAACACCGACCCACACATGAGAGCTAATAACTGTGGCATGTGGGTTTCCTCACTCCAAACATGCGAATTGTGCATTCTCAAGACTCCATCAAGCCCGAATGTTGCTTCATCGGTAAACAACACAGAGCATGGAAATGTAGGATGCATTTCACACTGTTCCAGGTACCACTGCAAAAACTGTGCTCTGGGTGAATAATCAATTGGTTCCAGGTTATGGACACGCTGTAAGTGAAACGGACTAACAATTGCTCTTGAAGGACTGTTCTTACATTTGTCTCATTCGCCCCTATGTTACGTGCAATTGCACAATTGCTGACTGAAGGATCCTGCTCCACATGTTGCAAGACAGCTTCCTCAAAAATGGTTCAAATGGCTCTGAGCACTATGGGACTCAACTGCTGAGGTCATAAGTCCCCTAGAATTTAGAACTACTTAAACCTAACTAACCTAAGGACAACACACACATCCATGCCCAAGGCAGGATTCGAACCTGCGACCGTAGCGGTCGCGCGGTTCCAGACTGTAGCGCCAGAACCGCTCGGCCACCAGCGGCCGGCAGCTTCCTCAAATTGCAGCGTTCTTACTGTTCGACAGCGTCCCTGTCCAAGTAATCTGTTAAATGACCCGGTCTCACGCAGACGCTGGTACACAGCAGAAAAGGTTGTATGATGCAGGATACGACAATTAGGATATTGTTGTTGATAAACCCGCTGTGCATCTCGTCCACTGTGGTGCGCTATGTAGTACGCACCAACCATATCGGTGTACTCGCTCCATTAGTAAACAGAGACAATGCACTATTACACTGGTGGACAGCAGTTGCCTACAGCTGAGGAGCATAATGCGCCCTCTAACAACTGAAGATCGTAATACAGCCTCTAACAACTGAAGAGCGTTATATGGCAACTGGTTTAAATAATCCTCATAGGAAAAAATAACATTAGGGAAAAATATTTGTTTTCATGTCCCCTACAACCTACCAAAGTTTGTCGGTTTAAATACTTTTCACCCTGTATAATTGGCAGATAAATATTCCAGAGAAATTATCTATTCTTAATAGGACATACAATGACTTACACAAATCAATAGACAAACAGAATCCATTACATGTGGAATAAACTCATCACCTGTAAATGAGTATTTTCTCTTGGTTGTCATTATTTTGTGCAACTATAAAAGAAAACATCAAGCTTTATCAGATTTGATTCCATAGGGAAACAGTTATGGCCTGTAATTGTATTCATTCAAGTAGTAAATGGTACAGCAATCAGTCACAAATGAAGTTTTTTTTTCATATCTAGATTTTGGTCACTGTGTAGACATTTCCTATGCAGTAAATGTAAGGTAAAACATTAGAAACACATGTACATGCACATAGTCCCTTCAGGGCTATTGCCCAGTCACAATAGATTCGGGTCAGAGGCTGAGTTCACACTTAACCTCTGGGGCTATGTGCATACAGCATACGTGTGTTTTTAATGTTTGAACTTACATTTACTGCGTTGAAGATAGCCATACAGTGATCGAAATCTAGATATCCAAAAAACATCATTTGCGACCGACTGTTGTACCCTTTTCTACCCGATCAGACATCATCATTTAGTCTGTATAGGGTGCCCCAGCCAGTAGTTGATCACCACCCAGTAGTTGGTCAGTTTTACTCTAATCTTTAAATCATAAGAGTTGGCAGCACTGACACTTTTAAAAATGCAAGAGCATATAAAGAACATATGTTGGCAAACCTATTTCTTCTATTGTTACAACAATTGGAGGGAACTGATAGCTTTGAGAAAATCTTTCCTTTTGTGCAGTGCTGAGAAGTGGAGTGTCAGGGCGTCTAGACTAATTGTAAGGTAGGTTACAGTGATACAGATATTTATTGACACAAGTACTAAATACTGAAATATGATGAACTGTGTTAACAGATAACTCATTATGAATGATTGATTTTATCATTCACCATAAAGGAAGTGTAAATTATTGCTTCAGTCTTCTTTAAGGGGGGGGATATCAACTACTGGAGTGCATGAAAGCATATTTTCCAGTAGTTGGTCATAATGATCAATTACTGGTAATTTTTAGAATGTTCTCACAAAGAGTTGCTTTTAGCCATAGACCAAGTAGGCATTCCTTTCTTCTGTCCCATATTGATGGAAATGTGAAATTTATATGGCTTCCAGTAGTTGATCGGGGTGATCATCTACTGGTTTACATATGATCAACCAACAAGTATTGAGGCATACAGATAAAATTTTTATCAGTCATTAGTTTCATCCCTCTATTTACAGGAGTGAAATCTGCAGACTGAATTAATAAATGGCTCCAAAAGAAGATAAGTCGAAAAAAGAATTTTTTAAGTATTCTGAGGAAGACTTACAATGTGCAGTAGAAGCAGTTCAAGCGGGTGGCAGTAGTATGAGGAAAGCTGCAAAACATTTTGGTATCCCATTTAGTACGCTAAATAACAAAATTAAAGGAAAAGTACCTATGCAGCGTAAGATGGGACCAAGTTCAGTTTTGACAGAGGCTGAAGAGAATTTATTGGTTAGCTGGATCCATGCCAACGCTAAAAAAGGCTTTCCAATAAAGCGAAGGACACTGTATGAAACTGTGAGTGACATTGTTTTGGCAGATGGAAGACCTACACCATACAAAGATGGAAGGCCTGGTGAAAAATGATTTAAGTCATTCATGAGACGTCACCCTGATGTATCAGAACGGCATGCTGAGAGCATAAATACTGCCAGAGCAGCTGTTACTGAGGAAAATATCAGGCAGTGGTTCAATGAACTTCATCAGCATCTTCAGCAGGGTAATAATTTGGACATTTTAAATGAACCAAAAAGAATTTATAATGCAGATGAAACAGGATTTGAAACATGTCCTAAAACTGGGAAAGTTCTGGGTCCAATTTCTTTTGACAATCTGTATGAAGTCAAAAGTGGCAATGAAAAGGAGGCCATTACTGTAATGGCAAATTTCAATGCTGCTGGAGACACTGTACCCCCAATGGTCGTATTTCCACTCCAGAAAATTTCAAGGGACATATCTGAGAATTTGAACAGTGAATGGGGCATTGGGCAGTCAAAAAAAGCCTGGATGACAGGAGCCCTCTACTTTGAATACATTGCCAACATTTTCCTTCCATGGCTGAAGAAAGAGAGAGTCAAATTTCCTGTTATTTTATTGGTAGATAGGCACAAATCTCATACATCATATAAAGTTGCTAAGTTTTGTGCCGACAATGGGATAATACAATTTGCATTGTATCCAAATGCGACTCATGTGCTTCAACCAGCTGATGTGGCAATATTTCGTCCCCTGAAATCTGGATGGAGAGATGCTGTATATAATTGGAAACACAAAACTGGTAACAAAGTTGTAACAAAAACTGTATTTGGCCCATTGCTTGAGACCGTTTTCAATGAAAAGGCTACTCCTGAAACAGTGAAAAATGGTTTCAGGAAGTGTGGTCTTTTCCCTTATGATCCTGATGCAGTGGACTATGCTAGATGTATGTCCAGCAAATCTAGACATTGTGCACCTGCTATAACATGTGGTAATGCAATAAAACCATCATCATTTGGTGTTGAACATCTTTTGTATTTTGAATCTTTAATGAAGAGAGGTAGAGCAGAAGAATTCCGTGCAGCAGAGAAAAATGGATGGGCAGGTGATCCAGGAGCAGAAGAACTGTTTCAGGTTTGGCGTAAAATTCGTGCTACTTGTAAATCACCTTCAACAAATAAAACTACAGATGCTAACACGCTATCTCTGCATTTGTGTAGTACAGAACAATCCATCCCTACATCAGAAAATCCAGCAGGAGATCCTCAAGTGTGTACTAACAGCAAAATATCTTGTGACTCAGAAGATGAATCATCCACATGTCATAATGAAAAGTCAGGAGATCAAGACTCAGTACAAGAAAATGACAGTTCAGGTCCTCCTCAGCCCTCTTCACATCCAGTCAACCCTGAAGCAGACACTCCAAAACGCCGTTCATCCCAATCATCTCAGAAAAACAGAATCAGTCCACATTTTGCTAATCATATTACTTGGCCTACTGACTCCCCTATAAAGGCTGGAAGGAAATGAGAGTACATACCATATGCGACAACATCCAAACAGTGGCTAGACTGGAACAAATCAAAGGAAGAACTAAAAGCCAACACAGAAGCTGCCAAATGAGCTAGAATAGAACAACGTAAAATGGCAAAACAGACGAATGAGAAAAAAAGAAAAGGAAGGAAACTGTTTCCAGAGGCTGAGAAGGAAAAACCACCAAAAAAGAAACCTGTAAGAAAAGACAGCTCAGAGTCAGAACCCACCAGTGATGAATGGAGCCCTCGTGAAGACACATCAGAAAATGAGTCTGACTGTAATAAAAACCTTGCTACCACTGAGAAGAGGCATGACATTGGAAGGCCTGCATTCAAAGAAGGAGATTTTGCTTTGATCTTGTTTCCAGGCCAAAAGAATATTAGGCTAAGTATAAATTTCTGTGCACTGTTCAAAGAGTTACCACAGAAGAGGACATTGAGGTAATGGGTTTGAAAAGCTGCGATGAAACAAATACACTGTTCAAGACTGATGAAGATGATATAAGCACTGTTCACTCTTCACAGATTTTAGCAATATTTCCAGAACCCTCTATTATCTCTACAGGAGGCCGGCTGCGTTACAAGTTTCAACGTCCTGTTGATATTGGAAAACTGGAATGAAACTGAGCAGACTTGTGTATAGTCTATTGTTGAGTGTAGGCTACTATGTTATATTGTTTTATTTCATTGAAAAAAATTGTTCAATATGTTAATCATTCATGTAAGTGTGTTAAAATTAAGTTCCCAGATGTAATTATCAATCTAATGTCAGATGATTTTACTTTTGCATATTGATCAACTACTGGACTATGGGCGATCATTTTGTGGAACTGCATGATCAACTATTGGTAATTTCTGACCACTGTAACTGAAATTCAGAAAATGTAGGGAATAAGCATTTCAAGGTTAATTGTATGTATGTCATTCTTTACTGGAAACTTTTCTCTGCGATATGTGTTGTTATCAACTTACTCCTTCAAGTGGATGTTCTATAAAAAATATAAACATAAACTCAAATTGTTAATCGATCAACTATTGGCGGTATCACCCTATGTACAGAAAGGCATGCTAAAAATCATTAGTTAAAAGACAATTATGTATACTGATGAAAGATGTAACAATATGTTTAACTTCACTAATGCTGAGTGTATGGTGTATGTCTTGGGACATATAAATGGCGGATAAGAATTTCAGAGAAATCTATCTATTCTTAATAGGAACACAAATCATACAGCGGAGATGCTGAGTCGCAGATAGGCACAACAAAATAAACTCCCACAATTAAAGCTTTCAGCCATTGGCTTTCATCAACAATAGACACACATACCCACAGACACAGACTCACTAATATGCAACTCACACACAGAAGTCTCAGACGACTGAAAGCATTCTGGACTTTCCATTGTTTGACTTACACAAATCAATAGACAAACAGAGTCCATTAGATATGAAATAAACCAATCACTTGGAAATGAACATTCCCTCTTGGCTGATCATGCTTTATCAGGTTTCATTCCATAGGGGAACAGCTGTGCCTTGTGATCGTTTTCATTTCAAGTTGTAAAGAGTATGGCAATCAGTCACAAATTATGTTTTTGCACATCAAAATTTTCATCACTGTGTAGCCATCTTGAGTGCGGTGAATGTAAGTTAAAACACTAAAAACACATGTATTGTGGACATAGTCCCAACAGGGCCACAGTCCAGTCAGGATAGACCATCTCAGAGGAGGAGTTCACACTCAACCTCTGTTATAGCGAAGTTGGGGCTATGTACATACAGTATACATGTGTTTATAATGTTTTAACTTGAATTTACTACACCACTGAAAATGGCTACACTCTGATCAAAATCTAGACATGCAAGAAACATCATTTGCAACTGATTGCTGTACCCTTTACTACTCAATCAGGCTTTATGGCTTCTATGCATAAACATCCACTGTTAAAACAATCTGTATTAATTGAAGTTTGTTCTCAATAAAAATCAGTTGTGACCGCGTTAGGAAATATACGAAGAACAATGCACATAAAAACAGCACATGGATATTCAATAGTGAAGTTAAGCCAGAGTATTATGTAAAATTAATTACTGAACAGCATGCACAAATCTTTCCAAGGACCTTGGGCTTCTCACACTCAAATGCCAAAACAAATGTACTCTCTACTGGTATTTGTGTTTTATAATAAGAGCAAATTCATAGTCACAGAACCAGGAGTAAAAATATTATTCATATGACTATGTGTTCCTGTCTAGATTTGAGAATTGAGTTTTCTATTCTGATTCAAAAGTTTTTAACTGGTTGAAATCAAATTTTAACTGGTTGTTGGCAAAAGGCAGGCAAGAAACTGAAAAATCTCTTTGTTCCAAAAGATAACAAAGAAGTTCAACAAAAAAAGAATGTAGGAAACAAATTTTCATAAGTCAATAAAATCAATCACAACACGATTAAAATTTCATATGCCATAAGCAACATATTAAAAATGTAATGCTGGTAATAGGATACATAACTACATACTCCTTCCACAATTTATTGGAAAATTTGGAGTCTGGGATTTTAACCCCATTTTACAATATTGTTCACATTAAATACATTCTAACTTTTCAAGCATACAAATGACTGATACTGTTCTGCAAATGATTACATACTTCAGTAACAAGAAACAGGGCTCAGCAAGAAAACAGGTTTGGACTGGCAAAATTAAAAAGTAAAACATATCTGTCAATCCACAATAGGGGCCTATCCTTTCAGACTATCAACGGCATGTCACTTGAAAATTGTACGCCCCTAATCTGCAATGGAAAAGCTTTTCAGACACACAAGTGGAAATGCACAAAGAACTTAACAGAGAGGAACAATAACTGGTTTTGGTGTTACACTTCATATCCGAATGTATGTGGTAGAAGACTAACAGATTTGTAATCACATCTCTGCATAGCCCATAACTCACGAGGTGACTTTCTGTAACATATACCACGAGGTGGCGTCTCTGGGGCCCGTATGTTTAAACCGAGATTTAAGGCAAAAATATTTAAAATTTTTTAATTTATGGTACATAACATTTATTTTCATAATTCTTTAAGTGTTGTTTAAATGCTTCTAGTTTATTTTGTTACACTAAACAAAGCCTGCAGGATTTTACTATTTATCACACAAAAGCACATAATTTTGTGTGGTTCTTTTAAATAGTACACATAGACTGTTAGAGTACTGAATTTTACATTCTGAAAAATTATACACTCCCTGCAGCAAATAATTTCCAAATAAAACTAAATTGCAGGTTTTAAATTTGCACATGAAAATTCCACCCGATCAAAAAAAAAAAAAAAAAAAAAAAAAAAAAAAAAAAAAAAAAAAAAAAAAAAAAAAAAAAAAACACAACCCATGAACCATGGACCTTGCCGTTGGTCGGGAGGCTTGCGTGCCTCAGCGATACAGATAGCCGTACCGTAGGTGCAACCACAACGGAGGGGTATCTGTTGAGAGGCCAGACAAACGTGTGGTTCCTGAAGAGGGGCAGCAGCCTTTTCAGTAGTTGCAAGGGCAACAGTCTGGATGATTGGCTGATCTGGCCTTGTAACAATAACCAAAACGGTCTTGCTGTGCTGGTACTGCGAACGGCTGAAAGCAAGGGGAAACTACAGCCGTAATTTTTCCCGAGGGCATGCAGCTTTACTGTATGGTTACATGATGATGGCGTCCTCTTCGGTAAAATATTCCGGAGGTAAAATAGTCCCCCATTTGGATCTCCGGGCGGGGACTACTCAAGAGGATGTCGTTATCAGGAGAAAGAAAACTGGCGTTCTACGGATCGGAGCGTGGAATGTCAGATCCCTTAATCGGGCAGGTAGGTTAGAAAATTTAAAAAGGGAAATGGATAGGTTGAAGTTAGATATAGTGGGAATTAGTGAAGTTCGGTGGCAGGAGGAACAAGACTTCTGGTCAGGTGATTACAGGGTTGTAAACACAAAATCAAATAGGGGTAATGCAGGAGTAGGTTTAATAATGAATAGGAAAATAGGAATGCGGGTAAGCTACTACAAACAGCATAGTGAACGCATTATTGTGGCCAAGATAGATACGAAGCCCACAAGTACTACAGTAGTACAAGTTTATATGCCAACTAGCTCTGCAGATGACGAAGAAATTGAAAAAATGTATGATGAAATAAAAGAAATTATTCAGATTGTGAAGGGAGACGAAAACTTAATAGTCGTGGGTGACTGGAATTCGAGTGTAGGAAAAGGGAGAGAAGGAAACATAGTAGGTGAATATGGATTGGGGGACAGAAATGAAAGAGGAAGCCGCTTGGTGGAATTTTGCACTGAGCACAACATAATCATAACTAACACTTGGTTTAAGAATCATGAAAGAAGGTTGTATACATGGAAGAACCCTGGAGATACTAAAAGGTATCAGATAGATTATATAATGGTAAGACAGAGAGTTAGGAACCAGGTTTTAAATTGTAAGACATTTCCAGGGGCAGATGTGGACTCGGACCACAATCTATTGGTTATGACCTGTAGATTAAAACTGAAGAAACTGCAAAAACGTGGGAATTTAAGGAGATGGGACCTGGATAAACTGAAAGAACCAGAGATTGTACAGAGATTCAGGGAGAGCATAAGGGAGCAATTGACAGGAATGGGGGACATAAGTACAGTAGAAGAAGAATGGGTAGCTTTGAGGGATGAAGTAGTGAAGGCAGCAGAGGATCAAGTAGGTAAAAAGACGAGGGCTAGTAGAAATCCTTGGGTAACAGAAGAAATATTGAATTTAATTGATGAAAGGAGAAAATATAAAAATGCAGTAAGTGAAACAGGCAAAAAGGAATACAAACGTCTCAAAAATGAGATCGACAGGAAGTGCAAAATGGCTAAGCAGGGATGGCTAGAGGACAAATGTAAGGATGTAGAGGCCTATCTCACTAGGGGTAAGATAGATACCGCCTACAGGAAAATTAAAGAGACCTTTGGAGATAAGAGAACGACTTGTATGAATATCAAGAGCTCAGATGGAAACCCAGTTCTAAGCAAAGAAGGGAAAGCAGAAAGGTGCAAGGAGTATATAGAGGGTCTATACAAGGGCGATGTACTGGAGGACAATATTATGGAAATGGAAAAGGATGTAGATGAAGATGAAATGGGAGATACGATACTGCGTGAAGAGTTTGACAGAGCACTGAAAGACCTGAGTCGATCAAGGCCCCCGGAGTAGACAATATTCCATTGGAACTACTGACAGCCGTGGGAGAGCCAGTCCTGACAAAACTCTACCATCTGGTGAGCAAGCTGTATGAAACAGGCGAAATACCCTCAGACTTCAAGAAGAATATAATAATTCCAATCCCAAAGAAAGCAGGTGTTGACAGATGTGAAAATTACCGAACTATCAGTTTAATAAGTCACAGCTGCAAAATACTAACACGAATTCGTTACAGACGAATGGAAAAACTAGTAGAAGCCAACCTCGGGGAAGATCAGTTTGGATTCCGTAGAAACACTGGAACACGTGAGGCAATACTGACCTTACCACTTATCTTAGAAGAAAGATTAAGGAAAGGCAAATCTACGTTTCTAGCATTTGTAGACTTAGAGAAAGCTTTTGACAATGTTGACTGGAATACTCTCTTTCAAATTCTAAAGGTGGCAGGGGTAAAATACACGGAGTGAAATGCTATTTACAATTTGTACAGAAACCAGATGGCAGTTATAAGAGTCGAGGGACATGAAAGGGAAGCAGTGGTTGGGAAGGGAGTAAGACAGGGTTGTAGCCTCTCCCCATGTTGTTCAATCTGTATATTGAGCAAGCAGTAGAGGAAAAAAAAGAAAAAATCGGAGTAGGTATTAAAATTCAGGGAGAAGAAATAAAAACTTTGAGGTTCGCCGATGACATTGTAATTCTGTCAGAGACAGCAAAGGACTTGGAAGAGCAGTTGAATGGAATGGACAGTGTCTTGAAAGGAGGATATAAGATGAACATCAACAAAAGCAAAACAAGGATAATGGAATGTAGTCTAATTAAGTCGGGTGATGCTGAGGGAATTAGATTAGGAAATGAGGCACTTAAAGTAGTAAAGGAGTTTTGCTATTTGGGGAGCAAAATAACTGAGGATGGTCAAAGTAGAGAGGATATAAAATGTAGACTGGCAATGGCAAGGAAAGCGTTTCTGAAGAAGAGAAATTTGTTAACATCCAGTATTGATTTAAGTGTCAGGAAGTCATTTCTGAAAGTATTCGTATGGAGTGTAGCCATGTATGGAAGTGAAACATGGACGATAAATAGTTTGGACAAGAAGAGAATAGAAGCTTTCGAAATGTGGTGCTACAGAAGAATGCTGGAGATTAGATGGGTAGATCACATAACTAATGAGGAAGTATTGAATAGGATTGGGGAGAAGAGAAGTTTGTGGCACAACTTGACCAGAAGAAGGGATCGGTTGGTAGGACATGTTCTGAGGCATCAAGGGATCACCAATTTAGTATTGGAGGGCAGCGTGGAGGGTAAAAATCGTAGAGGGAGACCAAGAGATGAATACACTAAGCAGATTCAGAAGGATGTAGGTTGCAGTAGGTACTGGGAGATGAAAAAGCTTGCACAGGATAGAGTAGCATGGAGAGCTGCATCAAACCAGTCTCAGGACTGAAGACCACAACAACAACAACAACAAGTAAAAAAAGAAAGTGTGTCAAATTGACATTCATTGCTGGGAACTACATCTTTCTTATCACCACTCACAACATATTCGATTTTAACAGCCACTGTAAGTACTTCATTGAAGAAACAGAGATCCCCATCACTTAAGTTCTTCCTCTGAATGACACTACTGTTCGATAGCAGAACTGTGATCAATGGCTAATGTAAAATCGTCGTCCTTTTCGTTTATTTCTTGAT
This sequence comes from Schistocerca americana, assembly GCF_021461395.2. NCBI lineage: Eukaryota > Metazoa > Arthropoda > Insecta > Orthoptera > Acrididae > Schistocerca > Schistocerca americana. The sequence goes on along the minus strand of NC_060119.1, from coordinate 1,248,258,364 downwards.
CTATATCACTGGCACCTTCCTCCACAGACTGACTGACAATTTCATCAAACTTGGGGAAGTAAGACACATCGTGCCAACACATTCTGAGCTATACGGTACCGTACTGAAGAATACGCAGTTCACGAGGCATGGTCTAGAAGACCCCAACACGTAAAAATACCGAAAAAGCAGTAATGTGCTACACTGAACAAATAATCAAAAATCTAGGAAAAGATTATAGTGTAGTAGGAGTAAATTTAGACCTCTCCAAAGCTTTTGACACTGTGAACCAGGATATTCTTTTAGAAAAATTGGAAGCGTTGGGTATACATGGGATAGGAAAAAAATGGTTTGAATCATACCTAAAAAACAGAACACAGGTTGTAGGACTGACATCAACTTACTCTAACCACAACATAAATTCAGTATCAGAGGCAAATTGTAGAAATAGGAGTACCACAAGGCTGCATCCTAGGACCCATATTCTTTCTTGTCTATATAAATGACTTTCACACCTCAGATAATGCAGCCAAAGCAATAATATTTGCAGATGATACTAGCATGATAATAAGTGCACCAAAGCAATTGCTACCAACAACTGCTGATAAAATACTTAATTACATCCACTCTTGGTTCAATGCAAACAGGTTGACATTGAATGTAAATAAAACAAATTATATGCAGTTTGGGAAAAGATGTCAAAATGTAAATCTCGATCTGGTGTGGGGTGACAAAGCCTTAGACAGAGTGACATCCAGAAAACTGCTGGGGATTCATGTGGATAAAAACTTAAATTTTAATGACCACGTAATAAAACTTGCACAGAAACTTAATTCAGCCTGTTCTGCCCTCAGAATTATTGCAAATGTTTGTACCTCAGAGGGTGCCAGAATGGCGTATTTCGGCTATTTTCAATCTCTTGCCACATACGGAATAATATTTTGGGGTTCCACAACACGGTGCCTAAAACTAAATTTTTTGTTGCAGAAGAGGGCCATCCGAATAATAACTCACAGTCATCCACAGACACACTGCAAACCCATATTCAAAAAGCTTAGAATACTTACTATACCATTATCATACATATACAAATGTGTATTGTATGTCAGGACCCACATTGCAGATTTTCAGACAAATGCCGACTTTCGTAACTACAATACTGTAATAGCGCAGCACTCCATACTCAGCGAACAAAAAGAACGAATAGGCCCTATACAAAGGCATGTGAGCCATATCAGTGCAAAACTGTACAACGCACTGCCAGTCAACATCAGGCAGTTAGAAGATGATAACAAATTTAAAACAGAATTTAAAAAATTTTCAGTAGAACAATGTTTTTATTCTGTAAATGACTATGTAGGTCAATAAATTGTTTCTGAAGATATTTATAAAGGCAAAATGGAAAATACTCTAACTGTACCTAATCATTCATTACATTTACATACTTTAAAGGACAGCAGTTGTGTGATGTAAGTATATACTTAAGCAGTGTTGTGTATATAAGGACTTGCTGTTTAGGGAGGACAAAACTAAAGCCTTATGAAAAACAGACTATGCATTTAAAATAACAAGCAGGAATGTATATAGGCTATATTAATTTCATTGTATTATTTTGTTTTGTACATTTTTACGTATATATTGTTTGTGTCACATTTCTTTGAAATGGCTTACATGTACCCTTGACAACATCCATACAATATTTATTGTCAACGGATGGATAAACAAAATAAATATACACATAGCAGTAACACGTGTCGACAATAAACACAGTAGGTGATAACGCAACCGACAACAAAACGTCGTAGGCTTGGCAATTTAAGGAGGATAGGTGAGTATACAAGCATTCCACCAAAACTGGCCTTGAAGAGTGAGTTCGAAAATTTTCGCGCGGTCTGAGAGACCACACCTCGTGAGTTACGGGATAAAGATGTGTGTACGCACGGGTTACGCAGTATTTCAGTAAGTTGTAAAGTCTTCATTTATTTTTAATTTGTATTTGGAATGAAATGTATCTGATGTAACTATACAATGCAAGAATTAAACTGTCTTGGTTCGTCTACAATTCTACAGGTAAAATTCTAAGTTACGCTTCATGTTATATTACAGTGTAATAAAGCTTGTTAAATAAATATATAAAGATAAATATGTGCCAAATAACATGAATGAATGAAAATAAATGTGAGCAAATATGGTTTACCTCCATTTGATATATAATCACCTAATGTGAAGTGTCGTATGTCCTTTGCTTTGACAAAAATAACTGTATTCCTATGATCAAATTTCGTTACGTGTTATCTAAGCTAGATTACAGTTGCTGCTCACTATCACGTAACATTATTGTTATCAAAAACACCATACAGCATGTATTTACTCTTGTTAATTTTTGTACTACACGTATAAAATGTTATCTCAGACAGTACCTTCCTCTAACAATGATGCAGCAGTGTTAAAGAAAATCCACGGTCCTATCAAGCAAGCTCTTCTGAATCAGTCCAAACGCAACTTGCAACAATGGTTTGCCATCTTCAACTGGCCGTCCAATGGCTGTTTTCTGTCATAAAGTATATAGTGTCTCCCTTTCTAACAACAACAGAAATGATGCCTGAATTTAATTAAATGTTATTCAATGTCCTTAGATCCTCAGTGCTAAATCTGAGTAGAAATTAAAGTTAGTCTCAACCGCTACAAGAGGACTACAATAAAATAAAAACTACGAAATTTCAAGTTACTGGCTCAACAATCATATCTTCGAGCGTCACTAGCAAAACCAAAGAATATCAGATGATGGTCGAAGAATAAACAATTGTCTCAGCTTCAGCTAGCAACGAGAAAACTGCAGATTGCGCTAACTGACAGAAAATAATCTCACTTTCATGTTCCTTCATTATGTATAGGAAATGATGGAGTACTGAGAACAAAACAGAATATGTTTCTTATAACATTACAGTCATTGTGACTCGAAGTATTAATTTCCGTAACAATCTTTAAAAATATTAAGATGTCGATGATACAACTATAAACACGGCAGTCTAGAACGAATACAACGCTAAGTTTGACTCATACGGCGATGAAATTTTCTCGTTTCTGCGAGACAAAAGGGGGTTGTAGATTTCATGCATTTTCGATCTTTGTTCCGTGTCTCCATCGTATTCTTATCAGTTTTCTGAGTACTGTATTCCCGGAACGCGTAAGTGGATTGCGCCTTGGACGTTCTTGAGAGTTTATCATGAAATAAATTTTGTACGACTTATTAATGAAAGGATTTTTTCAAATTATTGGCCTCCTCCCAACTCTCGCGAACTGTTAGCAATTAGTATTTCAGTAGGAATTGAAAAAAAGACATATAACTGGACCGTTTCATGTCTGAGAATATACTGGAGCTTTCACACAGCCTAAGCGAATGAGACAGGAACTAAAATTGAGGGTAGCAAAGCAAAAGCTGAAAAGTTTAACGCCATTCTCAAATGCTCCTTTACAAAAGAAAACTTTGGGGAATTGTCTCAATCTATCCCTCGTACATCTGAAAAGATGAATAAAATAGGTATTAGTGTCAGTGGTGCCGAGAAATAGTTGAAATCGTCAAAATTGAACAAAGCTCCAGGCTCCGATGGAATCTTTGTCAGGTTCTACAATGAGTTTGCAGCTGAGGTAGCCCCTCTTCTAACTACAATCTGTTATAGGTCCGTCGAACAAAGACCCATGCCCAGTTACTGGAAAAAAAGCACAGGTGACACCCATCTTCAAGAATGCTAGTAGAAGTGATCCACAAAACTGCCGTGCAATATCGCTGACACCGATTTATTGTAGAATGTGAGAACGTATTCTGAGCTTGAACATAATGAGGTATCTCTTAACAGAATAAACTCCTCAGTGCCAACTAGCATGGATTCCATGACCTGAGTCTTTTTGCAGATGATGCAGTTATACATATACCGACTCGTGGCGATAATATATTAGATCTTCTGGTGACAAACAGACCCGAACTATTTGAAACAGTTAACGCAGAACAGGGAATCGGCGATCATAAAGCGGTTACTGCATTGATGATTTCAGCCGTAAATAGGAAGATTTTTCTGTTTAGCAAAAGTGACAAAAAGCAGATTTCAGAGTACCTGACGGCTCAACAAAAAAGTTTTGTTGTAAGTACAGATAGTGTTGAGGATCAGTGGACAAAGTTCAAAACCATCGTACAATATGCGTTAGGCGAGTATGTGCCAACCAAGATCGTAAGAGATGGAAAAGAGCCACAGTAGTACAACAACCGAGTTAGAAAACTGCTGCGGAAGCAAAGGGAACTTCACAGCATACATAAACATAGCCAATGCCTTGCAGACAAACAAAAATTACGCGAAGCGAAATGTAATGTGAGGAGGGCCATGCGAGAGGCGTTCAATGAATTCGAAAGTAAAGTTCTATGTACTGACTTGGCAGAAAAGCCTAAGAAATTTTGGTCTTATGTCAAACCGGTAGGTGGATCAAAACAAAATGTCCAGACACTCTGTGACCAAAATGGTTCTGAAACAGAGGATGACAGACTAAAGGCCGAAATACTAAATGTTTTTTTCCAAAGCTGTTTCACAGAGGAAGACGGTACTGTAGTTTCTTCTGTAGATTGTCGCACAGATGACAAAATGGTAGATATCGAAATAGACGACAGAGGGATAGAGAAACAATTAAAATCGCTCAAAAGAGGAAAGGCTGCTGGACCTGATGGGATACCAGTTCGATTTTACACAGAATACGCGAAGGAACTTGCCGTCCTTCTTGCAGCGGTGTACTGTAGGTCTCTAGAAGAGCGTAGCGTTCCAAAGGATTGGAAAAGGGCACAGGTCATCCCCGTTTTCAAGAAGGGACGTCGAACAGATGTGCAGAACTATAGACCTATATCTCTAACGTCGATCAGTTGTAGAATTTTGGAACATTTATTATGTTTGAGTATAACGACTTTTCTGGAAACTAGAAATCTACTCTGTAGGAATCAGCACGGGTTTCGAAAAAGACGATCGTGTGAAACCCAGCTCGCGCTATTCGTCCACGAGACTCAGAGGGCCATAGACACGGGTTCCCAGGTAGATGCCGTGTTTTTTTACTTCCGCAAGGCGTTCGATACATTTCCCCACTGTCGTTTAATGAACAAAGTAAGAGCATATGGACTATCAGACCAATTGTGTGATTGGATTGAAGAGTTCCTAGATAACAGAACGTAGCATGTCATTATCAATGGAGAGAAGTCTTCCGAAGTAAGAGTGATTTCAGGTGTGCCGCAGGGGAGTGTCGTAGGACCGTTGCTACTCACAATATACGTAAATGTCCTTGTGGATGACATCGGAAGTTCACTGAGGCTTTTTGCGGATGATGCTGTGGTATATCGAGAGGTTGTAACAATGGAAAATTGTACTGAAATGCAGGAGGATCTGCAGCGAATTGACGCATGGTGCAGGGAATGGCAATTGAATCTCAATGTAGACAAGTGTAATGTGCTGCGAATAGATAGAAAGAAAGATCCCATATCATTTAGCTACAATATAGCAGGTCAGCAACTGAAAGCAGTTAATTCCATAAATTATCTGGGAGTACGCATTAGGAGTGATTTAAAATGGAATGATCATATAAAGTTGATCGTCGGTAAAGCAGATGCCAGACTGAGATTCATTGGAAGAATCCTAAGATGCAATCCGAAAACAAAGGAAGTAGGTTACAGTACGCTTGTTCGCGCACTGTTTGAATACTGTTCAGCAGTGTGGGATCCGTACCAGATAGGGTTGATAGAAGAGATAGAGAAGATCCAACAGAGAGCAGCACACTTCGTTACAGGATCATGTAGTAATCGCGAAAGCGTTACGGAGATGATGGATAAACTCCAGTGGAAGACTCTGCAGGAGAGACGCTCAGTAGCTCGGTACGGGCTTTTGTTGAAGTTTCGAGAACATACTTTCACCGAGGAGTCAAGCAGTATGTTGCTCCCTCCTACGTATATCTCGCGAAGAGACTATGAGGATAAAATCAGAGAGATTAGAGCCCACCCAGAGGCATACCGACAATCCTTTCCACGAACAATACGAGACTGGAATAGAAGGGAAAACTGATAGAGGTACTCAAGGTACCTTCCGCCACACACCGTCAGGTGGCTTGCGGAGTGTGGATGTAGATGTTGATGTAGATGTAGATATACATAATGAAGTACTATCTGAAAGAAGCTGCACAAACATTCAGGCAGAACTCTATTAGATTTCAAAGTAGTGCAAAAACGGGCAACTTGGTTTAAATGTTCAAAAAATGTAAAACTGCACACTACACAAAACGAAAAATCGTTGTATCCTATGATAATCAGTGATTCACTGTTGGACTTGCCAACTTGTACAAATAGTGGCACACTTCGATTTATTGGTAGAATACTGGCGAAGTGCTATCAGTCTACAAAGCAGATGGCTTACAAATCATTTGTGTAATCTTTTCTAGAATATTGCTCAAGTGTGTGGGACCCATAACAAATAGGACTAACAGGAGATATTGAATGTACACAGTGAAGGGCAGCACGAATGGCCACAGGTTTGTTTGATCCATCGGCAGGGGCAGGTTAGCCCTCACATGATGTCTTATTAGACCTCAAGGCTTGTTTTACGACGAATAAACAGTTTTCATGTGGGTGTAGACTTTTCATCCTTCAGATATGCTGTTCACGGACTTTTTATTATAACTGGGTAACATATTATGATTATAACACAGTTTGAAGTACAACAATTTGAAATTTTTGGAGTGGGGTCAGAAAATACCCCAGGTATACAATATGCTATTTTCAGTGTTATATATAACTTTTGTTAGAAAACTAAATCTTGGCAAGAATGTACCTCGTAAACCAACATTCATTTGTACATTGTTATAAACAATAAATAGAAAATACATTCACATGCATTGTTACAACAAAATCACAGTTTGGAACTGAGTTTTGTGGAAGGAAGACTTGGTGTTATAGTTTATTCGTCATAGATGATGATATACGTTTTGCAAGGGGCTACAGTCATGAGAAGGCTTTGGCAGATTTACAGAAGAGTGGCAGTGATAATGAATCAATTACTGGAAACGAGGATGACTGATAATAACGGTATTCCGGTAATGAGTGCATCTACTTTCATGTCTAGAAGTGGACAGATAACATATAACACAGTACCACCTGATGTTTGGAAGCAGGTTTCAAGTAACACAATACGCGAAATAGCGCATATTCCACGTCGCCTTAGACCACCGTTACAGACAAGGGCAGAGTGTTTCAGACTTTTTATCGCCAATCACTTGCAGAGTGTAATAGTAATGTATACCAATAGCCATGCAAAAGATAGCAAAATTCTGCACCCAACTCTTGAATGATGGATTGAGCTTGATTTACAGAGCTGCACGCATTCTTTGGTCTACTAATAATAACTGGCTTGTATAAGGCACGTGGGAAGTCTTTGGTTGAATTTTGGTCAGAAGAATGTAGCTTACCTATTTTTCTAGCTACAGTGAGCTTTTCAAGATTTCGCGATATTATGATGTGCCTCCGGTTCAATAATAAACTTACAAGCAAAGAAAGAAAAGCTGCTTCTGGATCAAAAGCTGAACCTATAGGGGCTGTGTTTGAAATGTTCGTTGATGCATGCATTTCGTCTTATGTCCCTGGAACTTATATTACTGTTGATGAGCATCTGTGTACTTTCAGGGGACAGTATCCATTCAAGGTGTACATTCCTCTGAAACCTGGGAAGTATTGAATAAAAGTGTGGGCTACTATAGATTGTGAGCCCAATTATGACATAAATGCAGAAGTGTATACTGGGAAATCTGCTGAAAGGAGGGAAATAAATAAGGGAAACGAGTGGTACATGATTTAGTCGATCACCTGAAGGGACGTGTTAGGAACATTACCACTGATAACTTTTTTACAAGTTTCGATTTGGGACAAGAACTTCTTACTAGTAAATTGGCACTTGTGGGAACTCTTTGGGCCAACCAAAAAGAGATAAAAAAATGTTGACACCAAAACAGAGGTGTCCATTATTGACCACTTTTGGGTATGCACAGAATACTGTTTTAGCTTTGTATGTTCCTACACAAAATAAATCTGTCATTTTGTTGCCTACTCTACACCAGATATTTGATATAAGTGAGCATGAGCACAAAATACCTCAAATAATAATGTTCTACAACCCAACAAAGTCAGGAGTTGATACAGTTGATAAGATGGCTAGACAATATACAGTAGCCATGTGGGGTAGCCACCTGGTCTGGGGGACCTTGCCACGGTTCACACAGCTCCCATCCCTGTCACATGTTCGAGTCCTTCCTCAGGCATGGGTGTGTGTATCCTTAGCATAAGTTAGTTTAAGTTGGATTAAGTAGTGTGTAAGACTAGGGACTGATGACTCTAGCAGTTTGGTCCCACAAGAACTTACCATAAATTTCCAAATTTCCATAGTGAAATGTGGAACAAGAAGGTGGCCACTTGCCGTATTTTTTGATATACTAGATTTAGCTTGTCTCAATGCTTACGTTTTGTATTGTAAATTTTTACATGGTATGAGAAATAAAAATGCAAGAAGAGAATTCCTCTCAGAACTAGTAAAAGAACTAATGAAACCTCACACTGAATGACAAATCCTGTGGCTGCAGTGCAGAACACAACACATCCATTCAGCAATAATATCTTCAGGATTCAAAGATCTTCTGAAGGAAAAACAGCACAATAACAATGAAGCCGATGTTCCAGATCTGAAAAGAAAACGGTGTGATTTCTGTCCAAGCTCAAAGGACAAGAAAGTGAATCAGCAATATGAAGGTTGTCACAAGTTTGTCTGTAAAGTACATGCTAGGATAAGTGTATTGGGTAATGATTGTTTGTCATATGACACGGAGAGTGAGTAGGAGTGTATATCTAATAAAATTCCGTGTAAGTGACATTACACATCATATTAATAAATTACAGTACCCGTAAGGTTAGCCGAAAGCACTAATGCACTGCTTCCTAGGCTGAGGTAGGCATGCTAGCTCTGGACCGAATCCGCCTGGCGGATTACTGACGTCTGCCAGTGTGCCAGCCAGTCTGGACAGATATGGTTTTTAGGCCATTTTCCACATCCCACTAGGTGAATACTGGGCAGGTATCCGCATTCCAACTCAGTTACACGACTCCCAGACATCTGCACCTATTTGCACTATTCCATGGATTACACTAGACGCAGACAGCTGGGGTACACTAATCCCATCCTGAGGGATACGGGGTGGCGGCAGGAAGGGCATCTGGCCACCCCTTAAAATTAACCTTGCCAGATCCGTCCTAACCGTGCCAACCCTGCACAACTGCAGGACAAGGTATCAGCCAAAGAAGAATTAATAAATTACGGTATTGATTCACAGTGTGTGGGTTATAAATATTTTGCGTTAAAACACTTTTTCTAACCAAACAAACTAAACAAAATGTTTTCATATTTCAAACACGTGTAGTAAATAATGACAACTTATGTGTAACTTAATTAAATTATGAAACTATGGAGTTGTAATATCAATATCATGCATATGTTTCACAAAAAATTATAAATCATTATGGAGACATATTTCAAATTTTATCGCCATAAAGTTGCTTGACTCACTTTGGGTATACAATATGTTTTTCCAGAGCTGGTACCATGTGAGGGTTAATGACGTTTTGTGGGTGGGGACAGTTGCCTAGAATAGAACAAGATTCCTCGAAAGTTAAGGGAACAAAACCTTCACAAACTACTGTTTTAAGTTGTTTTGAGACTTAAAAATATCAAACAATTACAAGAATGTGTTTTATTCTAGACAAAAAAGTTTTAAATTTCTTGAAATGCATAGCATTCACAAATTTTTTCTGAGTACAGTAACCTCTTTTACATAATTGTTAACACACAGCAACAAACTCATAAGCCTTTTGCTAACACAGAGTTGATAAGCAAATTAAAAGCAAATAAATTGAGATTAGAATAAATGCCTCAAGCAACACACAGAATAAAATACTCTAAAAACTGTAGTTCTTAATTTGTTGACAGTTATATTTTTGTCTTTAGTTCATAGATACATATATACTTGCATTCTGAATATAATAATTGTAAGGTCTTGAATAGATACTAATGATTTTTTTCTAATTTTTATTATCAACATAATTCACAATGACACTCGTTTTTAAACAAAAATAGTCGGAATAAAAACGCAATATCCATATTAATTATGTTATCAAAGCAATGTATTTTAGACTATTACCTCCAAGGAAATACAATGTAAACAGTGAGAATGATATTACATCGATACAGTAGCTTAAAACTTACTTGCAGGTACATAAAGCTATAGTTTTGAATATAACAGCCACTATCTTTCGCTCAAGAGGACTCATTACATAAACAAGTACATCTATCCATGAATGCTCACTTTTTGCTGCCTAAGTAAATACAGTAAAACTAATTTAGTTTCATCAATTAGTTTGATCTATTTACTACACGAAGATAATGGTTGAACATTTAAAGACTTCATGCTTATCAAGTAAAACAACTGATTTAGAAATTCTCAGTACTTTCTAATTTAACTTTACACTCGCAGCATAAAAGACTATGAACGAGAGCGTGTAAGAATTTGTGAATAATCTCAAATAATGTTACATTACTAAAATTAATTCCGAAATGAAGTAATGTAGGAACAAAAAACACTGGCCAACATAATACGTAAGGAGTCACTTACATGTTTTCCTCAGTTTTATAGAGAAGAAAGGTGTTATGGTTCAAATGGTTCAAATGGCTCTGAGCACTATGGGACTTAACTACTGAGGTCATCAGTCCCCTGGAACTTCAGTCCCCTAGAACTTAGAACTACTTAAACCTAACTAACCTAAGGACATCACACACATCCATGCCCGAGGCAGGATTCGAACCTGCGACCGTAGCGGTCACGCGGTTCCAAACTGACGCGCTTAGAGCCGCACGGCCACACCGGCCGGCAGAAAGGTGTTATTTTTGAACACGTTCATGTTGCACAAAACTGAAAAACTCCACACTGTCAAGACGAACGTCCACTTCACCCTGAGCTACCGCTGGCGGAACATTGTTTCCAATCGCTGCCTTCAGATGACGCCACTCGACGGCGCATTTGAAAGGCCAAACCAGGTATCGCAGCATAGCAGTAGTAGTAACACCACCAACAAAGCTGCTCACGGTAGCATCAAAAGCTGAGTGCAGCAACGAAAATGGCTCTGAGCACTATGGGACTTAACATCTATGGTCATCAGTCCCCTAGAACTTAGAACCACTTAAACCTAACTAACCTAAGGACATCACACAACACCCAGCCATCACGAGGCAGAGAAAATCCCTGACCCCGCCGGGAATCGAACCCGGGAACCCGGGCGTGGGAAGCGAGAACGCTACCGCACGACCATGATATGCGGGCAAGAGTGCAGCAACGGCAGCAATGGCGGCGCACTGTGCGGCGGCTTCGACTCGGGCTCACTTCTCGGTGACATCAAGTGAAGCCGTCAAAACTGTTTATATATGCTCCTGAATGTGAGCAAGCAGTCTAACAATGGTAGCAATGACAATAATAGGGGCAAAGGAGATAGTGCCCTAAGGAAAACGCGAAGTGCGTGCTGCTGTGGCAGATGGCGATGCCCTGCTAAGTTTTGGCGCCCACAGGAGTGGGAGCACAAGTCACTGGTACAGGCAGTACATTCCCTCCGCCCCCCCCCCCCCCCCACCTTTAATACGCCATGTTCGTGGGAGAGTGTCACAGAGATACTGAAGGAACTGAGCTGGAAGACTCTTGATATTGATATCACGTAAACTATCTCGAGAAAGTCTATTACCGAAGTTTCAAAAATGGGCTTTAAATGATGATTCTAGGAATATATTACAGCCCCTATGTATCGCTCACGTATGGAGTGTGAGGATAAGATCAAAATAATTACAGCATGCACAGAGGCATTCAGTCATTCTTCTCACGCTCCATACGTGACTAGAACGGGAAGAAACCCTAACAACTGGTACAGTGGGACATATCCTCTGCCATGCATCTCGCGGTGGTTTGTACAGTATATATGTTCAGTAGATGTAGCTATATAAGCGACCGTAGGTGAGAAGACGAAGAAATTGATGAAACGTATGATGAGATAAAAGAAATTATTCAGGTAGTGAAGGGAGACGAAAATTTAATAGTCATGGGTGACTGGAATTCAAGAGTAGGAAAAGGGAGAGAAGGAAACATAGTAGGTGAATATGGATTGGAGCTAAGAAATGAAAGAGGAAGTCGCCTGGTAGAATTTTGCGCAGAGCATAACTTAATCATAGCTAACACTTGGTTTAAGAATCATGAAAGAAGGTTGTATACGCAGAAGAGGCCTGGAGACACTGTAAGGTTTCAGGTTGCTTATATAGTGGTAAGACAGAGATTTAGGAACCAGGTTTTAAATTGTAAGACATTTCCAGGGGTAGATGTGGACTCTGACCACAATCTATTGGTTATGAACTGTAGATTAAAACTGAAGAAACTGCAAAAAGGTGGGAATTTAAGGAGATGGGACCTGGATAAACTGAAAGAACCAGAGGTTGTACAGAGTTTCAGGGAGAGCATAAGGGAACAATCGACAGGAATGGGGGAAAGAATTACAGTAGGAGAAGAATGGGTAGCTTCGAGGGATGAAATAGTGAAGGCAGCAGAGGATCAAATAGGTAAAAAGACGAGGGCTAGTAGAAATCCTTGGGTAACAGAAGAAATATTGAATTAAATTGATGAAAGGAGAAAATATAAAAATGCAGTAAATGAAGCAGGCAAAAAGAAATACAAACGTCTCAAAAATGATATCGACAGGCAGTGCAAAATGGCTAAGCAGGGATGGCCAGAGGACAAATGTAAGGATGTAGAGGCTTATCTCACTAGGGGTAAGATAGATACTGCGTACAGGAAAATTAGAGAGACCTTTGGAGAAAGGAGAACCACTTGCATGAATATCAAGAGCTTTGATGGAAACCCAGTTCTAAGCAAAGAAGGGAAAGCAGAAAGGTGGAAGGAGTATATAGAGGATCTATACAACAGCGATGTACTTGAGGGCAATATTATGGAAAGGGAAGAGGATGTAGATGAAGATGAAATGGGAGATATGATACTGCGTGAAGAGTTTGACAGAGCACTGAAAGACCTGAGTCGAAACAAGGCCCCTGGAGTAGACAATATTCCATTAGAACTACTGACAGCCTTGGGAGAGCCAGTCCTGACAAAACTCTACCATCTGGTGAGGAAGATGTACGAGACAGGGGAAATATCCTCAGACTTAAAGAAGAATATAATAATTCCAATCCCAAAGAAAGCAGATGTTGACAGATGTCAAATTACCGAACTATCAGTTTAATAAGTCACAGCTGCAAAATACTAACTCGAATTCTTTACAGACGAATGGAAAAGCTAGTAGAAGCCGACCACGGGGAAGATCAGTTTGGATTCCGTAGAAATGTTGGAACACGTGGGGCAATACTGACCCTAGGACTTATCTTAGAAGAAAGATTAAGGAAAGGCAAACCTACGTTTCTAGCATGTGTAGACTTAGAGAATGCTTTTGACAATGTTGACTGGAATACTCTCTTTCAAATTCTGAAGGTGGCAGGGGTAAAATACACGGAGCGAAAGGCTATTTACAATTTGTACAGAAACCAGATGGCAGTTATAAGAGTCGAGGGGTATGAAAGGGAAGCAGTGGTTGGGAAGGGAGTAAGACAGGGTTGTAGCCTCTCCCCGATGTTATTCAATCTGTATATTGAGCAAACAATAAAGGAAACAAAAAGAAAAGTTCGGAGTAGGTATTAAAATCCATGGAGAAGAAATAAAAACTTTGAAGTTCGCCAGTGACATTGTAATTCTGTCAGAGACAACAAAGAACATGGAAGATCAGTTGAACGGAATGGACAGTGTCTTGAAAGGAGGGTATAAGATGAACATCAACAAAAGCAAAATGAGGATAATGGAATGTAGTCTAACTAAGTCGGGTGATGCTGAGGGAATTAGATTAGGAAATGAGACACAAAATCTTTCTCCGTGTCATTCTCCATCTCAGCCATACGACTATGGAACGCGCTCCCCTGTGATCTGCGTCTTATCCAAAACCACTCAACATTCAAGAGGGAACTTAAGACTTACATATTAGGGACGGTATAGCCACCATTGTTGTGCCCCACCTCATCTTTTTCTTTCTCCTCTCCATCATAGCTTCGAATTTTACCATTCTATTTCTCTTCCTCTAACCTATCTACCTCTTCTATATCTCTTTCACCCCATTCCATCGTCTTATGTCTCTGCTTGATGAGAATAACTCACAAGCTGCGAGAATATAACGAGAAAATTCCCAACTAGCAATAGGACTGACACTCATAAAAGAAAAATATGTTTACTTTCATATACATAGTCATTATTATTATTATTATTATTATCATTATTATTATTATTTTTATTATTCTTGATTGTTATAATTATTTTTTGATTGTTATAATTATCATTGTACTACTTTTATAATCTCTATTTTTTTCTCTAACATTAATACTGTATAACATGTTATATGTCCTAATTTTCTGTAGACACTGAAATTTGTTGAATCTGAGTATGCCTGGTTAGGTGTAAGAGAGGGCCTGAAGGCCCTAATCTTGCCAGGTAAAATAAATGCATAAATAAATAAATAAATAAATAAATAAAGTAGTAAAGGAGTTTTGCTATTTGGGGGGCAAAATAACTGATGATGGTCGATGTAGAGAGGATATAAAATGTAGACTGGCGATACAACCACGAAAGTCGATAGACATCCCAAACGGTCGAAACTGGCCATGTACAAGTCATAGTAATATCTTGGAGAGGTATCACTGCTGTGAGCCTAAAGTTTCCCATTAAAGGAAAGGTATCGCTTGATTTGAAGAGGGTGACATCCAGTGAATATCTAGTGAACCAATTATGTACTGTCTGAACTAAAATATCAGAAATATTAGTAGTAAAGGATAGGCAGATAAAATTACCCCAGTAATGAAATTTTCTTCCCCAAAATTTTTCTCCAAGGTTTCGATTTCCGCAAAAGTTTCCCCAAAAATATTTCTCCGCACAATTGCGGAAAAGCCCCGTCTCGGGTTGCTGTGCCTTTGTTTTCCGTTTCACGTCCAGTGCACCTCTAAATGGTGCAACATGCCAACGGCAGAATCTTCACTGAAGCCGTCATAGACGCTGAACCGGCGGCCATCCCCTCAACCCAGCGATCGCAAGACGATTCTGCCATTCATCTACATCTATAGCCCGTAAGCTACCTTACGTAGTGTGACAGAGGATGCTACTGGCGTCACTATCTTTTCTTTTCCCCTTTCCTGCTCCGCTTACGAAAGACTTGCAGGAAGAATGCCTGTCGGTGAAGTTCAGTATGAACTCTAATTTTCTCGTCAAGATCCCTTAGGTAAAAATATACTTTCAGAAAAGAAATCACAATACCAAGAAGGAATTGTACGACATAACGAAAGTTAATATGCATGTTCTACATCGGAGTGTGGGATGTTAGATCCCTTAATCCGGTATGTAGCTTAGAAAAGTTAAAAAGGGCAATGGATTGGCTTCAGTTAAATATTGTGGGGATTAGTGAAGTTCGGTGGCAGGTGGAACAGGACCTCTGTTCAAGTGAATACAGGGTCATAAATAAAAAAATCAAACAGTGGTAATGCAGGAGTAGGTTTAATAATGAGTAATAAAATAGGAATGCGAGTGAGTTACTATGAACAGCATAGTGAACGCATTATAAGCCAAGAAGTACAAATTTATATGCCTATAAGCTCCGCAGATGATGACGAGAGTGAAGAAATGCAAGATGAGATAGAAGAAATATTTCAGAAAATTTAATTACGTTGGGTGATTGGAACTCGATAGTAGGAAAAGGAAGATAAGAAAAAAATTGTAGGTGAATATGGACTGGAAGAAGAGAATAAAAGAGAAAGCTGTCTGGTAGAATATTCCACAGAGCACAATTTAATTATTGCTAATACCTGGCTTAAGGTTCATGAAAGAAGGCTGCACACGTGGAAGAAACCTGGGGACACCGGAGCTTTCGGATTGATTAAATAGTGGTAAGACATATTTAGCAACTTGATTTAAAGTTCTAAGACTTTCCAGGGGCAGAGGTGGACTATAACCACAATTTATTGGTTATGAACTGGAGATTACAACTGAAGAAACTGCAAAGAGGTAATAAAGTAAGGAGATGGAACCTAGATAAGTTTAAAGAACCAAAGGTTGTTGAGAGTTTCAGAGGGAGCATTAGACAACGATTGACAAGAACAGGGGAAAGGAATACAGTAGAAGACGAATGGATAGCTTTGAGAGATGAAATAATGAAGGGAGCATAGGGTCAAATAGGTAAAAAGTCAAAGCCAAGTAGAAATCATTGGATAATACACGAGATATTGAATTTAACTGATGAAAGGAGAAAATATAAAAATGCAGTAAATGAAGCAGGCGAAAGCGAAAACAAACGTCTAAAAATGAGACTGACAGGAAGTGCAAAATGGCTAAACAAAAATAGCTAGAGGACAAATGTACGGATTTAGAAGGGGAAAGATAAATACCGCCTACAGGAAAATTATAGGGGCCTTTCGAGAAAAGAGGAGCAGCTGTATGAACATCAAGAACTTAGATGGAAAATCAGTCCTAAGCAAAGAAACAAAAGACGAGAGATGGAAGGAGTGTACAGGGGATCTTTACAAGAGAGATGAACTTGCAGGCAGTATTATCGTAGAATTAGAAGAGAACGTAGATGAAGATGAGATGGGAGACAGTACTACGGAACAATCTGACAGAGGACTGAAAGACCTAAGTTGAAACAAGTCCTCGGAGTAGACGACATTCCATCAGAACTACTGATAGCCTTGGAGGGACCAGCCATGACAAAATAGACAGGTGTGAATGCTACTGAACTATTAGTCTAATAAGTCACGGTTGCAAGATACTAATACGTATTTTTTACGGAAGAACGGAAAACTGTAGAGGCCTACCTCGGGGAAGATCAGTTTGGATTCCGTGGAAATGGTGGAACACGCGAGGCAGTACTGATGCTACGTCATATCTCAGAAGATAGGTTAAGGAAAGGTAAATCTACGTTTATAGCGTTTGTAGATTGAGAGGAAGGTAGCAGGGGGAAATTATTGGGAGCGAAAGGCCATTTACAAATTATACAGAAACCAGACAACAGTAATAAGAATCGAGGGACATGAAAGGGAAGTAGTGGCTGTGAAGGGAGTGAGACAGGGCTGCAGTCTATCTCTGATGTTATTCAGTCTGTAGATTAAGCAAGCAGTAAAGGAAACCACACAAAAATTTTGAGTGGGAGTTAAAGTTCAGGGAGAAGAAATAAAAACTTTGAGGTTTGTCGATGACACTGTAATTCTGTCAGAGAGAGCAAAGGACTTGTAAGAGCTGTTAAACGGAATGCAAAGGAGAATATAAGAGGAACACCAACAAAAGCAAAATAAGAATAATGAAATGTAGTCGAATTAAATCAGGTGATGCTGAGGGAATTAGATTAGAAAACGAGACACTTCAAGTAGTAGATGAGTTTTGCTACTTGTGTAGCAAAATAACTAATCGTTGCCAAAGCAGAGAGGATATAAAATGTAGACTGGCTAAGGCAAGGAAAGCGTTTCTGAAGAAGAGAAATTTGTTAGCATCGAATATAGATTTAAGTGATGGCAAGTCTTTCCTGAAAGTATTTTTTGTGGAGTGCAACCATGTATGGAAGTGAAACATGGACGATAAACAGTTTGGACAAGGAAAGAACTGAAGCTTTTTAAGTATGGTGCTATAGAAGAATGCTGAAGATTAGATGGGTAGATCACGTAACTAATGAGCAGGTACTGAGCAGAATTGCGGAGAAAAGAAATTTGTGGTACAACCTGACTAGAAGAAGGTATCGGTTGATAGGACACTTCCTGAGACATCAAGGGATCACCAATTTAGTACTGGGGGAAAGCGTGGGGGCGTAAAAATCATAGAGGAAGACTAAGAGATGAATACAGTAAACCGATTCGGAAGGCCGTAAGTTGCAGTAGTTATTAGATGAATAGCCTTGCTCAAAGTAGAGTAGCATGGAGAGCTGCAACAAACCAGTCTTCGGACTGAAGACAACAACAACGACAATAATAACAACAACAACAACGACAACAATGTGTCTGGTATATGTGCAGTGCATGTACGTCGTATTTAGGGGGTACTCCTTGTCTGTATAGGACGCGGGGAAGATAACAATAATGTTTTATTTGCTGTCATTGCATTGTAGCACATTATATTGGCAACAGTTGTTTCCTATAATTCTTTAAGGTCAGTGTGTACTGCATCGTATCCAACAGGTGCAGGTGCATAAATTGTAATATCTGTTCCACAGTAGAATAATAAGTAAGTGCAGCAATAAAATTCTGTTAAGAACCAACGGAGACGGCTAAGTGGTGCACGTCTGCGGCTGTCGTTGCTTAATGACAACACGGGGGAGGGAGGTGGGGGAGGGTGAAGTACAAAAAAGCTATGAGCACATTTCATTAGACTATGCGAGAGGGAGTCAGCAGTTAAACCACAGTGCGAAACAGACAGAACGTGCTGCTGTAGCAAGGCTGAATGCAGTAACTTGACTTAGGGATGTCATAAGAACACCTTTTAGGATGCAACGTCCTCAAATCCTGAAGTTAAACACAAGAGCAACAGAGAGCGCTGACAGGCTATGAAAACGAGAGCATATTCGGTTCCCAGTGTCAGGGGAATCAAGTGATCATCTGCCCTCCTCAAGCCATTTCCCAGAGTTGGTCCATCCCATCTGCATCACGGCTACAGATGGAAAACCAACTCTGTTAGCTTATTGGATGCACTGGCGAATTCAGGAAGTCTCAGTAGGCTGTAAGATGGGCATATGATTTTGATTTTTGTAAGTTATCGGCGTGTACGTCAGAGAGAGAGGGGAAGTTATGTTACTGTCAAACAATCTCTGTACTTGCTGCGGCACGGTCTTTGCCTCTGTGCAGTCTGATACGATCTTAATTGAAGTGTGGCAGGTGATGGACGTATTCAGTAGTGCTGTGTTGACTTGTGATTGTATCAGTTAGATGAAAAAAGATTTATTATGGTATGCAACAGTCTGAATATTGTTTGGAAATTTTATTCAAAAATAGAAAACTAGCATAGCCAGTGCCTGTTTGGCTGTTCGTGATTTCGAGAAATCTACAACAATATTGTCGAGACGCGAGTTACGTGGAAATTTTGACTAGAGCCAGATTTTTACTTCAGTTACGAATTTAATACACGCACCAACAAAAGCATTGCATCACCCCGGATCCCAGAACTCCTGAAGATAGACGTTGACTGTGGACATTACATAACAGACACAGTCCCTTTGACTGTTCAGCGATGTCACTAACCCCCCCCCCCCCCCCCCCCTCCCCAAAGTATGCATGAGCAGCGCCTACTAGACGGAGGGGAGACGTCAGCCGACCAGTTCCAGTCATTCCACCAGGAAGGAGGTACACGGCTCGTGTCGTCTCTAGTACAACCATGCCTTGACGGCCAATACCGCGATTCGATCGCGTCCTCATTGTTACTTTGTGCCAGGAAGGCCTCTCAACGAGGAAAGCGTCCAGGCGTCTCGGAGTGAACTATAGCGATGTTGTTCGGACCTGGAGGAGATACAGAGAGACAGGAACTGTCGATGACAGGCCTAACTCAGGCCGCCCAAGGGCTACTACTGCAGTGGATGACTGCTACCTACGTATTATGGCTCGGAGGAACCCAGACAGCAATGTTGAATAATGCTTTCCGTGCAGCCACAGGACGACGTGTTACGACTGAAACTGTACGCAACAGGCTGCATGATGCGCAACTTTACTCCGGACGTCCACGGCGAGGTCCATCTTTGCAACCACGACACCATGGAGCGCGGTACAGATGGGCCCAACAAGATGCCGAATGGACCGCTCAGGATTGGCATCACGTTCTCTTCACCGATAACTGTCGCATATGCCTTCAACCGGACAATCGTCGCAGACGTGTTTGGAGGCAAACCGGTCAAGCTGAACGCCTTAGACACACTGTCTAGCGAGTGCGGCAAGGTGGAGGTTCGCTGCTGTTTTGGGGTGGCATTATGTGGTGCCGACGTACGCCGCTGGTGGTCATGGAAGGCGCCGTAATGGCTGTACGATACGTTAATTCCATCCTCCGACCGATAGTGCAACCACATGGGAAGCATATTGGCGAGGCATTCGTCTTCTTCGCGCCACCATCATGCACATCTTGTGAATGATTTCCTTCAGGATAATGACATCGCTCGAATAAAGTGGCCAACATGTTCTCCTGACATGAACCCTATCGAACATGCCTGAGATAGATTGAAAAGGGCTGCTTATGGACGTTGTGACCCGCCAACCACTCTGAGGGATCTACGCCGAATCACCGTTGAGGAGTGGGACGATCTGGACCAACAATGCCTTGATGAACTTGTGGATAGTATGCCACGACGAATACAGGCATTCATCAATGCAAGAGGACGCGCTCTGGGTATTAGAGGTACCGGTGTGTACAGCAATCTGGACCACCACCTCTGAAGGTCTCGCTGTATGGTGGTTTTCATGAGCAATGAAAATGGCGGAAATGATGTTTATGTTGATCTCTATTCCAATTTCCTGTACAGGTTCCTGAACTATCGGAACCGAGATGATGCGAAACTTTTTTTGCTGTGTGTATGAAGACAAGTGGTATTCAAACCAGTTACCGTTCAGTTCTAATTAGATTTTGTTTAGTCAAAGGTTATCATCTGGGACCGCTACTCGGGCTGTCCTCCGTGCTACTTCTGCGTTTTCCCCCTACACGCCATCTCGACCATCGACAATAGGGGCGTACAAATTTCTGGGGCCGTGGTTAAGCGCCGTGTTGCGGAAACGCACGGCCGCTGCATCCTCTAGCGACAGGCTGCAGCGCCGACCACATGCGGCGCAGGTCTTGGGCTCACCTGGTTCCTTGTCGGGCACTGAAGGGCCGCCTTCAGCTTTCAGGCAGCGCGGACTCAACACGGGCGCTGCTGGGCAGCGCCAGGAAGAAGGCGGAGTATTTGTAAAGCTCTCGGCAATATATGACTGTTAATTGAATGATGTTTCATTAGTGCACCAGCGCTCTATTTTTTTTTTCTTTGTTTATTTGGCCTTTGAGTGTGTACTCAATTTAGCCATCGGCAACACATAGTGACAATGTACACATAATTGAATAAAAAAATACAGAAATGCATATTTACAAGAATAAAAAGCTTAATTGTTACAGTTTTGTACATAATGTTTTAAAAATTGAATTGAATTGAATTGGAAAATAAGTAAAAGTGTCTTGGCTTACAATTCACACCAATTCTGAAATATCTTCATCAGCAAGACATATTTATAATTTACGTACACCATTAAAACCTACAGATTGTAACCAGTACCCTCGATGAAGTTAACTATCACTTTATATAGACGAACGTCTTTAGCACACAAAAGAGAAGAAGCTGATTGAGGAACATGGTAGCCCATACTCAGCAATGTCTTCAGAAAGACCAACCGTTCACGGTCAAATTTGGGGCACATAAATAAGATGTGGTTGACATCAGCTTCCGACTCAGGAGCACACTCACATGCTGGTGAACTGTAAACGTTGATCCGATGTAGATGTTGTGGGAAAGAGGCATGACTGAAGCGGAGTCTTATGATGGTAGAAATCGTGGATCGGTCCAGATGTGTCCTCATGAACCACGGCTGTGAAGGAATCCGAGGTTGTAGCACTGAGCAAAAAAACCGCCTTTTGTCTGTTGAGAAACGTTCCACATTTCCTGCCATTGTTGTCTTGCGTGATCCTTGACTTCACGTAAGTAGTCTGTATAAGGAAGGTGCGGCTCCAGGATGGTGCCTAAGGTTGCCGCTTGTTTGGCTAATGCATCAACTTCATCATTATAGAGGATACCACAGTGGGAAGGAACCCACAACAAATGGATCGTCCGGCCCGTGCGTGTGCTGCGAATATATTCAGATATCACATCCGAGATATAACTGTTGGTTGTTTTGTTCCATCGACTGCACTGAATGTTTTTAAGAACGCTTTGCGAGTCAGATACTATCAATATCTTGGGGAAGGAAGTGCTAGAGACAAACTTAAGTGCTTCCAAAACTGCCACTGTCTCCGCCGTAAAAATAGAAGTGCTCGTAGGTAGTTTGAAGGTTTTGCGAATCTGGATCTGAGGGCAGAAAAAAGCGCATCCTGTACACTCTTCTCCCGAAATTTTGGAGCCATCGGTATATACACACAGAAAACCCGGCCATTGTGCTTGAACGAGACGATTGAAGCCAACGTTGTCATTAGTACCGTCCGGCCAGGTCGTACTTAAATAATGGACTGACAGTATGAATCACCACCACTCTCAGCTTATGGTCCTGATCACAACGCGGCCTCGGCTAGGGTTGTAACGAATCATTTGTAAACTCAGCCCATACGGACCTGGTAGTTCGACACTTACACACTTGGGAAGGAGGGGGGGGGGAAGATACAGGCGTTAATGCATTACTCTTCTTGGTCTATATCTACTCTGTTGTAATACAGATCTTTAAATGTCCACAGGAATGCATGTATTTCCCCACCTGTCACTTCTTCTTTTGGCTGTTGCATCTGCATTTTTTGTCTTTCTTTAGTGTTTTTCCAATGTTCTATCTGGTACCCTACCAACTTGCTAATTTTACCAGTTTTTTCAGATTTGTCATTACACTAATAACATTATTTGGCAGAGTATGCTATGACGTCTTTTTTTATACATTCGAAATGAAAGAAGGTTGTATACATGGAAGAACCCTGGAGATACTGACAGGTTTCAGATAGATTATATAATGGTAAGACAGAGATGCAGGAACCAGGTTCTAAATTGTAAGACATTTCCAGGGGCAGATGTGGACTCTGACCACAATCTATTGGTTATGAACTGTGGATTAAAACTGAAGAAACTGCAAAAAGGTGGGAATTTAAGGAGATGGGACCTGGATAAACTGACTAAACCAGAGGTTATAGAGAGTTTGAGGGAGAGCATAACGGAACAATTGACAGGAATGGGGGAAAAAATGTAGTAGAAGAAGAATGGGTAGCTTTGAGGGATGAAGTAGTGAAGGCAGCAGAGGATCAAGTAGGTAAAAAGACAAGGGATAGTAGAACTCCTTGGGTAACAGAAGAAATATTGAATTTAATTGATGAAAGGAGAAAATATAAAAATGCAGTAAATGAAGCAGGCAAAAAGGAATACAAACGTCTCAAAAATGAGATTGACAGGAAGTGCAAAATGGCTAAGCAGGGATGGCTAGAGGACAAATGTAAGGATGTAGAGGCTTATCTCACTAGGGGCAAGATAGATACTGCCTACAGGAAAATTAGAGAGACCTTTGGAGAAAGGAGAACCACTTGCATGAATATCAAGAGCTCAGATGGAAACCCAGTTCTAACCAAGAAGGGAAAGCAGAAAGGTGGAAGGAGTAAATGGAGGGTCTATAGAAGGGCGATGTACTTGAGGACAATATTATGGAAATGGAAGAGGATGTAGATGGAGATGAAATCAGAGATATGATAGTGCGTGAAGAGTTTGACAGAGCACTGAAAGATCTGAGTCGAAACAAGGACCCGGGAGTAGACAACATTCCATTAGAACTACTGACGGCCTCGGTAGAGCCTGTCCTGACGCAACTCTACCATCTTGTGAGCAAGATGTATGAGACAGGTGAAATACCCTCAGACTTAAAGAAGAATATAATAATTCCAATCCCAAAGAAAGCAGGTGTTGACAGATGTGAAAATTACCGAACTATCAGTTTAATAAGCCACAGCTGCAAAATACGAACGCGATTTCATTACAGACGAATGGAAAAACTAGTAGAAGCCGACCTCGGGGAAGATCAGTTTGGATTCCGTAGAAATATTGCAACACATGAGGCAATACTGACCCTACGACTTATCTTAGAAGCTAGATTAAGGAAAGGCAAACCTACGTTTCTAGCATTTGTAGACTTAGAGAAAGCGTTTGACAATGTTGACTGGAATACTCTCATTCAAATTCTGATCGTGGCAGGGGTAAAATACAAGGAGCGAAAGGCTATTTACAATTTGTACAGAAACCAGATGGCAGTTATAAGAGTCGAGGGACATGAAAGGGAAGCAGTGGTTGGGAAGGGAGTGAGACAGGGTTGTAGCCAATCCCCGATGTTATTCAATCTTTATATTGAGCAAGCAGTGAAGGAAACAAAGGAAAAACTCGGAGTAGGTATTAAAATCCATATAGAAGTAATAAAAACTTTGAGGTTCACCGATGACATTGTAATTCTGTCAGAGACAGCAAAGGACTTGGAAGAGCAGTTGAATGGAATGGACAGTGTCTTGAAAGGAGGATATAAGATGAACATCAACAAAAGCAAAACGAGGATAATGGAATGTAGTCGAAATAAATCGGGTGATGCTGAGGGAATTAGATTAGGAAATGAGACACTTAAAGTAGTAAAGGAGTTTTGCTATTTGGGGAGCAAAATAACTGATGATGGTCGAAGTAGAGAGGATATAAAATGTAGACTGGCAATGGCAAGGAAAGCGTTTCTGAAGAAGAGAAATTTGTTAACATCGAATATAGATTTAAGTGCCAGGAAGTCATTTCTGAAAGTATTTGTATGGAGTGTAGCCATGTATGGAAGTGAAACATGGACGATAAATGGTTTGGACAAGGAGAGAATAGAAGCTTTCGAAATGTGGTGCTACAGAAGAATGCTGAAGATTAGATGGGTAGATCACATAACTAATGAGGAGGTGTTGAATATTATTGGGGAGAAGAGAAGCTTGTGGCACAACTTGACTAGAAGAAGGGATCGGTTGGTAGGACATGTTCTGAGGCATCAAGGGATCACCAATTTAGTATTGGAGGGCAGCGTGGAAGTTAAAAATCGTAGAGGGACACCAAGAGATGAATAAACTAAGCAGATTGAAAAGGATGTAGGTTGCAGTAGGTACTGGGAGATGAAGAAGCTTGCACAGGATAGAGTAGCATGGAGAGCTGCATCAAACCAGTCTCAGGACTGAAGACCACAACAACAATAACGAAATATATATATGTACAATGTATGTGCAGTGTATGAATGGACAGTGAACGTTTCCATGGAACAAGGCTGAAATCTTAATTGGCAAACCGCACTGTCTACGCCAATTACAGTTTACAGCCAGTTTACCAATCTCTGGATCTGACGTTCTGCCACATTGCCAATACTGTCAATTTCTGGATTTTTTGCCACTCGGCTAACATTTTGCAGACTATGCTACGATCTTTGTCATGTGAATGGAGTACGGACGTGAGTTAAATGTCGAATGTACTCCGCACCATACACTGTAAGGTGTAACATGTCTAAACATACGAGTATTATTGAGAAAAGAAAAATAATTTTTTTAATGAGAAATACCCGAGCACTGAGCAGTTAGGGACGTTGACGTGACATTACGGCGGTGTGTGTGTGTGTGTGTGTGTATCGGTGTGGTGATGGGGGGGGGGGGGGGTGAATCGCTGGTGTTACATCGACATGACGCAAGTGGCGTTGCTAGATCTTTCGGATACTTTTGGGCCAAAAATAAATTAATTTGTTATGACAAATAATGAGGTGAGATGCAGAGAGTATTGCATGAAAGCAGTGGAAGGCTTTTCATCCTCGATGTCGCAAAATTGGTGTGCTACTTTCTTTCACTTCTCCCGTCTCGTCTACGAAATAAGATATGGTTCCACTAGTCCCCAACATTTTAGGAAATTCTCAATCTGCATCTTCCTTTGTCTTTGTCACAATTATTTCGGTAACCAGCTTGTGTAACTTCAAATTACTTTTGCTGCCCGTTTCGATATTCTCTCTGTATCTTCTAATACTTTAGCGTCGTTTCGCCGACTCTCACTTTTAGGGGCATACTATGTTAGTTAAATCACAATACAGAAGCAAAATACACTACTGGCCATTAAAATTGCTACACCAAGAAGAAATGCAGATGATAAACGGGTATTCATTGGACAAATACATTATACTAGAACTGACATGTGATTACATTTTCACGCAATTTGGGTGCATAGACCCTGAGAAATCAGTACCCAGAAAAACCACCTCTAGCCGTAATATCGGATTTGACACGCCTGGACATTGAGTCAAACAGAGCTTGGATGGCGTGTACACGTACAGATGCCCATGCAGCTTCAACACGATACCACAGTTCATCAAGACTAGTGACTGGCGTATTGTGACGTGCCAGTTGCTCGGCCACCATTGACTAAACGTTTTCAATTGGTGAGAGATCTGGAGAATGTGCTGGCCAGGTCAGCAGTCGAACATTTTCTGTATCCAGTAAGGCTCGTACAGGACCTGCAACATGCGGTCATGAATTATCCTGCTGAAATGTAGGGTTTCGCAGGGATCGAATGAAGGATAGAGCCAAGGGTCGTAACACATCTAAAAAGTAACGTCCACTGTTCAAACTGCCGTCAGTCGGAAAAAGAGGTAACCGAGACGTGTAACCAATGGCACCCCATACCATCACGCCGGGTGATACCCCAGTATGGCGACGACGGATACACGCTTCCAATGTGCGTTCACCGCGATGTCGCCAAACACGGGTGCGACCATCATGATGCTGTAAACAGAATCTAGATTAATCCGAAAAAATGACGTTTTGCCATTCGTGCACCCAGGTTCGTCGTTGAGTACACCATCGCAGGCGCTCCTGTCTGTGAAGCGTCAAGGGTAACCGCAGCCATGGTCTCCGAGCTGACAGTTCACTCTGCTGCAAACGTCGTGGAACTGTTCGTGCAGATGCTTGTTGTCTTGGAAACGTCCCCATCTGTTGACTCAGGGATCGAGACGCGGCTGCACGATGTGTTACAGCCATGCGGATAAGCTGCCTGTCATCTCGACTGCTAGTGATACGAGGCCATTGCGATCCAGCACGGCGTTCCGTATTACCCTCCTGAACCCACCGATTCCATATTCTGCTAACAGTCATTGGATCTCGACCAACGCGAGCAGCAATGTCGCGATACGATAAACCGCAATCGCTATAGGCTACAATCCGACCTTTATCAAAGTCGGAAACGTGATGGTACACGAGGCATCAGAACAACGTTTCACCAGGCAACGCCGGTAAACTGCTGTTTGTGTATGAGAAATCGGTTGGAAACTACCCTCATATCAGCACGTTGTAGGTGTCGCCACCAGCGCCAATCTTGTGTGAATGCTCTGTAAAGCTAATCATTTGCTTATCACAGCATCTTCTTCCTGTCGGTTAAATTTCACGTCTGTAGCACGTCATGTTCGTGGTGTAGCAATTTTAATGGCCAGTAGTGTATAGTCTAATTCTGCTCAACAATGGCTACAGTAGCAATGCCACATGCAACCCACTGCACCAGTCAGGCTTTTTACGGAACAAACACGTTTTTCTGCTTGAGAAAGTAGCTTAGTGCGCTGCCTTCGTTGATGTGTCGTGACGGCGATATGTCGTACCAATGTAACACGTATTCTTTTCTGTTCATGGTGGTTCAAAACATGGTTCAAATCGCTCTAAGCGCTATGGGACTTAACATCTGTTGTCATCAGTCGCCTAGACTTGCACATACTTAAACCTAACCAACCTAAGGACATCACACACAGCCATGCCCGAGGCGGGATTCGAACCCGCGACCGTAGCAGCAGCGCAGTTCCGGGCTGAAGCGCCTAGAACCGCTCGGGCCGGCCGGTGTGGCCGAGCGGTTCTAGGCGCTTCAGTCTGGAACCGCGCTGCTGCTACGGTCGCAGGTTCGAATCTTGCTTCGGGCATGGATGTGTGTGTTGTCCTTAGGTTAGTTAGGTTTAAGTAGTTCTAAGTTCTAGGGGAAGTCCCGTAGTGCTCAGAGCCATTTAGAACCGCTCGGCCACAGCGGCCAGCTTTCATGGTGGTGTTGGCGGTTTCACACATACGATGCCTCTCCTGCACGTGTCAGTAACCGCTGCTGTTCCCACATGCAGTATGTTTCCTGCATAGTCCGTTACAGTTCCTTTCCCCGCCATTATCAAACCCGAAAACTACATCGTGATTTAGTACATCAGTTGTAAACTCTACCCCCCACCATAATTGTAACTGAGCTGGCCCTGTTCCTAAGGATCAGCAATCGGATTTAGAGAAAGAAACTTACGTCAGCAACGTTCGCATAGAAAATTAAATTGTTGCCTTACTGTGCTTGAGGCGTGTGTTTAGCACAAAGTTGATCATAAAAGATGGCAAGGCTCCTCTGGAATGATAGATTTCCTTTAATTTATTTCATTTAACTTCAAACAATAGGGACACGCCCAACCTTATCACACTCATTCACTTCGATGGAACTGATAAATTCCAAACATCATTCCCTCTCAAATATCCACCGATGATCCAACATTCTTATTTCAATTACATATTCCACTGAGTATTAAACACCTTATGTCTTAATTTCACGTATTCTTGTCTCTCGAGCCTTTCAATAGATGTTCACTGTCCCGACTCTGCCCCACTACTGCCCCCACATTTTCGGAAGGTGTGAGCGAGTGTTTCCTTGCTGGAGGTGGGTGGAGGTGCAGACGATGGAGGTAGCCAGTCTGCTGCCAAAACTCTTTATAAAATAATCTAACATGAACGTATACTCCGTTTACCTAACTGAGGCATGCGCATAAACAATGCCACGCACTGGGCTACCACGCACAAGAGTAGCGCATGGCCTGTGACGTCTTCACCGGGGATGGACAAACGGAAGGCGAGGAGTCTCGACACCATGGAGCTTAGCATGCGTAACACTTCGGAAATGAGGAACAGAAACGAGAATAAAATCTATAGTTTTGGACGAAGTTACGTACTCATTCTTTCCTGCTCCCTGTGACATAAGCACTTTAGTTGGATTTGGAGAAAAAATGGAACAAATAAATTTTAACTACTCAACAGCAATTTTATCGGGTGAGCTCTTTGTTTTCTTCCAGCACAGGCAGAACAGTCATTCGTCTGAGGGGTAGATGAGGTGCAGCTGCTACTAATGGCTCTCGTGACTAAACTCTCATCGTGAGCTTCCACAATGTTATCCGTGTCCCACATTAATTTTTCAGTTTTCTGAATGTGCTGCACACATTTCAGCCACTTATCTGGAGATTTAGTTTGAAGGTTTTGTTCCTTGCAGGGACTGCTGTCGGTCAGACCGTCAGCGAGAGCAGCACCGCTACTTCCTGCTACTAACAAGGCGAGTACACCGTTCGCTTGTTACATATTTTTACGAGCTTCAAACAGGAGCGACTGCAGTAATGGATATGAACTGTGATTGTAGTGTACAGATGCGAGCTGAGTTGGCGACCCTTCGCTCACAGCTCCAGGCTGCTTTGGCTTCCGTCACACAGCTTAAGGCTGCTGCTAAGGGGCGTCACTTTGGGGGATCGAACACGGGGATGCGACAGACGTTGAGCACGTCCCACGTGTCCTCCGATCGGTCCACTGCTGTGGCCACCCCAAGTACTGCCTGCACTGAGGTTGACCCCTCACCTGTGGTCGAGTGGGAGATCATTCCAAAGTCTGGCAGGCAGTGAAAAACTTTATGAAGGGCCGATCGTAGGGCCTCCCCCGTTCGTTTGACGAACAGGTTTCGGGCGTTATATGTGGCTGACGATGTCTCTGAGCCGGATGTAGTCGTCCACCCTGTTCCAGAGGAAGCTTCTCTGTCCGCAAGGTCTGGGCATTCACAGAGGTTGGGTTTGATCGTAGTTGGGAGCGTAATGGGGCCCCTTAGGGACATGGCTGCCAAGGAGGGGAAGGAAGCCAGTGTGCACTCCGTGCGCATTCCAGGGAGAGTCATTCTGGACGTGGAAAGGGTGCTTCCGGATGCCATGAAGAGTACAGGGAGCAGCGAACTGCAGGTGGTGCCCCATGTCGGTATCAGTGACGTGTGTGGCTTTGGATCGGACGAGATTCTGTCCGGTTTCAGGCAGCTAGCGGAAATGGTAGAGAGTGCCAGTCTTGCTTCCGAGATCAAGGCGGAGCTCACCATCTGCAGCATCGTCGAAAGAATCGACTGTGGTCCCTTGCTGCAGAGCCGAATGGAGGGTCTGAATCACAGGCTCAGGTGGTTCTGTGACCGTGTAGGCTGCAGATTCCTTGACTTGCGCCATCAAGTGGTGGGTTTCCGGGTTCCGCTTAATAGGTCAGGAGTCCACTACACACAGGAGGCGGCTACACGGGTAGCGGATGCTGTGTGGAAGGGACTGGGCGGTTTTTTGGGTTAGAGGGTCTCGGGGAATCACAGAAGGGACGCCCGTCTAAAAATGGGCAGGTAAAACACAGTAAGGTAGTTGTAGAAACGATTGGTATTGTAGTTGTAAATTGTCGTAGCTGTGTTGGGAAAGAACCAGAGCTCCAAGCCCTAATAGAAAGCACTGAAGCTCAAATATTTGTAAGTACAGAGAGCTGGCTAAAGCCGGAAATAAGTTCAGCCGAAATTTTTTCAAACAATCCTACAGTGTTCAGAAAGGATAGATTAAATACAATTGGAGGTGGAGTATTTATTGCTATCAGAGGTAGTTTGCCTTGTAGCGAAATTGATGTAGATAGTTCGTGTGAAATAGTATGGGCGGAGGTTATACCTGACAATCGGACTAAACTATTAATAGGATCTCTTTACCGACCACCCGACTCAGAAGATATAGTTGCTGAACACTTCAAAGAAAACTTGAGTCTCATTTCAAATAAGTACCCCGCTCATACTATTATAGTAGGTGATGACTTTAATCTACCCTCGATATGCTGGAAAAATTATACGTTTAAAGCTGGCGACAGGCATAAAACGTCATCCGTAATTTTACTCAATTCTTTCTCAGAAAATTATTTTGAACAATTAGTTCATGAGCCCACTCGAAGCGTAAATGGTTGCGAAAGCATACTTGATCTTTCAGCAACAAATAACCCTGCACAGATAGTGAGTATTTTGACGAATACAGGAATTAGCGACCACAAGGCAGTTGCTGCTAGGCTGAATACCGTAATACCTATAACCATCAAAAAGAATCGCAAAGTATATTTAAAAAAGCTGATAAAAATGCTCTTAGCGCCTTCACTGCTTCTGATCTGATCATGTAAGTGTAGAAAAGTTGTGAAATGTTTTCATAGAGATAGTATCGACAGCAATTGAGAGATATATACCACATAAATTAATAAGTGATGGTACTGATCCCCCATGGTACACAAAACGAGTCAGATAGTTGTTGCAGAAACAACGATAAAAGCATGCCAATTTTAAAAGAAAGCACAATCCAAAAGATTGGCAAAGTTTTACAGAAGTTCAAAATATGACGCTTACTTCAGTGCGAGATGCTTTTATTAATTTCCACAACGAAATTCTACCTCGAAATCTCGCAGAAAACCCAAAGAGGTTCTGGTCTTACATAAAGCACACCAGTGGCAAGTCGTAATTAATATCTTCACAGCGCGATAACAACGCTGAAGTCACTGATCACAGTGCCACTAAAGCACAGTTATTAAACACGGTTTTCCGAAACTCCTTCACCAAAGAAGACGAAGTAAATATTCCTAAATTCCAATTAGGAGCAACTGCCAAGATGAGAAACATAGAGGCAGATATCCTCGGAGTACTGAAGCAGCTTAAATCACTTAATAAAGACAAGGGCTCCGGTCCTGATTGTATACCAGTCAGGTTCCTCTTAGAGTATGCTGATAAAATAGCTCCATATTTAGCAATTATATACAACCACTCGCTCACAGAAAGATCCGTACCTAAAGACTGGAAAACTGCTCAAGTCACACCAATACCCAAAAAGGGAAGTAGGAGTAATCCGCTGAATTATAGGCCAATATCACTAACGTCGATTTGCAGTAGTGTTTTGGAACATATACTGTATTCGAACATTATGCAGTTGATGTTGTGGTCTACAGTCCTGAGACTGGTTTGATGCAGCTCTCCATCCTACTCTATCCTGTGGAAGCTTCTTCATCTCCCAGTACCTACTGCAACCTACATCCTTCTGAATCTGCTTAATGTATTGATCTCTTGGTCTCCCTCTACGATTTTTACCCTCCGCGCTGCCCTCCAATGCTAAATTTGTGATCCCTTGATGCCTCAAAACATGTCCTACCAACCGATCCCTTCTTCTAGTCAAGTTGTGCCACAAACTTCTCTTCTCCCCAATCCTATTCAATACCTCCTCATTAGTTACGTGATTATGCAGTACCTCGAAGAAAACGATTTATTGACACATAGTCAGCACGGTTTCAGAAAATATCGTTCTTGTGAAACACAACTAGTTCTTTATACTCATGAAGTAATAAGTGCTATCGACAGGGGATGTCAAATTGATTCCATATTTTTAGATTTCCAGAAGGCTTTCGACACCGTTCCTCACAAGCGTCTTGGAACCAAACTGCTTGCCTACTGAGTATCGCCTCAGTTGTGCGACTGGATTCGTGATTTCCTGTCAGAAAGGTCACAGTTCGTAGTAATAGACGGAAAGTCATCGAGTAAAACAGAAGTAATATCCGGTGTTCCCCAAGGAAGTGCTATAGGCCTTCTATTGTTCCTGATCTATATTAACGACATAGGAGGCAATCTCAGTAGCCGTCTTACATTGTTTGCAGATGACGCTGTCATTTACCGTCTTGTAAAGACATCAAATGATCAAAACGATTTTCAAACTGATCTAGATAAGATATCTGTATGGTGCGAAAAGTGGCAATTGACCCTGAATAAAGAAAAATGTGAAGTTATTCCATAAGTACTACAAGAAATCAGCTAAATTTCGATTACGCGATAAGTCACACAAATTTGAAGGCTGTAAATTCAACTAAATACTTGGGGATTACAATTACAAATAACCTAAATTGGAACGATCACATAGATAATATTGTGAGTAAAGCAAACCAAAGACTGCGATTCATTGGCAGAACACTTAGAAGGTGCAACAGCTCTACTTAAGAGCCTGCTTACACCACACTTCTCCGCCCTATTCTGGAGTACTGTTGTGTGGTGTGGGATCCGCATCGGGTGGGACTGACGAATGACATCGAAGAAGTACAAAGAAGGGCAGCTCGTTTTGTATTATCGAGAAATACGGGAGATAGTGTCACAGACATGATACGTGAATTGGAGTGGAAATCATTAAAACAAAGGCGTTTTTCGTTGCGACGGGATCTTCTCATGAAATTTCAGTCACCAATTTTCCCCTCCGATTGCGAAAACATTCTGTTGGCACCAACCTATATAGAGAGAAATGATCATCACGATAAAATAAGAGAAATCAGGGATCGCACAGAAAAATTTAAGTCCTCGTTTTTCCCGCGTGGTGTTTCTAACAACCCTACCACAACAAAGGTCAAAATTTAATAATGATTGTGGTGTTGCTCACGCTGCTAAATACTGCATTTTCAGGCAACAACAAAGTTATTATGTGGCAGGTGTCATTACAGCACAGTTAATAAAGTCATTTCATGTAGTAATGAATAAACTAGGCACTCATCTTTTCGTGTTTCCCACGCTGGTCTCGTTGTAAAATCATGGCTCAATCGTCGAAAAACTAGGTGGTGATGATTCCAAGCTCGGATGCAAAGAGACCTAGGTTTTATTCTGCTATATTCAAAAGTTTTGTAGATGCGCTTCACAAACCACTCTTGAAGATTAAATCTTTCAAAGTTAGCACAATGGTGATGTAAAAAAATAATCAGCACTCCGAATTTAAGTTACACTTCTTTTTTTATTGCTTTTGCTGCAATATCACGTAACACACAAAACACCACTTCACAATACAAAACATACTTGAAAACATCTTCCTCACTGTTAAAGTTCACATTTTATAGGCTGACTAAGTTATGCGTCTTTCCAACATGACGTCCAAGACTTGACTCTTTCAAGGTCCGACTCTAACTAATAACCGCTTACGCGCCCAAAAATCAAGAGTTACAAGTGCGTCAAAGATCATAGTGACAAAAAGAAAGAATACACATATGAATAATATCATTGCAACATAAACATTTCGATGCATCAAAGTACCTCTACATTAACGAAATCAAATCTGAATGTTGTCTCGGAAACATGACAACTACTTTACAGAAACACAGTAGAATATTGCTGGTATCGAGAGGTTCAGGTGAGCTGCCGTAATGGTTACATAATTCAAGTACCATTACACGTTCGAGAGTGGAACAGTAGAGAGACAGCTTGAAGGTGGTTCATTGAACCTTGTGCCAGGCACTTTATTGTGAATAGCGGTGTAATCACGTAGTTGTAGATGTAGATGTGGCATAATTCTTAATCTGTGTCCAGACAAGTTCAATGGCGTTCAGTTCACAGTGGCGTTCTTAAAACTGTTTTGTTTACTGAACTTGCCATAAAGTGTACAACATACCCATTATAAGCTGTTTTCAAATGGTTCAAATGGCTCTAATCACTATGGAACCTAACATCTGAAGTCATCAGTCCCCTAGACTTAGAACTACTTAAACCTAACTAACCTAAGAACATCACACACATCCATGCCAGAGGCAGGATTCGAACTTGCGACCGTAGCAGCCGCGTGGTTCCGGACCGAAACGCCTAGAACCGCTCGACCATATCGGCCGGCGTTATAACCTGTTTTATGTGCCTCGACGACAGTCATTAGTTCTCTCTTCGATATATCGTTTTCAAACGGAATTGTTTTAGACGAAAGCCAGTTTATAATGTTCTGTTCACTGAAGCATGTGTTCGGAATGTTTTCCAGTTTGCAGGAGATTGTGCTTCATCACATACAACATCACAAGGATCCTCAAGAGGAGGAAGAACCCCGTCAACCCAAAATTCGTGGTAGTCAATGGTGTTTTTCGACTCGGAGGTCCACTAACACTCGTCCACAGAACCTGTCTCGCTCCAAATATGAGTTGTTACTAGTCGTTTTCCTTTCCCAGGTGGCGCTTTGTTTCCAGAAGACTACCTGGACAGGAAGGCTTTCTTAGCTGATGACGCTGAATCACCTATCCATAATTTATCTCGCCTGTGGCGTGCATTTAGCCAGATATCGTCCAAGTAATACATTTTCCTACCTGCTGATTTCAAAGTGAGATGTTCGCGAAGCACTCGTGATATGGACAAACCGTCGACCCCAGTGGAATGTGTAGTTTTAGCTGTCTTGTACACATTCTGGATCATTTTCTTCTCCCATCTGCTTGATGCTGATTTGTTTTCGCTCAATTCTTAGATGAACTGAGAAAGCCAACATGTTCTGCAGTTTCGGTAGAACTTGACATTCTGATGCTTAACGCTGGAGGAAACAGAAAAGATAGTACGAGGAAAGAAGTAGAAGACAAAACTCATAAACAAAAAGAACTGGGTTGAACGAAGATAATAATACTTATATTTCCATACTTACAATGTATAGATTCCACATACACAATTTCGCCGACATCTTTAAGAGCAGAGCGCAACGCGGCAATAGCCTGTAGAGTCTGCACAGGGTGTGGTGAGCGATGCGCAGTCACCAGCTTTAGTCTAAAGGGCTGGACGAGTTCATTTATATGTTCGGAAGGGGAAGCCGACACTGCTCGCTTTCGGTCGCTTGACTATGAGCTGTGATGACAGAATCGAGGCGCACGCCCTGCAGTTTTTCTCAGACGACTTTACGAAAACTATTCTGTAAAAAAGAATCATTTTGACGTTACTTCAGTGTGCGATTTGTGCTTTTACCAGTGGGGGGGGGGGCGATGTCTTAGGGGGTTAATAAAATTATATACGTTACTAGCTTTGACCGTGGCGTTACCCATGGTTAAACAGTTATTTATAAATAGATGTTAATGCCGAAACTCACTATTCACGCGTATGCACTATCAAGAAAGCCATCCCTTGTTATACCTTTAAAAGTACATTATAGGTGAAGCTTATTTACAAAATCATCGACATACAGGTATACGAGGGGAATTCAAAAAGTAAAGGCACATTTGTGAAAAGCTGTACTTATTCTGATGATAGAAAACTGAAACATGCATTGTTTTTCTACGTAACCACCCTGGACTTCAATGCAGTTTTCCCGACGTTTTACGAGTTTTTTTATTTCATCAGAAAATACGTTCATCAGTTGCATCTGTAACCAATTTTGCACCGCAGCAAAGACGTCTTCATCACTTTCAAATCTTCTTCCCTGTAGTGCTTCCGTGAAGGGTCCAAACATGTGAAAATCGCTTGGAGCCAGGTCTGGACTGTAAGGTGGGTGTTCCAGCACCTCGAATCTCAACTCCTTCATTGCGTCGGCTGTCCGTTTGGCAGAATGTGGGCGAGCGTTATCTTGCTGAAGGATGACACCTCTTCACAGTTTTCCACGTCGTTTGGATCTGATTGCAGGTTTTGGTTTCGTACGCAACACATCACACCCACCATGCAATACAGACGTGGCTCAGAAAGCCTCGTTTACGCTGGGGCGACGTCTTGCAACACTGTGGCATGCTACGGAAATGTGGCGTGCGTCGTCTTGTCATTTAGTTCTAAATGTTTTGAAGTGCTTACCTACTACATAACACTTTTTCAAAATTAATAAACGAGCATAATAATAGTATTAATAGTAAGACTGTATTAAAAACTTCCAGTGCTCGGCTCCACAAATTTAAATTATGTGTAAAGTTTTACTCCAGTGCATGGGAAGTAAACATCCCAAGTTGGGATGCATAAACTGAAACCAGAGGAGGGGATGGTCCGATGCAGAGGGTGGGGGGGGGGGAATCCCCCCCATCCCCTCCTGCAAATCGCACACTGCGTTACTTGTAGCTTTATATGTCAGCTTCACGATCACGTGCCCATCATTTCGTTACCGGTACACTTGTTCGCCCACTGTTTGAATACTGCTCACCGGTGTGGGATCCGTACCAGACAGGGTTGATAGAAGACATAAAGAAGATCCAACGGAGAGCAGCGCGGTTCGTTACAGGATCATTTAGTAATCGCGAAAGCGTTACGGAGATGATAGATAAACTCCAGTGGAAGACTCTGTAGGAGAGACGCTCAGTAGCTCGGTACGGGCTTTTGTTGAAGTTTTGAGAACATACCTTCACCGAGGAGTCAAGCAGTATATTGCTCCCTCCTACGTATATCTCGCGAAGAGACCATGAGGATAAAATCAGAGAGATTAGAGCCCACAAAGAGGCATACCGACAATCTTTCTTTTCACGAGACTGGAATAGAAGGGAGAACCGATAGAGGTACTCAAGGTACCCTCCACCACACACCGTCGGGTGGCTTGCGGAGTATGGATGTAGATGTAGAACGGTAATAGTTTTGACATACACTCCTGGAAATTGAAATAAGAACACCGTGAATTCATTGTCCCAGGAAGGGGAAACTTTATTGACACATTCCTGGGGTCAGATACATCACATGATCACACTGACAGAACCACATGCACATAGACACAGGCAACAGAGCATGCACAATGTCGGCACTAGTACAGTGTATATCCACCTTTCGCAGCAATGCAGGCTGCTATTCTCCCACGGAGACGATCGTAGAGATGCTGGATGTAGTCTTGTGGAACGGCTTGCCATGCCATTTCCACCTGGCGCCTCAGTAGGACCAGCGTTCGTGCTGGACGTGCAGACCGCGTGAGACGACGCTTCATCCAGTCCCAAACATGCTCAATGGGGGACAGATCCGGAGATCTTGCTGGCCAGGGTAGTTGACTTACACCTTCTAGAGCACGTTGGGTGGCACGGGATACATGCGGACGTGCATTGTCCTGTTGGAACAGCAAGTTCCCTTGCCGGTCTAGGAATGGTAGAACGATGGGTTCGATGACGGTTTGGATGTACCGTGCACTATTCAGTGTCCCCTCGACGATCACCAGTGGTGTACGACCAGTGTAGGAGATCGCTCACCACACCATGATGCCGGGTGTTGGCCCTGTGTGCCTCGGTCGTATGCAGTCCTGATTGTGGCGCTCACCTGCACGGCGCCAAACACGCATACGACCATCATTGGCACCAAGGCAGAAGCGACTCTCATCGCTGAAGACGACACGTCTCCATTCATCCCTCCATTCACGCCTGTCGCGACACCACTGGAGGCGGGCTGCACGATGTTGGGGCGTGAGCGGAAGACGGCCTAACGGTGTGCGGGACCGTAGCCCAGCTTCATGGAGACGGTTGCGAATGGTCCTCGCCGATACCCCAGGAGCAACAGTGTCCCTAATTTGCTGGGAAGTGGCGGTGCGGTCCCCTACGGCACTGCGTAGGATCCTACGGTCTTGGCGTGCATCCGTGCGTCGCTGCGGTCCGGTCCCAGGTCGACGGGCACGTGCACCTTCCGCCGACCACTGGCGACAACATCGATGTACTGTGGAGACCTCACGCCCCACGTGTTGAGCAATTCGGCGGTACGTCCACCCGGCCTCCCGCATGCCCACTATACGCCCTCGCTCAAAGTCCGTCAACTGCACATACGGTTCACGTCCACGCTGTCGCGGCATGCTACCAGTGTTAAAGACTGCGATGGAGCTCCGTATGCCACGGCAAACTGGCTGACACTGACGGCGGCGGTGCACAAATGCTGCGCAGCTAGCGCCATTCGACGGCTAACACCGCGGTTCCTGGTGTGTCCGCTGTGCCGTGCGTGTGATCATTGATTGTACAGCCCTCTCGCAGTGTCCGGAGCAAGTATGGTGGGTCTGACACACCGGTGTCAATGTGTTCTTTTTTCCATTTCCAGGAGTGTATATCGATGGGCTACGCTGCTCTCCGTACTCTACTAGACGCTGGTGATGGAAGTACGTCGTTCAGCCGCACGTTAGTCTGGGTGCTTTATGTTTGATCTTCAAGTGCGTAGTCTTCGAGTGGCACTCCTTAGAGTTTGCCTTGCGCAGTTAGATTGGTGTTTATTTTGTCTTGTGGTGCTTCCGCTTTCCGTCAACGAAGGTTAAGCTTGATTCGGCACTCCGTACGACGCTTGGCACCTCAGCAGGCGGGTCGGAGCCACCTTCGCGGCTAAACGGAAGCCTTTGGACTGAGAGGTCTTGTGTTTTGCATATTTTTCATAAATTGTTGTTTTGGTATTAAGTTGGCTGAGGTTTCTTATGGATTTTCCGGCATTTGGTCTGTTGTCCGGCCTGGGCTAGGTCTCGTTATTTTAAAAGTCGGTCCTTGTTTTCGCTTAGTACGATTTTGGTTCACTGCCTGGTGGTTCTGATAGTACGCCGGGTCGCTGTGGTTATGATGCGTTTTGTATGGAGCTGTGTGCTCCGAGCCGTGGAGTACCATTTGTGTGAACTGCTTCACTGGGGAGTACTGATCGGGCTTTCTTGGTCCTCTGCGGTATGAAATGATTTTATTATTATTTTAAAGTAACATTATCACTTAAATAATTTAATTCCTGTTGCTTTAATTGCAACTTGGGTACTGAGAAATTTAGTAGTGTAATTACGCAAGATTTAATAGTGACACATGCCCCTTTACCTGTTTTGTAATCTGTTAATTCCGAAAGACCTTAAGCTCATACTCATATGATGTGATTTTCTTAAATTATTGAATTTTTATGTCATGTTATTGTTTTTTTTAATTTGCTGATGACTGGTGAAGTGTTCCAAGTATTAAAATGTTTCAGGTAGGTGTTACTTGGGTGGAACGCGCGGAACCGCAACGGAGAGAGTAGTTGCGTGCCTTGTGTGTCCGTTGTTGGCGCGGCCTGGTGTCCGTTGTTCGTTTTGGTGCACCTGAGTTAAGTATTGTGTTGCCTCCTCCCTTGCGGCCCCGTCGTGTTCTTCTCATAAACATTTCCTTCAAGGCATTTTAGTTAATTTTATGCTAGTATTATTTTAATTTCTTACATTGGTAAAATTGTGCGGCCTTCATTATGCACACTGTTTGTCATAGCGGAGATGATGTGCCATTGTAATTTCTTAAACTCCCTTGCTCGTGCCCTTCCTGATGTATATTGTGTGTCACAGATTTGAGTAAGACAGTTATAATGTCTCATATATCATGATGTGCGTGTGTAATGGTGCAATAAATGGATGATTGTTATTTCTGTCTTGGCGCCCTTCATGTCTCCTTTCTTGTCCCTATTGGTACGCTATCCTTGTACTTGTGTTGGTAATCCACAACAATATTTGCATTTAAGTAAGACGCTGAACGAAATTCGAAAAAGTTTGCTATGAAAAATAGTGGTCGCTATGATTTTGCGTTTGTTGCATATTAAATAATATGTTGCCACCTATTAAAGTTAACTGAAGTATTGAATTTTTCTTTAGACTAGGGTGGAGATCCCTATTTATTATCAATCACGAGAAAATTGATGAGATGTAGCACACTCATTTGCGATCACATGTGCCAGCGATAAACCCTGAATGAAATATGTACAACAATCCTGATGTTTCGTAAACAGTTTGAGATATGGGAATGAGGTTTTCGCAAATGATAGCATGCAAAGAGGATATTACTTTTTCGTATGGTTGTTACACAGAACTTCATTATCCAGCGTGTTATTTCGATAACTACAGACTTTTTCCATCAGAGAATGTAATTTTTAACGGCTGTCGATAACTGGCGAAATGAGAAATGCTGTGAGTTTTCGAGCAGCATACGCGAAGAAATTACACGTTTATTTTGCTACCGAGGATGTATTTTTTCATAAGGTATTCGCCTTACTTTTCCTCAGTTCCTCACTTAATAAATGAAACGTGGTTTCAGAATTCTCTATCAGTTATCTCTACACAACGCGTTAATGAAGTGACATTGAGTAAACTCCGCAATGTTTTGGCAAAAGAAGCAAATTTTAATACGGCAACAAGAGAAATGCAGGTTTTACTCAAAATTCGTCACTCATGCCGCTCCTCTGAAAGTTACAAACGGTTAACAAGTCATGCGAGAATTAATCGCTGCTTTTGTTGCATTTTCAGCAGAATTCTTTCTAGATACTAACGAAAGCAGAGGTGACAATTGATCTTTTTGAATGGTCACAATGCAAGTTTGGGCGTATTCACAAAAACTGTCAGTGTAAGTTTCAGTTTAGAGCAGCACCTTCCTTCAGCCGCTCGCTGTGTTCCCTACAGCACCTGCCCGTAACTGCCAACACTAGTGCTCTCTCCACGAGTTCCCTGCCGACTGCAGATCTATCTGCCAATCAGTGTTGCCAACTATAAAAAACCCAAGTCGCTAGATTCAATGTCAAAAGTCGCTAGAAAGTCGCTAAAACTGATTTTACTAGGGGTGTACTGAAAATTTCGTGCTGTGAATGGTGCAATAAGCCAGTGTGTGTGTGTGTGTGGGGGGGGGGGGTAATATAATATTAATAATAATTGTCTCATACCTAATTGCTATATTGTCTTAATTAAATGACGCATCGCTTGCAACAACATACATATAAAATACGCTAACGTATAATTAAACATGTTATCATAATTGACGC
Source organism: Schistocerca americana (assembly GCF_021461395.2). NCBI lineage: Eukaryota > Metazoa > Arthropoda > Insecta > Orthoptera > Acrididae > Schistocerca > Schistocerca americana. The sequence goes on along the minus strand of NC_060119.1, from coordinate 1,248,216,906 downwards.
AACACATAGATTGTTGTTTCAATCACAGTAGTCAAATATACTAAAAATATACAACTATATTTGTAACAAAAGAAAGCAAGAATTCAAATTAGGTTATAAAATATATACATACCGGAATGTGAGCTATTCATCGTAGTCACTCAGAAGATCGAATAACTCTTCTGTTTCATGCTTTGACAGAACTGTAGTTGGTATTCACTGAGGCGTGCGAATCTGTAAGCTGATGAGAGTGACAAATGCAACGGATCGCTACCAAATGCTTCAAACCATATTCTCTCTTGAGTTGTTCGAAAAGCCCATTGTTTATTCCAACTATTGCAGAAGCATTATCTGTGCCAATTCCTACCATATTAGCGACTGGAAGTTTGAGATCTTTCAAAGAATTCACAAGAACAGCAGTCAGATTTCTTGCATCTGCAGTTTCTACTACAGCGAGTTTGAGAAATGCTGATCTAATGGGTTGGTTGTTTACACCATAGTACCGTATAACGATACCTAGCATTTTAGATTTTGATACATATGTGGATTCATCTACTAGTACACTGTATTTTTGGTTACCTATATCTTCAACCAATTATTGTGTAAAATATTGAGCCAAAACTTCAGTTATAATGTTAGTGCACTTTGTACGATGTAATTGCGTGTTTTTAGCGCCCTCATCACCGGAAAATAAAGAAAGGGCGCCTACCTCTCTGCTTGCTATTCTAACTGTAGTTTTCGGAACAATTTTCACATGTAAGGTGGTTTGTGTTTTTTTAATCAATTTTTTGTTTATGCTTAATAGTTTTCAAATGCTTTCTAATATCACACAATTTAGCATAAAACTCTGTTGCACATACTTGACATCTTGCCTTGGATAAGTCTCCAACGACTGGTTTCAACCACCCATTGAATTCAGGTTCTGCGTCCCACGCATCCCGATATATTTTAGCGTACTGCTTCTTCTTCTGCGGTAAATCCATTATGTAAGCCGCCACAACATAAGTTTCACCAATTTATAATCACTGAAAATACATTAAAACTCAGGCGAACTAGAGGTCATGAAACAATCTACTCACTCGGTAACTCGATATCAGTCCTATTGTTCATTGTTTAAAACGTAATAATGTCTGAGGTATCCCCACCGAATTGTTCTTGCGTTACCACTGTGCATGTGTTAATAATTTGACTGCGAGTTAACATTTCGAAAAATTAGAGGTTGCTGGAGAGAAATGTATTTTATTATACTTTTGCGTAAGTTTTTTGTCAATTCGAAAAATAAAAGGAGTTCAATAGTTGAAGAATTATAGATCAATACGCTATCGACGATAACAGGCTAGTGAGTAATGAATAATGAATTGTTATATAGTCATGGTTTTCTTACTCTGTAGGCAATTCCCACATTCAGGTTTACTAAATGCTGAACAATGCTACATGATCTGCTAAAAACTTAATTTAACTTAGTAAATCTAAAACAAAGTCACTGTAGTACCCATTCTATAGTTAAAATCTTAGTTTTGTTAATGAAAATACTGGCCCAAAATAGTTTTGATTTGTACTTCAAAAGTCGTCAGTACTCCAAAAGTCGCCAGATAAGTCGCTAAATAATTTTTGTCGGTAAAAAGTTTTTTTTGTCGCTAAGACGAAGGCAAAAGTCGCCATTTCTAGCGACAAAGTCGCTAAATTGGCAACAGTGCTGCCAATTTATACTGCGTGCAGTTGAGGCGTAGCGCCGTATACCGATCCTGCCTTGGTGTCGGGTAAGTGGGAGATGTGTCTCAGAGCTGGAGAGTGACAGATGGTAACGCGAGACTGGACGCGCACGTAGTTTGTGTATCAGCCGATAGAGAACAGTATTGGATAGGGGGACTGTGATTTTAGTTTCGATTGTGCCCACTAGAGTGCACTAAAGTAATTGATTGTTTTTCATAAACTGTTCTAGTATGAAGATAATCGTTTAACGAGTTATGTAATAGGATTTAGTGTGGGAACATTTCGATGTATGGATATGGACAAAGGCGATTTTTGTAGAATCGATTTGTAAAGTAAGTTTATGGCAAAGGGAAAGATAATTCAGGTATAAATAACAGTAGTAAATAACTTTATGCATAAACAAAACTTCAGCATATTAGACAATTACGTCGGTAAAAAGTGCAGTCATTAGGTTTACTATTTTGCGGTTGGTTATGGATGAAAAGCGCGGACTGACGCGGGAGAATATTGTTTTGCTACTGGCTGTTGAGTAAACTAACCAATGGTAAATCAATATTCTTCGCACGCCTTTCTCTGCAGGTAGAGAAGACTTAGAGTGTTCTAGAGAGGAGTCGAAGCCTAGCCATGAAACAGTTCGGACGTGTGTAGCAGTAGTTCCGATGGAAATGATAAGTTGTCGGATTTATCAGTGTTTCATACATCAAAAGTGATGGAAAGTGACGGCATAATTATTCCGATGGGTGTGTAGAAATTTCGGAATTTTTAAGTGAATTTTGTGACAAGAAAAGACATATATTCCGCGTGGCGTATTGAGCAGGTCGGTGGCTAAAAACTGACTGCATTTGGTACCGACAGATTTAATATTTGGCAAGCATTCTCAATTAAAAACAATCAGTATTTTTTTAGCTATTACGTTTCCGGGAAATGAAACACCATAAACTTGCTAACGTGAGTGAAAGGGATTATGAGTGACTGTGTTAAGACTAGCACGGGCTTGGCAGTGATACTTGTTCACCTAAGTTTCAGAATATATTAATTGAGGACAAAATTTCCAACCTTTCATTTCGTGTTTCTCCCGAAACGTAGATTAGTGACTTTAATTGCAGCCTGGTTCACGCCGAAATGCAGTAGGTTTCACTCGGCTTTCCTACTGATGATCTGCTGAGACAATGTTCACAGGTTCGTCGTAAAGGGACGGAAAGAACCACGCCGCCGCACAGTGTACTCAAAGAATCGCGCTCTTGTGTCTACCATTGGCAACAACTGCTAATATGGTGTCCGTAGCACGTGATTCAGACTGTTTACCTCTGCTGTCTCGCCTCCAGAATGAACTATAGGTCAATGCATCTGCTGCAGGCAGGCAACAGAGCGATGGGTGACGACGAGCCAGTTGGCAGTCGAACTTAGCAGGACTACCTGGACGAAGAACAGGAACTGCAGGCTGAAGAGAGCGGCGGGCAGCGGCGGAAGTCGCGGATCGGCTTGGACCAGCAGGCGGTGACAGTCACGGCGACGACTGGCACAGACTGGACCTGTGGGTTTGAATACTGCGGGCCGGCGCCAAAGTCTGCGCAGGGTGCGCCGGGAAACTTCTTGAGGGGAGGCCAATGACCAGGGTCCGGCTGTTGCTAATGCGGCAGTCGATGAATCTGCTGAAGTTTCCTGAAGGGTGTTCCACTCCCAGATTGTGAGACATGGATGCCTCAGTACTGTAGTGGTAGCGTCTGCAGATGTGTTGTCTGGTGGTCAGTCTGTGGCTGCAACCTGGTTATGATTGTTTGCCTTCTTCCTTTCTTATACACTACTGGCCATTAAAATTGCTACACCACGAAGATGACGTGCTACAGACCCGAAATTTAGCCGACAGGAAGAAGATGCTGTGATATGCAAATCATTACCTATTCTGAGCATTCACACAAGGTTGGCGCCGGTGGCGACACCTACAACGTGCTGATATGAGGGAAGTTTTCAACCGATTTCTCATACACAAACAGCAGTTGACCGGCGTTGCCTGGTGAAACGTTGTTGTGATGCCTCGTGTAAGGAGGAGAAATGCTTACCATCACGTTTCCGACTTTGATAAAGCGGATTATCGTATCGCGATGTTGCTGCTCGCGTTGGTCGAGATCCAATGACGGTTAGCAGAATGTGGAATCGGTGGGTTCAGGAGGGTAATACGGAACGCCGTGCTGGATCACAACGGCCTCGTATCACTAGCAGTCGAGATGACAGGCATCTTATTCGCATGGCTGTAGCGGATCGTGCAGCCACGTCTCGATCCCTGAGTCAACAGATGGGGACGTTTGCAAGACAACAACCATCTGCACAAACAATTCGACGAAGTTTGCAGCAGCATGGACTATCAGCTCGGAGACCATGGCTGCGATTACCCTTGACGGTCCAACACAGACAGGAGCGCCTGCGATGGTGTACTCAACGACAAACCTGGGTGCACGAATGGCAAAACGTCATTTTTTCGGATGAATCCAGGTTCTGTTTACACCATCATGATGGTCGCATTCGTGTTTGGCGACATCGCGGTGAACGCACATTGGAAGCGTGCATTTGTCGTCGCCATACTGGCGTATCACCCGGCGTGATGGTATGGGGTGCCATTGGTTACACGTCTCGGTTACCTCTTTTTCCGACTGACGGCAGTTTGAACAGTGGACGTTACATTTTAGTTGTGTTACGACCCTTGGCTCTACCCTTCATTCGATCCCTGCGAAACCCTACATTTCAGCAGGATAATTCACGACCGCATGTTGCAGGTCCTGTACGGGCCTTTCTGGATACAGAAAATGTTCGACTGCTGCCCTGGCGAGCACATTCTCCAGATCTCTCACCAACTGAAAAAGTCTGGTCAATGGTGGCCGAGCACTACTTAAACCTAACTAACCTAAGGACATCACACACATCCATGCCCGACGCGGGATTCGAACCTGCGACCGTAGCGGTCGCGCGGTTCCAGACTGAAGCGCCTAGAACCGCTCGGCCACTCCGGCCGGCGCAGAGATGGTTGTTCTGGGTACTGATTTCTCAGGATCTGTGCACCCAAATTGCGTGAAAATGTAATCAGATGTCAGTTCTAGTATAATATATTTGTCCAGTGAATACCCGTTTATCATCTGCATTTCTTCTTGGTGTAGCAATTGTAATGGCCAGTAGTGTACTACATTATGTACACTGTACCATTAATGTGATGCTCAAGCATGGACTTTCAATGTCCACTTTTGGTTTTCCACTTTTTCACGACTTAACTTCAATCACTGTGGTTGAATCACTTCTTCACTGCTGCCGACACCCAGTGATTGTTCGCGCAAATTTTAACACTGTGTCACAATGTGGTGACCTATAGTCATTTGACTTACAAGGGTTGTAATCGTAATTAAATTGAATATATTAAGAATACATATATAAATGTGAAGTGTTTAAGTACGAGTATATTAAAATGCTATACAAGAACTTGCAGCGTGCTGCAGGTGAAAAATAGATCACCAAAAGATGTAATTGAAATAAATTGTTATAGCTCAGTCGTAAGTTGCATTAGGAAGCATCTATTTTTTATTTCTTGATGGTGACTAGTTTCGGACACCTGTGTCCATTTTAAAACCGTCCTACAAAGAAGATTACAGTTGAAAAACAATTTTATACAAGTAAGGCACATATTAATAATACAATTGTACTTCAGCAATATATGTGTAAGATCCACAAATTTATCTTGGTTCTATTTTACAAGTTGCCTTACTGGTTATATACCGTGCCGTAAGTGTGACAAATACAGGTAATATCACATGTACAGTGACTGCCCCTGCAGTAATCACCCAGAGGCTGCTGACAGCAGCGCGTCGATGATAAAATGTTTACTATCTAAGCAATACATTCGTGCTTTTTATTAACGTAATATCAGCGCACACTCCACTGCAGAGTGAAAATCTCATTCTGGAAACATCCCCAAGGCTGTGGCTAATCCGTGTCTCCGCAATATCCTTTCTTTCAGGAGTGCTAGTTCTGCAAGGTTCGCAGGATAGCTTCTGCAAAGTTTGGAAGGTAGGAGACGAGGTACTGGCAGAAGTAAAGCTGTGAGGACGGGGCGTGAGTCGTGCTTGGGTAGTTCAGTTGGTAGAGCACTTGCCCGCGAAAGGCAAAGGTCCCGAGTTCGAGTCTCGGTCCGGCACACAGTTTTAATCTGCCAGGAAGTTTCATATCAGCGCAAACTCCGCTACAGAGTGAAAATCTCGTTCTGGGAGTGTATTATATATTTAAAGATCCTACAATGCCAAAAATTCTCTTTTTCTAAGACCACTCATTGGCCTCCAGAGCGTCGAATTACATCAAACTGCTATGCATTACGTCATTACATGACGTCACCTCCAGAACATGCTGCAGTTGCGTGAGCTTATTAGTTATACTGTTATGAGTTACACATGATGTGTCGTGTGCATAAAAAAATTACGTATCTGTTCAAATGGTTCAAAGCACTATGGGACTCAACTTCTGAGGTCATCAGTCCCCTAGAACTTAGAACGACTTAAACCTAACTAACCTAAGGACATCACACACATCCATGCCCGGGGCAGGATGCGAACCTGCGACCGTAGCGGTCGCGCGGTTCCAGACTGTAGCGCCTAGAACCGCTCGGCCAAACCGGCGGGCACGTATCTGTACTACAACTCAAAACCAAAAAGTGCGGCATCCCCCACTCCAAAAGTAAATAAATAAACAAGCCTATTTACAAGAAGACTACCCCTTAAGCAGATCATCGCCATAGTAATTCATTAATTTATATTCAGTCCTCTAACGGAGAAGGAAAGTGTCATATTGATTGTAATAAGCTGGAGCCACAGTGTGCGGCATCACGCTCAGAGCTATAGGAGTGTACGCAAATGACCAGCATATAGTAGATCACCCTTAGACATGCTCTGATGAGTAAAAATTACATCTGTTACATATCAGATCCTTAGCGCTACCAGTGCGAGAAGACATTTAGTATTGAAACGATAAGTCATTTACAACGAATTTACATGATTCCGTATGCTGCGCTCCCGTGAGCAAAAACCAATTTTTTTTTTTTTTTTTTTTTTTTTTTTTTTTTTTTTTTTTTTTTTTTTTTTTTTACAAAATGAATATAGCGCACCATATAGCGCACCCTGAGCGAAAGCACATTCAATATTGAAACGCTAAGCACCGCCTTGGCGAACAAAAGATGCAAATTAGAAAAATGTATTTTTTAAAAAAAGTTTTAATGTATATCATAAAAAATAACAAACCTTTTCTTATTGCAGATTAAACTTCATATTATGTGACTAATCTCCTGTATAGAAGCGGCGCGTTACCACGCATAAATTCTACTGCCTCGTTCGCGCGTACAGTGAAGGCATTTATGGGCCCACCCGAACTGCTGTGTACATGGCGTAAACGATGGCACTTACTCATTCTGCAATATAAAAAAAAGCCATGACTATACATTAGCCACAAGCGGCTATACCGAAGTACTCTTGCGTTGCGTCAGATAATGACGCTTCATATTGTTAACACTACCGTACCGCAGAGTACGCTCAACAATCATACATGTATACATTGCACTTAAGTAAAATGTAGTGCCTAATGAAACGAAGGTTACCCGTGAGAAATCGTCTCAGCAGTTATTAATTTAGATGCAGTTCTCTATTGCCTGAGATAAAGAGGTGTTGGCAGTTAAAACTTACAAACCACAGTAACGACGACGTTTACATTCATTCTTCCAACGAGTAAAAATCTTTACAGTTCCATTACTACGGCATCGCAAACCGTAGTGTTTACAAACACGTACGAAGAACAAAATAACGACGAGCTTATAGTAATTCAGTTGCCATGTAAACCACCGACAACCAAATAAACTGGCACTAGGGTTGATTACAATTCTTTGTAATCACTTAAAATACAATATCAACTAAACTCTGGTGTCCATTTACCCATTAAGTGCAAATCAAATGGAAAACCACATTAGACACATTGTTAACAGCCGAATGACCATCGTATCATATCTACCTGTTATATGATATTCAAACTTTTTCTCTAGAAAGCACATTTTAGTCCTTAAACGGTTGCAATGGATAACAGTCACATTAGTGCACAGACTATGCGGCTGCGCTATCTTTATTCAACTGTAAGGAGCTTTGCTACTCACAATGCAAAATAACCAGGATTTTCTCAATAGTGTTCCTCGAAAAGAACGTCGCCTTCCCTCCAGGGATTCCCATTTCACTTCCCAAACCACCATTTGAAGCTGACTGCAGAACGGTTCTATTGCACTCAATATACACTACTGGCCATTAAAATTGCTACACCAAGAAGAAATGCAGATGATAAACGGGCATTCATTGGGCGAATATATTATACTAGAACTGACATATGATTACACTTTCACGAAATTTGGTTTCATAGATCCTGAGAAATTAGTACCCAGAACAACCACCTCTGGCCGTAATAACGGCCTTGATACGCCTGGGCATTGAGTCAAACAGAGCTTGGATGGCGTGTACAGGTACAGCTGCCCATGCAGCTTCAACACGATACCACAGTTCATCAAGAGTAGTGACTGGCTTATTGTGACGAGCCGTTGCTCAGCCACCATTGACCAGACGTTTTCAATTGGTGGGAGATCTGGAGAATGTGCTGGCCAGGGCAGCAGTCGAACATTTTGTGCATCCAGAAAGGCCCGTTCAGGACCTGCAACATACGGTCGTGCATTATCCAGCTGAAATGTACGGTTTCGCAGGGATCGAATGAAGGGTAGAGCCACGGGTCGTAACGCATCTGAAATGTAACGTCCACTGTTCAAAGTGCCATCAAAGCGAACAAGAGGTGACCGAGACGAGTAACCAATGGCAACCTATACCATCACGCCGGGTGATACGCCAGTATGGCGATGGCGAAGACATGCTTCCAATGTGCGTTCACCACAATGTCGCCAAACACGGATGCGATCATGATGATGCTGTAAACAGAACCTGGATTCATCCGAAAAAATGACGTTTTGCCATTCGTGCACCCAGGTTTGTCGTTGAGTACACCATCGCAGGCGCTCCTGTCTGTGTTGCACCGTCAAGGGTAACCGCAGCCACGGTCGCCGAGCTGATAGTCCATGCCCCTGAAAACCTCGTCGAACTGTTCGTGCAGATGGTTGTTGTCTTGCAAACGTCTCCATCTGTTGACTCAAGGATCGAGACGTGGCTGCACGATCCGTTACAGCCATGCGGATAAGATGCGTGTCATCTCGACTGCTAGCGATACGAGGCCATTGGGATCCATCACGGCGTTCCGTATTACCTTCCTGAACACACCAATTCCATATTCTGCTAACAGTCATTGGATCTCGACCAACGCGAGCAGCAATGTCGCGATACGATAAACCGCAATCGCGATAGGCTACAATCCGACCTTTATCAAAGTCGGAAACGTGATGGTACGCATTTCTCCTTCTTATACGAGGCATCACAACAACGTTTCAGCAAGCAACGCTGGTCAACTGGTGTTTGTGTATGAGAAATCGGTTGGACACTTTCCTCACGTCAGCACGCTGTAGGTGTCGCCACCGGCGCCAACCTTGTGTGAACGCTCTGAAAAGCTAATCATATCACAACATCTTCTTCCTGTCGGTTACATTTCGCGTCTGTAGCTCGTCATCTTCGTGGTGTAGCAAGTTTAGTGGCCAGTCGTGTACATTGGGCGTAAGGACTACAAACAAAGATAAGGTACGAGAAGTGAGGGTTTATACGGAGCCATACAGACAGTCGTTTTATTCTCGTTCTGTTGGAGACTGGAACAGGAAAGGAAATGAGTAACACCTTCCGCCACGCAATTTCGCAATTACGGACGGCTATAGAGGCAGCGTGGCTCAATATCTCTGCAACGCCTTGTTAGGTCCCCGCCACGTCGAGCTGGTGCACTGTACCGGGCAGAAGGAGGTCCGGCACGATACGAGGAGGTGTGACATGACTTCTGTCACGTCGGTGTACAGTACTTGTGACGTCTTGTTTAACTAAGTAATGTGGGATGGTCAGGATACATGCACTGATTCGGTTGAGGAGAGTGTGCTGAAGATATTCTGTGATCAAAAGTATTAGGACACCTGGCTGAAAATGACTTACAAGTTAGTGGCGCCCTCCATCGTTAATGCTGGAATTAAATATGGTGTTGGTCCACCATTATCCTCGATGACAGCTTCCACCATCGCAAGTATACGTTCAATCATGTGCTGGAAGGTTTCTTGGGGAATGGCAACCCTTTCTTCATGGAGTGCTCCACTGAGGAGAGGTATCGATGTCATTCGTTGAGGCCTGGCACGAAGTCGGCGTTCCAAAACATTCCAAAGGTGTTCTATAGAATTCAGATCAGGACTCTGTGCAGGCCAGTCCGTTACAGTGAAAAGTGGACGATAAATAGTTACGACAAAAGGAGAATAGAGGCTTTTGAAATGTGGTGCTACAGAGGAATACTAAAGATTAGATGGATAGATCACATAACTAATGAAAAGGTATTGAATAGGATTGGGGAGAAGTTTGTGGCACAATTTGACTAGAAGAAGGGATCGGTTGGTAGGACATGTTCTGAAGCATGAAGTGATCACCAATTTAGTATTGGAGGGCAGCGTGGAGGGTAAAAATCGTAGAGGGAGACCAAGAGATGAATACACTAAACAGATTCAGAAGGACGTAGGTTGCAGTAGGTACTGGGAGATGAAGAAGCTTGCACAGGATAGAGTAGCATGGAGAGCTGCATCAAACCAGTCTCTGGACTGAAGACCACAACAACAACAACAACAATCAGTTCAGTGTGCTACTGAGACGAGCCATTCACAACAAGTCTATGCCTCCTGACCGAAAGTGTTCTGTTTTTACATGAAATTTCTCAGACTGGTATGCTCAGAAAAGATAAAAACCACAGTATCAATTAAAATGGGAATTTTTTAGCATACAGTTTGCTGGATCCTGCAACACAGTGGTTTATTTACACAGAACAATGAATAAAATCATTGGACGGTTACACAGTCAATTCTGTCGAATGGATAAGTAGTCATCACGCATACAACACGGCAGGTCGGTGGTTGACCGGAATAGTTTGTGGGCAGACAGAGGCGACGTAAATACCGTATCTACTCAAGTACGAAGGTTGTCCGGTAGCGTGTCAAAATCCGACGAAGTAGCTCAGTTGTGGTGTAGATTTGTATGCGAGTCGGTGGACCAATTCAAGCTCGGTACCGCCCCGACTGGAGGAGTCTGCTGGCTGATTTCACCTTTACCTGCGTGACGTACGTCGTGTGATTAAAGCTCTATACAGAGAAAGTGTGGCCATCCTTTTTCCATCACCGACTGCATTTCGTATTAGGTAAGACGTATCATGTGGCTCTCCGACCATACTGAGCCCTCTCCTTACACTAAAAAGCTGGAATTTCTGTATGGGATGAGGTGGGGAGCAGAGAAAAAAGCCCTTCCCCCTTGCTCTTTTCCTCTCCTTGGCTGCCTGTGTTGTTGACTGTCCAAAAAGCATTGCTCCCCGTTTGTGTTCTCCTACTTGCCCATATTTTACACATGCAGCACCAGCGAGAAAGATGAAAACTCAGTCCAACGTTTGAACCTCATCAGTCCAAAAAGTTACAAGTGGCTTTAGTATTTGAGATGTTCTACCTCCCCCCGCTCCCCCTATTTGAATCACGCACAGAACGTTCATGCAAGCACGTGAACCAGTCACAAGCATCTTTCTAATGAATGTTATTTAAATCCGGCGTTGTGTCGTTAAAGTGTTGATCCATCATTCGAATTTCTGCACGTCGTCGTTTTGTAGTAGGCTCATACTGGCAACGCCAAGTCTTGTCATCCATGATGAAAGAAAAGTACTTCTGTGGTTTGCAGTCCAATCGAGTCGCGGCAGGCGTCCACATATCGCTGTTTTTGTTCGATAGTCAAGTTGGGCGGTATGAAATTTGCATACTATTTTCTCTTCTTGAAAACGTTCTGGAGAATGTCTTGAGCACTTGATTTAGAGACGTTGCTGCGTTACAGTCTGTGACACAACAACCTTGACATACTACGGCCGCACGCCCACTGCTCAACATTGCCTGCTCACAAGTGACGAATGCACATCTGTTTAAAGATACTGTTCTGATGTCGCTAACACACAAGGAATAAAATCAGTCTCGGAACGTTTTGGACGGACAATGTATATATTTCCAACACTCAAACATCTCCAAGTTAGTCATAGTTATAATTTCGAAGAATTTATATTTATGAAAATGTTTTTAGAGCGCTTCAAGAAACTCACCGCTGCGTTTCTACGAAGCATATTCTTCTCAGCTGTGTAAAGTGTGTGTGTAGCGTAGTATGTGTTATTTTCGGATGTTTCCATGTAAGTAATGTGCGGAGCTTTCGACTGTACTTTTCGTGGCTTTAAGGGAGGGCAATTTTATACGACTGCTGCTACAGAGATATGCAGCAGCGAGAATTATAGGTACGTAAAACATTTTTGAACTCAAGATTCACCGAAGATTGTGTCATGTAACAAGGAGCTGCATCTACATAATGCATAATGACAGGTTCAATTCTTGACGTTTGGATGCTCGTTGTTTGCAGATGACTGAAACACTAAAGTAAAGATGACACATATCTCACTTATTATTGTTGTATGGTTAAGTTTAATCCTTGAAGACTGGTGCAGTCTCATCTCTTTCGTTTACTTGCACTTAGTAAATTGTTATACCAAACGAAGAAATACGGGTGGATGTAATCGAGATATCTTAGCTGATTATTTTATTATCTGTGTTTTACAGGTGTTTCTAAACTGGACCAAATAATTTCAAAAGAAAGTTCTAGGTGCAATATGTGTTTCAATCAATATTTGTTCTACATTTTTGCAGAAAGCTCAGAATCTAAATAGTCGAGATGAGCATATGTGGACTCTTAGCTATAGAGCAAGGGTATTGTGAATGGTTCAGGCTTGTGTAGTACCTCTCTGTACAGGGGATACAATTCAGTGCATGTTCCCTAAGTCATTTATGCTTTGCACAATACTTTGCTTCAGTAAAAATGCCTTGTCAAAAATACAAAGTTCTAGCTATCATATACCGTTAGTACATAATATAATGTGATTCTGTCTCGGTAACAAATAAAGACTTATGAAAGAATTGCTAAACTACACAAGCAGGAAAAAAACCTTATAATCAGATTTCTTAAATGCACCATGCTATGGAAGGAACGTGGTTTCATTACTAGCAAGTGGTTAGTTTTAGTCATTTAAAAAAAAATTTCTTTAACGAAAACAGCTCCAGAATTCTGATTTTTGTCCTATCCTAACAAAAACGGTGTTTTACAGTCTAATTGTAGGTACCTTTTTCTGACTGCTGTTGCCGAGGATTCGAGATGACTAGTTTGAAGCTACTCACAACAATAGTGGGTCTCTGGTTCACTGCCGTAACAGTAACTATGAAATCTGCTGGTCTCGTTTTTAAAATCCAGAGGATGTGATGTTTCCATGTAGAGAAGGAATTAGCATATTTCATCAAAAGATAAGAGGTATTAGAGATAAAGTTAGTGAACTGCTAATAGATGCTAACTCTGAAATTATTGGTATATCTGAGCACCACTTAAATAATTTGATAATTCAGAGTCTTCCTTTACCAGGCTACAGATTAGCTGGCTGTTTCTCAAGGAGTTCCTTGCGGGGTGGGGGAGTGGCTCTGTACGTAAAAAACAGAGTCCATAGACGTATCACGACACTGCACTGAACAGATATTTGAAAGTTGTGCAGCATTAGCTGAATTTAGTTAAACTAAACTTCTAATTGCTGATGTTTATAGGTCCAATAACTCCGACTTCAGAGCATTTTTGCTTAAGCTAGAGAGGGTTCTTGATTCACTTTGTAGGAAGTACCAGAAAGTAGTTATATGTGGTGACTTCAATATTAATTTTGTATATGATTGTGCAAGAAAAAGGATGTTGGTAGATCTCCTAAATTCATATGATCTTATGCAAACTGTGTTTTTTCAACTAGTGTGCAGGAGAACAGTAGCACAGTCATAGACAATACTTTTATTCATTTTTCATTTCTAGATGGGCATTCTGTTAGTAAAAGAATGAATGGCCTTTCAGACCATGATGCACAAATTTTAACACTAAAAGGTTTTTTACTCAAACCAATGTCATATTTAATTACAAACTACGTAGGAAAGTTAATCCAACAGCTATAGAGAGTTATTCAAAACTTGTCAAGAAACAAGAGTGGCAAGATGTTTAGAGTGCCGATAATGTAGATGATAAATACAATGCTTTCCATAACACATTTCTCATGCTCTTTGAGAGTTGCTTTCCATTAGAACATTCTAAATGGGGTACTAGCAGTAATGGACAGCCCGGTTGGCTGACTAGTGGGATAAGGATATCATGTAGAACAAAGCGGGAATTATATCAAAATGTTAGAAGTAGTCACAATCAAGCTACAGTAGCCCATTACAAACAGTATTGTAAGGTGCTTAAAAATGTTATTAGCAAGGCAAAAAGTATGTGGTATGCAAATAGAATAACTAATACACAGGATAAAATTAAAGCCATATGGTCAGTTGTGAAGGAAGTGTATGGTCAGCAGCACAAGGTCGATGATATAAAGTCAGTTTGCAGTAATAATATTTCTGTTACTGATAAATCAGATACATGTACAGTATTTAACAATCATTTTCTGAGCATTGCTGGTGAATTAAATAAAAATTTAGTTTCTACAGGAAATCATACAAATTTCTTAGCAAATGCCTTTCCGAGATTGACGTCTGAAATACTCCTCTGTGATACAGACAAGAAGGAGATTGAGTCAATAATTAAATCACTGAAGACTAAGGACTCTCGTGGTTATGATGGAGTGTCTAGCAGAATATTACAGTACTGTGCTGCACATGTTAGCCCTGTATTTAGACATATTTGTAATTTTTCATTTAGGAATGGTCAGTTTCCTGAGCGATTAAAGTACTCAGTAGTAAAACACCTTTATAAAAAGGGAGAAAGGAATAATGTAGATCATTTTAGACCAACTTCTATGCCATCAGTGTTTGCAAAAGTTATCGAAAGGCTGTGTATGTAAGGTTAATTGATCATTTTATATCACACGATTTGCTATCAAATGTACAGTTCGGCTTTAGAAGTCGTTTGACAACTGAAAATGCTATATTCTCTTTTCTCTGTGAGGTACTGGATGGGCTAAACAAAAAGTTTCGAACGCTTGGCGTATTTTTTGATTTAACAAAGGCATTTGACTGTGTTGATCTCACAATATTGCTCCAGAAGTTGGACCATTACGGAATAAGTGGAGTAGCTCACAATCGGTTCACCTCTTACTTTAGCAACAGGCAGCAAAAGGTCATTATTTACAATGTTTATAACGGCTATGATGTGGGATCTGAGTGAGGTACTGTCAAGTGGGGGGTGCTCCAGGGATCAGTGTTGGGGCCACTCGTGTTCCTTATTTATATAAATGATATGCCCTCTAGTATTATGGGTAACTCTAAAATATTTCTGTTTGCTGATGACACTAGCATGGTAGTAAAGGATGTTGTGTGCTACATTGACTCGGTTTCAAGTAGTGCAGTACATGGCATCAGTTCGTGGCTTGTAGAAAATAAACTATCGTTAAATCACAGTAAGACTCAGTTTTTACAGTTTCTAACACACAATTCAACAAAACCTGACGTTTTAATCTCACAGAACGGGCATATGATTAGTGAAACTGAACAGTTCAAATTTCTAGGTGTTCAGATAGATAGTAAGCTGTCGTGGAAAGCCCACGTTCAGGATCGTGTTCAAAGACTTAATACTGCCATTTTCACTATTCGAACGGTATCAAAAGTGAGTGATACTTCGACACGTAAATTAGTCTACTTTGCTTAGTTTCATTCACTTATGTCGTATGGTATTATGTTTTGGGGTAACTCTTCCCATTCTAGAAGGATGTTTTTGGCTCAGAAACGGGTGGTTCGGGCAATAAGTGGTGTGAGTTCACAAACCTCTTGTCGACCTCTGTTCACAAGTCTGGGTATTTTGAAATTGGCCTCTCAATATGTATATTCCTTATTGTCGTTTCTTGTTACCAATATTAGTTTATTTCCAAGAATAAGCAGCTTTCACTCGGTTAATACTCGACAGAAATCAAACCTCCATTTGGATCGGACTTCCTTAACTCCTGTGCAAACAGGTGTGCAGTATACTGCTGCATCCATTTTCAATAAGCTGTCACTCGAATTCAAAAATCTTAGCAGTAATCCACGCGCTTTCAAATCGAAACTGAAGAGTTTCCTCATGGGTCACTCCTATTCTGTCGAGGAGTTCCATGAGAAATTAAGCTGATTCTTATTGTATTGCTGATAGCGTTTACTTAAACTTATGGACTGACTTTTTTCAGGTTCATGAACATTTATTTCTATCTGTTATTACTTTTATGTTGTAAGTTCATGTACTGACACGTTCCATAACCTTGGAGATTTGCTACTCAATTTAATCCTACGGAACTTGACGTGTAAATAAATAAATAAATAAATAAATAAATAAATGGTAGCATGGTGAAAACTGGTAGAACTTTCACACGAAAGAAATTTTTGACACATTTTGGTAGATTGTCCGTTGCTGAGGATTCGAGCTGTTCAGTTTGAAGCTAGTGCTCCACCTTAGGAATACATGAGCTTGTTGGGGTTACTTCTTTAACAGAAACGGCTAAATGCTCGGTGGCTGTCAGTGCGCGGGCAGCAATGCGATGAGCCCAGAATGGCGGGCAGTGCCAATATGGCCGACCGTACTTTCCCTACAGAGAGCCTTATGGGAGAACGCCTGGTGCCGGCTGAGATGGTTACAAGACATGAACTGGATTCTAAGAGGTCTCCAATCTCTTCATACCCATAAATAATGTGGCTTAACTTCCAGTTTCTTGACTTTGATGAAGAACTTCATGAAGGTGCCATGAGCTATCTGCAATCCCAGGTGACAGGGTATTACGCACAGTGAATTTGTCAGTTAGTTATGACTTACGGCAAATACTTAAAATGAGTTGAGGTTATGAAGAAAAACAATTCAAAGGTTTGGATTTGAGATGTTTGTATAAAATTTCTTTAATTATTCCAGTTTCTTATTTAAAACCTGAAGAATTCTGCTTCCCAGATGTTACTCGTATTTTCCTTGGCCTTACGGATTAATGGATGTAGCAAATCATAGCAAAATTACAGTCTATGAAATTCACAGGGCCACAAAAACGGGGAAATCGTTCCTTGATGGTGTGTCTTTGCAAGAAACAACCTTTAGTGTATTTTGTTGTGCGCCGAACATGTTGCTATATAACTGCAGCACCCTCAATGGACATTTTTTTATTTCACAATGTGAATACTTGCCCATTAATTGTTGTGTGACAAAAGCATATCACGCACAACTCCTTGTCGAAATGTATCAGTTAACTGTAAAAAGAGCTGCGTCGGCGGATGCTGTAATTGTGTGAAAACATGGCGCACAGTAACATTCGAATACTGTGCAAGCATCCTTATAATGCATGTTTAAGCGAGCGTCGTGTACCACTTACCATTTTCCTCCATTTTCTATACCATTCACGAACAGAGGCCTAGAAGAAAGACTGTCACTAAGTCTCTAAATGAACTCAAATTTCTCTGATTTTACAGTCTGATAATTTCGCGGGAATACGTGGGAGGGAATGATGTGTATACTTAAAAGGCAATGTCCCGACTCACTAACTAACTGACTCCTCATTGCTCAGCTCAAACCGCTAAGAACAGAAACACGAAGTTTGTAGAGGATGTGGATCTTATATTGTAGGCATCGTTTACGAAGGAATTGTCTGAAATTCTACTCTGAAGGGATAAAATAGCGGATGAAAGACTTTTTGAAAGTTATCACTATTAAGGGAAGTTTGAAGCTGGAGCTACGAAAATTAGAATTTGATTTCTCAGTCAGGAGATAAAAAAATACGTGTTCCAACATTTTGAAAATTCAGCCTCTAAGTGGGTAAAATAATGGATTAATTTTATTTAAAATAAATAACTACTAAGGGATTTTTAAGGCTACATAAATGACAACTTGTATTTCACTACTTGGTTAGAAATGAAAAATACATATTTCACTGTTTTTGGAAATTCAATCCCAAAGGGGATGAAAATTTTTAAGAAAATGTTTCGTTACATTACAAAATTTTAAAGCTAAATTTATGAAAATAGGTATTTCACATCTCGGCTCGATATACGGAAATGTTTTTTAGGAGATGAAAGTTGCTGTGGAAATACCTCTACAAGAACGCAAAAGGTATGTTCATCAAAAACTGTAGCTACCAGAATTGCACTTTTATCAGACGTACATTCGGAGAAGACCATGCTTAAAAGGCCTTAATTGGCGTGAGAAGCTTAGAAGCCATTGCAATGCGTGAACAACATAAACATTCGATTAAGCAAAAATAAAAAAGTCTCTGCAGGCCATATAGTCTACACGAGCGAAGCAATGGCTGCTAAGCTAGTTGTGTTTTTAAAAAGTGGACGTCTATCAACACTTTTTTATTTTATTTTTTAAAATATTCTTATTGAGCAAACTTAGGATTGCGGCATGTTGATATTTGTGTCAGAATGAAAAGGAAAACTATTTCATAATATGTCTTATCTAATTTATCCCTTAACTAGACAACAGGTGGAAGGAAAACAACGAAAAGAATCATATTTTAGTGGATTGATTACACTTATGCGTTATTAAAGTAATTTGTTTATTAAAATTTCCACGACACTGAACACATAACAATTCCTTTTTTCTGTACATTTGGTCAGTCTTGTTGTAGGTACGTAATGGTTGATCAAACTGACACCTAATAATTTTAGAATCCGTCGTTACTGTCCTTGCACGTAAATTGTTTTACAGTATTGTATCAAAAATAACGTGGCTAGCGCATTTGGATACGGAAATAGTATATAAGAGTTTTTAACTCCGCTCTAAAATTCAAACACTTTACACAGAAAACAGTTCAAAAGTTTGAACAATAAAAATGTATTCATAAATTTCCTGGAATATGTTTAAGCAATAAGAAACGTGTCCACATAGTTCTGAAACGTCTTTGATAGTGGGCGAAAATCTTGTGAGCTACCAATCTTTTCACATTATAATCAAGAATAAATGTCAAACACAGTCACAAAGAAGAGCACACACGGAAAGAAAAGTGTGTCTTGATGAAATTGCGCTGTATCCACACGACGCCATCTGCATGTGTCACCAAACAGTTAGTAAAGTCATACATGAATTGTATATTGTCTTCTTTCTTCCAGTTTTTGTTGACGAAACCTGAAATAAAGAGAAAGATCCGATTATTCTGAACTGTTAACAATAGTAATGTAGTGACTGTCTTAAAACTATCAGCTGCCAGAGCAACAGACGCAAAATAGTTAAAGTTAGACTAAAGAAACATAAGCTGTGTTGAAGAAATATTTGTGTTTAAAGAAACACATGGTCTCAAAACAGGTGAAGTTGGAGATAACGAAACAAAAGCGATGTGAAAGAAATATGTGTGTTTAAAGAAATACACTGAAACATTCTATTTATTTTTTAGCAGGAAGTGCTTTTTTTTATCACCCCTGTAGATTTCTAAGTGACATCCACTGCAGTGTTTGATGGTATCCCTTCCCAAGAACACAAGACGAGGCAATAGAAATTAGCAAAGATTCAAGCCCCAATTTGGAAACGAAATATGGAGTAACAATTCAACTTTCCCTCAGATGAAATGGATGATTTTTATCTTAAGCAATGGAAGTGTCTCTTTCAAGGGTCACCACAGATTAAAAAGACGCACTTCTTCTTCGCCAAAGTACCTGATGAACTACGAAGCGATCAAAACACTTGGCGATTCAGGTATTTATTTTTGGATGTAACCTCGTCAACGCCAAGCAGTAAGGCCTCCAAAAACATCAGTAATGGGAAAATCCAACTCGCGATTTTATTACGTGACATCCTGAATGTCACGGATCAAGCCAATGGGGCAGTGTATTTAGACCCTTGCTGTCCACGTTCTACACTAATGATCTGGTAGACAATATTAATACTGAACTAAGGATTTTTCACGGATGATACAGTTATTTATAACGAAATACTACCTGAGAAAAGCTGCGTTAATACTTAACCAAATCTTGATAAGATTTCAAAATGATCCAAAAATTGTCAACTTGATTTAAACGAACAGGAAAGAAAAACGTCCTCTTCACAACCCTCCTATGCCTGCAATATCAGTGAGTCCAGGTGAAATCAGACAACTCATGCAAATCTCCGAATGTGACAATATGTGGCGATATGAAATGGACTGATCATATAGGCTCGATTGTGCCACACCTCACTTCGTTGGTTGGACAACAGGAAGAGTCACTCTACAAAGGAACCTGGTTATAAAACACTTGTGAGTCGCATCTTAGAGCATTGTTCATGTGTGTGGGACCAATAGCAAATAAGACAAACTAATTAAGGGACACTGAATATATAGAAAGAAGAGCAGCACGGATAGTGACAGGTTTGTTTCACTCATGCAAGAGCGTCACTGAAATGTTGAAGACTCTGAAATAGCAGACGCTTGAAGATCGAAGTCATTTATTTCACGAAGCATTACTTACAAAGTTTCAAGAACGAGTATTAAGTGAGGTATCTAGGAAATACTACAGCTCCTTATGTCTAGCACCCGTAGGGATCGAGAAGACAACATTAGTCTATTTAAAGGGTACACAAAGGAATTTTTGTCATTCATTTTTTCCACGCTGCACAAGCAACTGGAAAGCGAAGAAAACCTAAGGGGACTTGCAGGAGCATTTCCGCAATAATTCTTCCCCAGACCCATACGTGAATAGAACGGGAAGAAGCCTTAATGCACGGCTAGATGGTTAGCTCCTTCTACCGTGCGCTCCACAGTATTTTGCATAATGCGTATGTGGCTGTAGATAATCCAAGTTAAATTTCAACAGATGTTGTTGGAAAAAAATGGCTTTGTAAAGTAAGTACACATACAAAGTAGCATCTAAATATCTTGTAGGTACATATTTAGATCACTGTTACGTTATAAAAAGTCAGAAAGATGCAAAGCTATTACTAATCTGAAAGTACAGTGTAGTACGTAACGCAAAAGCTATACACATACACTACTGGCCATTAAAATTGCTACACCAATAAGAAATTCAGACGATAAACGGGTATTGATTGGACAAATATATTATACTAGAACTGACATGTGATTACATTTTCACGCAATTTGGGTGCATAGATCCTGAGAAATCAGTACCCAGAACAACCACCTCTGGCCGTAATAACGGCCTTGATACGCCTGGGCATTGATGCAAACAGAACTTGGATGGCGTGTACAGGTACAGCTGCCCATGCAGCTTTAATACGATACCACAGTTCATCAGGAGTAGTGACTGGCGTCTTGTGACGAGCCAGTTGCTCGGCCACCATTGACCAGACGTTTTCAGTTGGTGAGATATCTGGAGAATGTGCTGGCCAGGGCAGCAGTCGAACATTTTCTGTATCCAGAAAGGTCCGTACAGGACCTCCAACGTGCGGTCGTACATTATCCTGCTGAAATGTAGGGTTTCTCAGGGGTCGAATGAAGGGTAGAGCTACGGGTTGTAACACATCTGAAATGTAACGTCCACTGTTCAGAGTGTCGTCAATGCGAACAAGAGGTGACCGGGACGTGTAACCAATGGCACCCCATACAATCACGCCCGGTGATACGCCAGTATGGCGATGACGAATACACGCTTCCAATGTGCGTTCACTGCGATGTCGCCAAACACGAATGCGACTATCATGATGGTGTAAACAGAACCTTGATTCATCCGAAAAAATGACGTTTTGCCATTCGTGCACCCAGGTTCGTCGTTGAGTACACCATCGCAGGCGCTCCTGTCTGTGATGCAGCGTCAAGGGTAACCACAGCCACGGTCTCCGAGCTGATAGTCCATGCTCCTGCAAACCTTGTCGAACTGTTCGTGCAGATGGTTGTTGTCTTGCAAACGTCTCCATCTGTTGACTCAGGGATCGAGACGTGGCTGCACGATCCGTTACAGCCATGCGGATAAGATGCCTGCCATCTCGACTGCTAGCGTTACGAGGCCATTGGGATCCAGCACGGCGTTCCGTATTACCCTCCTGAACCCACCGATTCCATATTCTGTCATGGATCATTGGATCTCGAACAACGCGAGCAGCAATGTCGCGATACGATAAACTTCAATCGCGATAGGCTACAATCCGACCTTTATGAAAGTCGGAAACGTGATGGTACGTATTTCTCCTCCTTACACGAAGCATCACAACAACGTTTCACCAGGCATCGCCGATCAACTGCTGTTTCTGTATGAGAAATCGGTTGGAAACTTTCCTCATGTCAGCACGTTGTAGGTATCGCCACCGGCGCCCACCTTGTGTGAATGCTCTGAAAAGCTAATCATTTGCATATCACAGCATCTTCTTCCTGTCGCTTAAATTTTGCCTCTGTAGCACGTCATCTTCGTAGTGTAGCAATTTTAATGGCCAGCAGTGTAAATTCGTATATATTTCAGATCACTGCTGATGTTTTCTAAAAATAAAGGGAAAACGCTTATAGCATAATGAAATTGGTTTTGTTCAGTTTCATATAGACGCACACACACATACACGTACACATACACATACACTGCCAAAACATTATGACCACTGTCCACCGGGAGGTTGTATGCTACCTGGTGCCGTTGAGGTCACGCACGTGACGTGGTAAGAGAAGTATATGAGCGGAGCAGAGACGAATAGGGAATCATTCTTGCGACGATATTTGGTGTAAATGCGGAATCCCGTTGCTTAAGGGGGGTAGGGTATGAAACGGGCCGACTTGGAGCGGGAGAGGTACCACAGGACATTTTAATTTCCGCTGTCTATACTTTTACAAATATATTCATGAAACTTTGTGAGCATGACCAAGAAGGATTCAGGATTCACACTCGTAGCAGAGGAAGTTCAAAAACAAAACAAAATAAAAATTTTTTACATGTGAAATTTTATCATTTTTTTTACTTTGCATTTGTTGCTATACGAACACCTCTCTTCATCAGTCAGAGAGATTCTTCGATGAATTTGGCACAGCATGCGAACCTTACTTACAGGTGCATGAAACTCTAGAATTTTCCAAATTTATTTAAAAACTGTGGTAAACACTGAGATATTTAAGCATAAAATTTGAGTTTTTTCTAAACATGAAGTTTACATGTAACATCTCATTCATTTTTTCATAAATTAAATAAATTGTAGAGTTTCATACATCTGTAAGTGTGGTTTGTATGCTGTGCAAAATTCATGGAAGAATTTCTCTTACTTATGAAGAGAAGTGTACCCATAGCGACAAATGCAGTCAATAGTAAGTGGAAAAATGATAAAATTTCACATGTAAAAAATATTTGGTTTGTTATGCTTTCGAACTTCCACTGCTGTGAGAGTGAATCCTGATTCCAGAATGAGATTTTCACTCTGCAGCGGAGTGTGCGCTGATATGAAACTTCCTGGCAGATTAAAACTGTATGCCCGACCGAGACTCGAACTCGGGAACCCTTGCCTTTCGCGGGCAAGTGCTCTACCATCTGAGCTACCGAAGCACGACTCACACCCGGTACTCACAGCTTTACTTCTGCCAGTATCTCGTCTCCTACTTTCCAAACTTTACAGAAGCTCGTCTGCGAACCTTGCAGAACTAGCACTCCTGAAAGAAAGGATACTGTGGAGACATGGCTTAGCCACAGCCTGGGGGATGTTTCCAGAATGAGATTTTCACTCTGCAGCGGAGTGTGCGCTGATATGAAACTTCCTGGCAGATTAATCCTGATTCCTTCCTGGTCATGCTGAGAAAGTTGTATGAATTTGTTTGTAAAAGTATAGACAGTGGGAATTAAAATGTCCTGTGGTGTCTCTCCTGCTCCAAGTCGGCCCGCTTGACGTCCTACTCCCCTTAAACGACTTTGACAAAAGCCATATTGTTGTGCCCCAGTGCCTGGGAGCGAGAGTCTCGAAAACGGCGAAGCTGCTCGCGTGCAACTGTGCTGTGTGGAAAGTGGTTGAAGAATGCTGGAACTACTAGTAGGCGACAATAAGTTTGGTGTCCATTCCTCATCACAGAACATAGGGATCGGGAGCTTGCCTGCACTTTAGCAAGATAAGCGTCGTTCTGTGGCAGACCTCATGATAGTGCTGGCGCAGGCTCAATTGTTTTTGGAGCACGCCGTCCAGCGCACGGTGTCGAAGCTGGTGTTCTGCAGCAGAGGACCCCAAAGGGTTCTCATGTTGATCCAACAACAACGTCAGTTATGATTACAGTGGGCACGGAATCATCGAGATTGGACCGCGGATCAATGGAATTGTGTCGCCTGGTCGGATGAATCCCGTTCATTCTTAAATAAGGTTGATGGTCGTGTCCCGAACGGCTACTCGAAACTTCCAGCGCTCCACGGACGCAGGCAGGTGGGAGCAGTGTTATGTTATGGGGGAGATTCACTTGGGCTCCCATGGGATCTGCGGTAGTAATGGAAGACACCACTTGTGAGCCTTTATGCTTGACGTCTTCCCCAACAGCGGTGGCATCATGCAGCAGGACAACTGTCCTTATTGGGAGGCCAGAACTGTGCTGCAATGGTTTGAGGAGTGTGATTGTGAACTCACATTGATGACTTGGCCACCATATTCGGCTTATCTGAGTCCGATGAAACTCAACTGTGAGTCTATCGGGCGCCAGCTCAGAGCCTGAAAACGAACGTGCCGTAAAATACGGGAAGTGCGGGACCTGTGCGTAGGCACCTGGTGCCACAAATATTTGGAAACCTATCAAGTACTTGTCACATACAAGCACGCAGAATCACTGCTTAGCCGGGTTCCAGAGATGGTCCAACACGCTTTTAAGCAGATGGTCATAATGTTTCGGCTCATCAGTGTACATTACAGTTGATGTTGTTGTGGTCTTCAGTCCTGAGACTGGCTTGATGCAGCTCTACATGCTACTCTATTCAGTGTGTAACGCCGGAAATGCATATCCTCCTATTTTCATCTACTGCACTGCAAATTTTTTTCCTTATTTTGTTACCTGAAGATGTAGCATTTCTGTGTCTTTGTATATCGTAATTGTTTTACTATTTGTATATATATGCATTTATGTCGATGTATAATTGGTTTGGTGAATATTATTTGTATTTATACGCTGGGTCTGGCCTAGGGAAAACTATGCTATCGAACGAATACATCCATAGGTCGTGTGGAGAACCAAAGTATTTACGATCTTTGGTAGTGTTAACTCCGTCGCGTGGAGCGCGGGCAGAGGGGAGTCTGGCTGGAGTAGTGCAGTGGAGCAGGTGTGTTGAGTGACGCTCCCGCGAGTTGCCGCGCTTTCGGGTTTGGCAGCATGTAATTGCGCTCGAATTGCTATGATAGTTTCTGACACGGTGTCGCGGACGGGAAGCATTAGCTGGCGCACATCAAGAGCCCGTTTCGCCCGGTGACCGTGTCGAGAAGAAGGCGCGCCAACATCCAGCTTCTGTAACAGCGACGGCCGACAATGAGTGACTGTCGCCACCTCCTCGATCGACGGCTTCAAACCTTCAATCAACCAACAAGGAAGACTGGAAGCACGTAAAGATTTATAACTGTATGGCAGACCTCAGCTTTTCAAACTGTTCCATTTTCGTAACTATAATTACAGCAACTTAGCATGAACATTTGTTGCTCATTGTCCCAATTGCATTACCAAGCAGGGTCCCTTCCTTTTCCGAAATGAACCCGAGTGTCGTCGAAATTCAAACGCCAGCATTAAAGTAATATCATTCGATTTCACTGCTTTAATTTCAAAGTTCAGTTAACGTATTCATAGCTGGCTACACTATTTAGATTACACAAGCACAAATTAAGAGTGCGAGTTCTGTTACCATATTTTAGCTGACCTGTGATTACAGCTCAGCTTGGTACGTACTAAATTTTACTATTGTTAATTGTTCAGAATCATTAAATTCAAGTTCAAAGTTAAATCTCTTATTTCTAAATTGCGTAGATTCAAGTAGCTTTTGAAGTGATTGTTGAGGTAGCCCAAGGCTAACCTTACTTTATTGAATTTCGTAGTGCTTCAGAAACAAAGCTCACTATTAATTTCAGTCACTAAATTAACTTTCAATTTAAGTCAATTTAATTAACTTTCAATTAAGTCAGAGTGTACCGAAATTTATTACTTCTGACAAACTTTCAGTTTTCACACTACACGTGTCAACCTTCAGTTGCCACGCCTCTAGTGCTAATTATATGTGCAATAACCTTTCCTTTTCAGTTACTATAGTAATTGTCCATAGGACTGGCGACCGTAATTTTCCCCATATCTCAAATATCTAATTACCACTAGTTAATTGTTAACGTAACAGCCGCACATTTACTTTCTTTATTAACTTTACCCCTTTTCAAAATTAATTTCCACCAGTTTCATTTGCATTTTTCCTCTTTACCGACAGATTAACTTCGGTGACGATTGCTTTTCCCAAATTTCCATTAGGTACACGCGGTTTAATTTTTCACTGTCATTAAGGTCGGTAAGTGAGGGGGAGGTTACAAGTGCAAGCTTCTTCATCTCCCAGTACTTACTACAACCTACATCGTTCTGAATCTGCTTAGTGTATTCATCTCTTGGTCTCCCTCTACGATTTTTAACCTTCACGCTGCCCGCCAATGCTAAATTTGTGATCCCTCGATGCCTCAGAACATGTCCTACCAACCGGTCCCTTCTTCTTGTGAAGTTGTGCCATAAACTCCTCTTCTCCCCAATTCTATTTAATACCTCCTCATTAGGTATGTGATCTACCCATCCAATCTTCACCATTCTTCTGTAGCACCACATTTCGAAAACTTCTATTCACTTCTTGTGCAAACTATTTATCGTCCATGTTTCACTTCCATACATGGCTACACTCCATACAAATACTTTCAGAAACGACTTCCTGACACTTAAATCTATACTCGATGTTAACAAACGTTTCTTCTTCAGAAACGCTTTCCTTGCCATTGCCAGTCTACATTTTATATCCTCTCTACTTCGACCATCGTCAGCTATTTTGCTCCCCAAATAGCAAAACTCCGTTACTACTTTAAGTGTCTCATTTCCTAATCTAATTCCCTCAGCATCACCCGACTTAATTCGACTACAGTCCATTATCCTCGTTTTGCTTTTGTTGATGTTAATCTTACATCCTCTTATCAGGGCACTGTCCATTCCGTTCAACTGCTCTTCCAAGTCCTTTGCTGTCTCTGACAG
Organism: Schistocerca americana; assembly: GCF_021461395.2. Lineage (NCBI taxonomy): Eukaryota > Metazoa > Arthropoda > Insecta > Orthoptera > Acrididae > Schistocerca > Schistocerca americana. The sequence goes on along the minus strand of NC_060119.1, from coordinate 1,248,189,888 downwards.
AATTACAATGTGATCATGAACCTCAAAGTTTTTATTTCTTCTCCATGGATTTTAATACCTACTCCGTATTTTTCTTTTGTTTCCTTTACTGCTTACTCAATATAATAACATCAGGGAGAGGCTACAACCCTGTCTCACTCCCTTCCCAACTATTGCTTCCCTTTCATGCCCCTCGACTCTTATGACTGCCATCTGGTTTCTGTACAAATTGTAAATAGCCTTTCGTTCCCTGTATTTTACCCCTGCCACCTTTAGAATTTGAAAGAGAGTATTCCAGTCAACGTTGTCAAAAGCTTTCTCCAAGTCTACAAATGCTAGAAACGTAGGTTTGCCTTTCCTTAATCTAGCTTCTAAGAGAAGTCGTAGGGACAGTATTGCCACACGTGTTCCAACATTTCCACGCAATCCAAACGTTACAGTTATGAATATAATATTAGGTTTTACCTTCTCGTCGACGTTGAGATCGTTAAAGATGGAATAGACCAACAGATTGTGGGAGAGTGGGGAAGAAAATCAGCCATTTCCTTTCAAAGAAACCATCCGGGAATTTACCTAAATCTGCACTGTCGGACGCAAATTTGCAACGCTATCATTTGGAATACAGGCCCTGTGTCCACTACTACGAGTACACACAGTCTCTTTGTCTCGAGTGCACACCTGGATTGGTACGGCAGTATCTTAATGTCATGTTCCGTTTACATACCTACTGATTAACTTGTTAAATTGGATGGTGTCATGGTCACATTCAGCTTCACTTAGTTCTCGACTGTCTGAGAATCCAGAAGGTGGCTGGAGATGATAACTGGAGAAACTGGCATCACCTTCAGCGGAGCTTGTTTCCGAGCTGAAAAAAAAGGAGCTTCGTTGTATTTGTAATTACTAGTACTGTAATAGCTCAGTATTAGCTATTAGAATATACAGGGAGTGTGTAAAGTCCGGGTACACTTTCAGTTATTTATTGTACAGGAGCCAAACATTGTACAGATATCATACATATGTCATTTTGAAGAGAAACCCTGAAAGGGTTTTTCATGTATCCCGCCACAGCGTAGTTTGGTAATTTGCCGATAGTCAGCGCTAGTCGCAAACATGACGAGTTCAGGTGCGGAGTGAGCTTTCTGTGCGTTGGAGTTCGACAGAAACAAGTGTGCTACAGCTGTTCAACGGATGTGTGACTTTTTTCTGTGGGGACACATTAAAGATCTGGTGTATGTAGCGCCTCTACCGCGTGATGTAGCAGAGTTCCGCGAGAGAATACGGGAAGCCACTGCCACAGTCGACGATGCCATGCTGGGACGCGCATGCCAAGAATTTGATTTCCGTATTGACGTCTGCCGGGTCATTCATGGTTCGCATATCGAATGTTTGTAAAAAAAAAAAAAAAATGTAAGTGTTCCCGGATTTTATGTACACCCTGTATATGTAAGAGTGTAAATCTTAACAAACACTTAAAATTGAATGTTTTCACTTGCAGTACTTAACTAACAGTACAAATAAATCAGCAAGTAAAAGAGCCATCAAACATGGCACATATTAAAGTAAGTATGAAATACATTCACATATATATCCAACGAGAAATTATATTTTTGTGTGGGGTAAAAAAGGAGGGAGGGGGGGAGGGATGGGGAGAGAGGGAGAGAGGGAGATAGAGAGAGAGAGAGAGAGAGAGAGAGAGAGAGAGAGAGCTTCAACAATTCAGCAGATCAATAACGCCTTGTTATACCTCTGACCTTAATGCAAGCGCTGTTGAATGTCCCCTGAGGAATATCGTGCCAAATTATAGAAGAGCGTAGGGTCCAAAAGATTGGAAAAGGGCACAGGTCATCCCCGTTTTCAAGAAGGGACGTCGAACAAATGTGCAGAACTATAGACCTACATCTCTAACGTCAATCAGTTGTAGAATGTTGGAACACGTATTATGTTCGAGTATAATGACTTTTCTGGAGACTAGAAATCTACTCTGTAGGAATGAGCACGGGTTTCGAAAAAGACTATCGTGCGAAACCCAGCTCGCGCTATTCGCCCACGAGACTGAAAGGGCCATAGATACGAGTTCCCAGGTAGATGCCGTGTTTCTTGACTTCCGCAAAGCGTTGGATATAGTTCCCCATAGTCGTTTAATGAACAAAGTAAGAGCATATGGACTATCAGACAAATTGTGTGATTGGACTGAAGGGTTCCTAGATAACAGAACGCAGCATGTCATTCTCAATGGATAGAACTCTTCCGGAGTAAGAGTGATTTCAGGTATGCAGCAGGGGAGTGTCGTAGGACTGTTACTATTCACAGTATAAATAAATGACCTTGTGGATAACATCGGCAGTTCACTGAGGCTTTTTGCGGATGATGCGGTATTATATAGAGAGGTTGTAACAATGGAAAAATGTACTGAAATGCAAGAGGTCAGCAACTGGAAGCAGTTAATTCCATAAATTATCTGGAAGGAGGCATTAGGAGTGATTTAAAATGGAATGACCATATAAAATTAATCGTCGGTAAGGCAGATGCCAGACTGAGATTCATTGGAAGAATCCTAAGGAGATGCAATCCGAAAACAAAGGAAGTAGTTTACAGTACACTTGTTCGCCCACTGCTTGAATACTGCTCACCGGTAGGGGATCCGTACCAGACAGGGTTGATAGAAGAGATAGAGAAGATCCAACAGAGAGCAGCGCGCTTCGTTACAGGTTTTACTAATCACGAAAGCGTTACGGAGATGGTAGATAAATTACAGTGGAAGACTCTGCAAGAGAGACTCTCAGTAGCTCGGTACGGGCTTTTGTTGAAGTTTCGAGAACATACTTTGACCGAGGAGTCAAGCAGCATATTGGTACCTCCTACGTATATCTCGCGAAGAGGCCATGAGGATAAAATCAGAGAGATTAGAGCCCAGATAGAGGCATACCGACAAGCTTTCCTTCCACGAACAATACGAGACTGGAATAGAAAGGAGAACCGATAGAGGTACTCAAGGTGCCCTCCGCCAGGCACCGTCGGGTGGCTTGCGGAGTATGGATGTAGACGTAGATGTAGATTCTGTACAATTCGCGCTTTAGATCGTCAAATTCCCGATCTGGTTGGAGGGCCCTGCCCATGCCGCTCCAAACGTTCTCAACTGGGGGAGAAAAGTCCCGGCGGCCTTGTCGGGCCACGACAGGATTTGGTAAGCACGGGTGAGCAACTTGGCAGAACGCGCCTCCTCTACCCCTTCCTGAATCCCACGGCCACACTGTATCCACACTGCGGAAAGACGCTGTATCTGGCAATTATCAGACCAGTTGTGGAATACGCCGCCCTGTTGTGGGGGAATGTCGCCACGACTCATATCAGCAGAACAGGTGGCTGAGACTGGCACTACATATTACGCGTGACTTCAGCACGGCCGAACTACATCGGCTAACGGGCGCGCAGATGCTGGAGGACAGCTTCAAGCAGTCGGCGAAACTCTTCTATGCCGACACGAGAAGATCTACGAATCCTCTCATCAGGAATCTGGGAAACCAGATTCACTGGCGAGAGACAACGAGATGGCCAGACTTGCTACGAGAGTGGCAACGCTGCTCAGGCAGCAAGAGGAAGGAAAAGGAAGGGTGTCAAACTAGGAGTAATAAACCAAGACGCGATGAACTGAAAATGAGCCAGAGGAAGAAGAAGGAAAAGCAGCTGGACCTGCTAACCCTTCAACCTAACGAAGCTGCAGCTTCGAGATGACACAAAGCAAGCAAGCATTTGGCAAGCACGACGAGAAGCAGTAGAAAGTTTCGCTGTGTGCGGGCGGGCATTACATTGCAGAACTGTAAGCCGAGGATGGTTTGGCATGAAGGGCAACAACACGGGGCGTAGAGTGTCGTCGACATACCGCTGAGCTGTAAGACTGCAGCTGATGACAACGAAACGGGTCTAGCTGTCAAAAGAAATGGCACCCCAGATTCTTGTTGGGTTGTATTGCGGGCAACAGTCAGGTTATTATCCCACTACCGTCCAGGGCATCTCCAGACACCTCCTCGCTGGTCGTCGGAGCTTCGTTCGAAGCGGGACTCTTTACTGGAGACAATTATTTTGCAGTCAACGAGATTCCAGGCCGAACGCCTGTCTGGAGACGCTGCTGTCAGAGGAGGGACGTCAACGTAACTGTCGCCCACCATACGACCCGATAGTCAGGAGTGATGGCCTGGGGTGGCATTTCTTTTCAGAGCCAGACCGCTTTGGTTGTCAGCCGTGGTACCCTTACAGCACGGCGGTACATCGACCATATTTTGTGCTTCGTTTTGCCGGCCGCGGTGGTCTCGCGGTTCTAGGCGCGCAGTCCGGAACCGTGCGACTGCTACGGTCGCAGGTTCGAATCCTGCCTCGGGCATGGATGTGTGTGATGTCCTCAGGTTAGTTAGGTTTAAGTAGTTCTAAGTTCTAGGGGACTGATAACCACAGCAGTTGAGTCCCATAGTGCTCAGAGCCATTTTTTTGTGCTTCGTTTTCTTGATGGTAAGCCATCCTGGGGTTAATTCCAGTAAGATAACGCCCTTCGGCACATTACGGCAGTTTCTACTGCTTGTCATTGTGCTTGGCAAACCCTATCTTGGTCAACAAGGTCGCCGTAGGAGTATTAGGGGCAGCGGCCTCCAACCGGCTTGGAGTTTTGACCATGTAACGCGACAATTGGGCAGAATTTGACGCGATGTACCTCAGGAGCACATCCAACAACTTTATAAATCAATGCCAAGCTTAATAACTGCTTGCGTAATGGCCAGAGGTGGAACAACGCGTTACTGATCGTCTCAGCTTGTCAGACTCCTTCTCTTGAACAAATCACCCAAATTTTTTGTAATTGTAATAATTTGTTTGTCTGTACATGTACACCGCATGTATCGATGTCCGTCTAATCCGAATAATTTCTTTGTAGTGGGTCGTTTTCTTTTTTTGTCTTAGAGTGCATATGATATAACAAACATCCAACAGTATGTTAGCCCAGTACTTAGCCATATCTGTAACTTTTCCTTTAGGAGTGGTCGGTTTCCTGACCGATTTAAGTACTCGGTAGTGAAGCCACTTTATAAAAAGGGAGACAGGGATAATGTTGATAATTATAGACCTATTTCTATGCCATCGGTGTTTGCTAAAGTTATCGAGAAGGTTGTATATACAATGTTACTGGAGCACTAAAATTCACATAATTTGCTGTCAAATGTACAGTTTGGTTTTAGAATTGGTTTAACAACTGAAAATGCTATATTCTCTTTACTCTGTGAGGTTTTGGACGTATCAAATAAAAGGTTGCGAACGGTAGGTGTTTTCGTTGATTTAACGAAGGCTTTTGACTGTGTTAACTACAAAATACTACTGCAGAAGTTGGACCATTATGGAGTATGGGGAGTAGCTTACAATTGGTTCGCCTCTTACTTTAAGAACAGAAAGCAGAAGGTAATTATCCGCAATATTGAGAGTGGTAGTGATGTTCAGTCCTAATGGAGCACTGTTAAGTGGGGTGTTCCCCAAGGGTCGGTGCTGGACCACTGCTGTTTGTTATTTATATAAATGATATGCCTTCTAGTATTACAGGTGATTCAAAAATATTTCTGTTTGCTGATGACACCAGCTTGGTAGTGAAGGATCTTGTGTGTAATATTGAAACATTATCAAATAATGTAGTTCATGAAATAAGTTCGTGGCTTGTGGAAAATAATTTGATGCTAAATCACAGTAAGACTCAGTTTTTACAGTTTATAACTCACAATTCAACAAGAACTGATATTTTAATCAGACAGAATGGGCATGTTATAAGCGAGACGGAACAGTTCAAGTTCCTAGGCGTACGGATAGATAGTAAGCTGTTGTGGAAAGCCCATGTTCAGGATCGTGTTCAGAAACTAAATGCCGCTTTATTTACCATTAGAACAGTATCTGAAATAAGTGACATTTCAACACGAAAAGTAGTCTACTTCGCATATTTTCATACGCTTATGTCATATGGTATTATTTTTTGGGGTAATTCTTCTGATTCAAAAAGGGTATTTTTGGCTCAAAAACGGGCTGTTCGAGCTATGTGTGGTGTAAGTTCGAAAACCTCTTGTCGACCCCTATTCAATAGTCTGGGAATTTTGACGTTGCCCTCACAGTATATATTTTCTTTAATGTCGTTTGTTGTTAGCAATATTAGCTTATTGCCAAGGTTTAGCAGCTTTCACTCAGTTAATACTAGGCAGAAATCAAATCTGCATGTGGAATGCACTTCCTTGACACTTGTGCAGGAAGGAGTGCAGTATTCTGCTGCATCCATTTTCAATAAGCTACCACAAGAACTCAAAAATCTTAGCAGTAGCCCAAACGCTTTTAAGTCTAAACTGAAGAGCTTCCTCGTGGCTCACTCCTTCTACTCTGTCGAGGAGCTCCTGGAAGAGATAAAAAATTAAGCAAATTCAAGTGTTACATTCTTGATTTTCTTTATTTAAACTAACGACGTGTCGCGTGGATATGTTTCTTATATTTCATTTTATGTGTTTCTACAATCTACAACTGAATATGTTTCTTATATTTCATTTTATCTGTTTCTACAATCGTGTTGTAACTTCATGTATTGGCTCGTTCCATGACCGTGGAGACTTCTCCTTAATGTGGTCCCACGGAACAATAAATAAATAAATAAATAAATAAAAAATCTAAGGCGCTGCAGTCATGGACTGTGCGGCTGATCCCGGCGGAGGCTCGAGTCCTCCCTCGGGCATGGGTGTGTGTGTTTGTCCTTAGGATAATTTAGGTTAAGTTGTGTGTAAGATTAGGGACTGATGGCCTTAGCAGTTATGTCCCATGAGATTTCACACACATTTGAACATTTGAACAAACATCCAATCTAAACATTCCGAAAAATGGCTCTAAGCACTATGGGACTTAACATCTGAGGTAATCAGTCCCCTAGACTTAGAACTACATAAACCTAACTAACCTAAGGACATCACACACATCCTGCTCGAGGCAGGATTCGAACCTGCGACCGTAGCAGCCGCGTGGTAAACATTCCGAGATCAGAGGTTGCTTCTTAAGTGATGTATCATAGGAACTTTAATGTTGCTGAATTTTCTCTCTTCTCATCCACTCCCTCTATATACTCATGTGGTCAAAAGTAAATAATAGCACTAAATAGTAATTCAAGGCAATTATACAGATTTTAAAGTGTGCCGAAGTTGGGCACCATCACTGAGAAGTGTCACTGAAGCAGAGACGCGGAGTGGGTCATATGACCAGTGCAAACGTGTTTGTTTGTGTGTGTGTGCGTGTGTTCGTGTGTGTGTGTGTGTGTGTGTGTGTGTGTGTGTGAGAGAGAGAGAGAGAGAGAGAGAGAGTGTGGAGTGAGTAGAAAGTCTGGGCAATCGGACGTTACGAATGACGCTCTCGACTGCGGAGGCTGGGCAGTTCTTGATATGGATCGGCTATGTTTCAGACGTGACAGTATGGTACTCTGTGAGTTCTTCCAGGTGAAAGCAGACACATGGAAATGGAAATGAGCGTTTGGCGTCATTCGCCAGGAGGCCCCTTGCGGGGCAGGTCCGGCCGCCTTGGTGCAGGTCTTATCACATTCGACGCCACATTGGGCGACCTGCGTAGCGTATGGGGATGTGATGATGAAGGTAACACAACACCCAAAACCCGGGACCCTTAGGATGGCAGTCCGTCACGCTGACCCTTTTTCTTTAATCTCATTTTATTCCATATTGTTCGTTGATTTTGTTCGTGGCGGACGTCCGATGACACTCGTTCAGATTGTTCGTTGATCTGTTCACTCAGTTTTTTTTTAATTACAGAGGGTAGCTAAATCCTCTGACCGAACACGCTGAGCTACAGTGCTGGCTGTCCATTCAGCTATCGGGGTGGACAGCAGACACATGAAACGGCGCGAGTGCTAAACGTGTTGGCTTTAAGCGGAGCGTTGAGGGGCCTCTATCGAGCATAATTTGTGTGTTCAGAGTCGTGTGACGGATTCGGATGTACGATTCACTCCCTACCGACACATGTTATGGTGAAGTGGATTTATTGTGACTTCATATTTTCATGGTACGTTCTCCATGTTAAGCATCGGTCCCATTTGAAGTATGTGCGAAGGACAGTATAAGTTGTCGATTCTTCCCATATTGATGCCACCTAATTAGACTGGAATAATTATCAGTTACATCTGATTGTCTCATGACTTTCCTTCTGGCTTTGCTCTCGCAATGGCGAGCAATTAGTGAGGTATGGCATCTTCTTTGAGAGTACTGACCGGTGAAACAGTGTTACGGGTGTGTGTAAATCAATCACTTGAATTCTCCCTAAAGTACTTATATTCCAGTGACCGTTCTGAACGCTATGTACTGAAGTAAGGAAACAATGTTCATTCATATAAGGGGCATGGCCAAGGATGCGACTATGAATTCGTTGCTGATGTGGATAATCCTTTTGCTTATTGTACTCTACTACCCTGCTTTTTGTTCCTTTGCATGATTTTCAGTTTTAATTAAAAGGTAATTTGAAGGCATTGGTCAGCATAAATATCTTGACTGTATAGCTCGTGTAAGGAAGACTTACCTTGTTTCCTTTGTTTTTAAAAACAATTTCTGGTAAACTGTTGATTATAGAGATCTCGTTTGTTAATGAAACAGAGTAAATTTCAAGAGAGTTCCTGGTAATTTTAAAATTAATTCTGTTAAATTTGTGATGGCAAGAAGATGTCTTGTTGATACAAAGAAAATTTCGCTGTTCTTTAAAAATAAATTGTTAGAAATTTGGTTGTGTGTCTGTCCTTTCTACCTAATCAGCCACCGACAGTAGGGTTTGGTCTCAGTAGCGCCACGGAAGAGAAAAACGCTTTCCTAGATTGTCAAATAGCTCTGAATGACAGTGGAAACCACAATAAGTATCACATTTATCACATTGTATATCTGCCGACGTATGCTTTACTTGATCCGCTTTTTGGTTAGTGGTAGAATCCAGGTAGATTTTTGTGCCACTTCGCTATTTTGTAGTTCAACTTGTTCTAGTTCGTACATTGAGAACTTCTGACCAAGTTACCTTGCGTGAGTTCTACTGAGTAATATATCATCCTCACCATCGTCATCATCATCACCGTCAAGAGCAGCACCAGCAGCAGCAGTGAAGATGCAGAAGCAGCAGGAGCCCTGTGACTTTCTATGCTGGATAATAAAACCCTCCTCTTTTCCATGCATTATCATCTTCAGCTGTACACAGACCTGATGTTCCTAGAATCACCCTCCCACCTTCCACTATGTTGCTATTCCGATCCGATCATTTATTACCTTTTGAAACCCAGCAAAGATCTTCCTTGGTTCAAGTAGCATCCATTCACGTGGCTCGGGGTCTCGCCCATCTTCCTGTTTTTGTCATTACAGTGACAAAAGCATCCTCTATTCCAGTCTATTTTCTGACTCAATTTCTTATTTTCCTGTCTCTTCCAGTGAACGTCAACAAGCATATCTCCATTTCTCACGAAGAGATACGTGGTTTTTGAATAATTTTCGCATTACAAAGCGTTGCCTCACTACCACGAATCAAAACTGATAAAACTGTTTCCTTTGAATAAAACAACATGATTGCTGTTACCGGTCACTATGTATTCTTCTTCACCTGGTGGATTTATATGGACTATTACGGTATGTCTTGTGTTGCGTTACGACTGTGGATGTTAAACGTGACATTGCCTCCAGAGGTCACAGGCTAAGCTTCCTGTCGTGTTACTTACATACACAATCACGAAGTGTATATGTATGAAAATAGAAATTCAGAGAATTGATGAAACATTGTTTTATTCTTCTAGCAATGGCTGAGTTCACCATTAATGAACTATCTGAAGGAAGAGATTTGAGCCAGCCGTTGTGGCCGAGCGGTTCTAGGCGCTTCAGTCCGGAACCGCGCTGCTGCTACGGTAGCAGGTTCGAATCCTGCCTCGGGCATGGATGTGTGTGATGTCGTTAGATTAGTTAGGTTTAAGTAGTTCTAAGTCTAAGGAACTGATGACCTGAAATGTTCCATAGTGGTCAGAGCCACTTGAATCATTTGAAGAGATTTGGAAGCTTTATTTAAATATGGAAAATGTTTCTGCACTGGGATAGATAAATATGATGAGCAGATTCTCCATACATGGATTTTATATTGTAAGCTAAAGCTGCCTGTGGTTTAATATTTTCCGGCCACAGATGATGTCAATCAACCATTTTATCATCGAAAATAGTAAGTAAAAGATTCAGAAGAAATGAAAGTATAATTAGTCTGTAGAAACAAACCTTGACTACCTGTCGTGTGACGTCACTCTTTTATCACCACTGCAGGCAGGATAATGCCGCGGTGTCCGTCTCCTTTGAGGGATGGGAGACATCTCATTGGACTCAGTACTTGAGTCAAGGTGATAAATTTCTGCAACACACACATACACGTGCAAAGTAAAAACTGCAGGATGGGCACACCGTTTGCGTTGTGTAATTTGTGGTAGCGCACCTATCGCATGAGCGTACTTCGTACTGCAAGTTATGCAAGACATATTTCTTTTTTACTGGAATGTCATTCGTTTATATGTTTCTCGAAATAACTGTAAAACTAATTTTGTATATTTAACTACCAGACTCTGCAGGTTCTGCGGTGACAGTTTCTTTAGCAAAATCTGTGCCCTTTGTAAACTTTATGCAAAAGCAGCTAATATTTTTTTTTGATTTGTCACGTGTTAGGAAAATCGACATGCAGAACAGGACGCAGTTTGTTTCGTAGTGCGACAGAAAGCTCTGAAGCAGATATTGCGCTGTGTAGCAGTGTGGTGAGCCGCCAGAGCGGCAGTACTCGCCGGCCAGCGTACCTAGGCTCCTCGCCGTGGCTTGCTTCAGGGGCCTCCGGTACCTGCTCGCTGCCGAGGGGCTGCCGCTCGTGTCCGACTCCGAGTTGTGGCCGGCGTCGGCCCTCTTGAGGCCGTGTTCGCCGTTGCTGTGCCTGTGCAGGCTGGACGACGTCATCGACTGCTGCATGTCGCTCCCTGCAAGCAGAGAAAGGAATGGTTATGTGCTTTAGCGGTATTACATCGTCACAGTTTCCAGATACCTACAGGTCGGAAATGTATCACCATGAAGATACGCCTTCAAAACGGCAGCCAATCTGTGACGTGTGTGCGGAAGTAAACAATGAAGAGCTGTTCAAACAAATTTCGGGCTTGCAACCAGTCGTCGTTCAATACCTCGCACAGTATTTCAACTGCGCACCTGCCAGTCATCTTCAGGTGAACCGTCGCAGACTGGTGAAAACGTCTTTTTTTTTTCCTTATTGTGATTTCATTCCCCTGCCCCATATGGGCAGGGGAGGGCTGTCAGCGGCACAATCCGCTACTCTTCAGCCGAGTGACATGACAACTTAAAATAAGAATAAAATGTTACATACATAAGGCGATAAAGGGGAACTTAAAACAGAATAATGGGAAAAAATGGAGGTAAAAAATAGACTAACATGGAGACGTTCATGGAGGACAGTTAAAAAAAAGTCACCATAAAGTTAAAAAACACAGTTGGCGATTCTTCAAAACTCAGAGAAGACACTGAATGGATATGCACACAATAAAAGGCGGCCACAGTAGTAAAAATACTCTGGAACAACACACTTAAAACCCACTTGGAGCACACATGACGAAGAATAAAACTGCCAGGCGGGACCTGCCAACGGAAAGGGCAGAGAGGATGGAAAAGGAGGGGAGAGCAAGGGGCAGCAGGGGAAGCGGCGGGATGAAGAGAGGAGGGGCGTCAGCAGGTACACTAAGAGGCAGGAGACATGTGGGGCAGGAGATGAAGAGGAAAGACAGGGCAGGAGGGAGTGCAGAGACACTGAAAGGGGGCACAAGAGAGGGAGTAGGATGGGGATGAGAGGGAGCCCTTAGGAGGAGGCAGGAAGATGGGGTTAGAGTTGGTAGGAAGGGTAGATGTCAGGACGAAGCTCATCATCCGGGAGGGGTAGACGGTGGAAGTTGCGTTGGGAAAGGAGATGAAGGGTGTGGAGATGGAGAGAGGGTGGGACAGAGCGGTAAAGGCGAGGCAACTGGTTGGGGATGGAGAGGAAGGGACACACCAGGGGGTGAGGGGGATCATGGCGGGGGACAATATATAGTGTGTGGATGTGTTCAAGGAAAAGGAGAAGGTGGGGAAAGGGGATGAGGTCGTAGAGGATGCGCGTGGGGGACTGAAGGCGGATGCGGAAGGCGAGGCGGAGCGCATGGCGTTCGAAGATTTGGAGGGCGTTATAGAACCGGGGAGGGGCGGAAATCCAAGCTACGCTGGCATAACAGAGGATAGGACGGATCAAGGATTTGTAGGTGTGAAAGATGGTGGAAGGATGCAGACCCCACGTCCAGCCGGACAGGAGTTTCAGGAGGCGGAGGCGAAAACGTCCTCTGTTCCACAATATATAGCACGCTGTAACTATTCTACGCATGCGTCGAAAACTTGATAGATGAACCACACTGCCTGCCGGCAGCGCCCTCGCTGGTGGAATAGCGTAACTCAGTCGCCCTCTGCGTTGCTGCTTGCCACGGCCGTCGACGCACTCTGTCGTCTTCGATTTGAGCAAATCGTGGTGATGATAGGATTCCATGCACTGTCCAGCTGGTAGCCGCTGTCACGGTTCAACAGGTTTTCCGCCAGTCGTATTTCTACGGATTATTTAATAATGAAGTCCCAGAAAGACGTTTCTGTGGACAAAATCATTGTTTTCTCATACTCCATTGAATGTTGTAGTGGGACGCGAAATTAAAGCGTCACCCATCCACAAGGATCAGCTCAGTTTGCAGGTAAATATAAGTTTAATGTTCAGCGCAGCGTTCTTTCACGGTGCGTGTGGTTTGACCTATGTAAACCATACCACATTGGCATGGTATCTTGTAATATCCGGCCTTTCGTAGTAACAGATTGTCCTTAACTGATCCCACAAGGTTCGCAAACTTCGATGGTGGGCGGAAAACCACTTGTACCTGAAATTTTCGGAGTATCCTTGCCATTTTAAACTTAATGTTGCCAACGAAAGGAAGAAAAGCTAAAGGTTTTTCCAGCGTGTTCTCCTCATTATCCACTTCCTGCTTCTTAGTTTTAACTGTTAGTGCCCTGTTAATCTGCCGGATGCAATACACATTTTCGCTGAAGACTGTCTTTAGATGGGCTGCTTCTTGAGGTAAGTTATCTAGATCTGAGATAGTATGAGCTCTATGAATAAGTGTTTTAAGCGCATTCATGGTTTGCGACGGGTAATGGCAACTCGATGCTTGCAGGTAAAAATCAGTATGAGTGGGCTTCCGGTAAAGTGAATGCCCTAGAGAACCATCATTCTTCCTTCGAACCAGGACATCCAAGAAAGGCAAACAACCATCTTTCTCTATTTCCATGGTGAACAGGATGTTGCTGTGAATGGAGTTGAGGTGATGTAGAAACTCCATTAATTTGTCTTCTCCATGAGGCCACACTATGAAAGTGTCATCCACATACCACCAAAAACCTGTTGGTTTCAGGGCAGCTGGTTCAAGCGCTCTCTCCTCAAAATCCTCCATAAAAAGGTTGGCCACCAAAGTATCGTGCGAGGTATTGAACGACGACCGGCTGCAAGCCCGAAATTTGTTTGAACAGTCAATTCGCCGGGAAAATTTTAAAATTCACAATGAAGTGCTGCTAGGAAGAGTTTTGAGACCAAGAAACTCATTCGAAACACACCAGGTACTTTATGAGACGATGAGCGAATCGTTTCGTGCAGACTCAACTTTGTAGTGATACAGGAGGCAGAAAGTTCAAGCATTAGCCTCTGTGGTGTGACAAGAAGGTCCAGACGTTACAGCATGTCCTAACGCGCAGTTGGCAGCGGAGTCAATGTTAAGAGAAGTCCTGTCGGCACGTGTTATCACCTTTTACTTAAATCAAATTAATGAATCAAACTAATTGTTGAAATGTGTTGTAATAATGGGGAGCTATGTCTGGAATGGAAAAGTTCCATGTTTAAGGTCAGATCTTGCTTAGACTTGATACTAAGAACACCTATGTTAGTGTATGATTTCTGTTGTCAAAATGTAGACTACATCGATAACTGTGAAAGTTGACGTGTTTCTTAATTAAGAATATTGTTATGTTTGAATATGATAAAAATGAGTTTGAATTTCTTTAGTCTGTCGTCTAAAAGTGATAATTGATACGAGAACCGAATTTCACTGATTAATTTTTAGAAGGTCACTGAATATGAAAGTGAGGTACCGATCGATTTATTGAGAGTTGCCAGCAGAGATATTAGGCAACTGGCGCAATTTTGGAAAGGCCAAGGCGTTGCACAAAACTGACTCTTCGACTTTCTCAAATTACGAAGTTGCAGGAAGGTAATCAAAACAATCTTTTTGAGTTAACACAACTTCCGTTGTGGGTCCCCGCTGAAAGAGAAGTCTGTTAAATTCAAGTTTTAGTATTTTCCACATAAGATCGACAGTGTTCATTACTATAGCAGAAACTGGTGCCGTAACCTATTTAAAAAATGATGCGGCACCACAATTACCACATAAAAATGGTAGTTGAGAAAAAATGAGTGTTTAAAATTTATTTATTGAAAGTTACTTATTTTGCAGTTGATAATCTACCTGTTAGAATAAAAATTGATACTGTTCTTTGCAAAAATTGCTACACCTGCTCTTTAGACTTCATTATAAGAAACATTGCACCTTACAGCACTGCATGTAGCCGTGCTGTTTCTACAGTGCAGCATATTCCCGTAACAAATTAACGACATTGTGATACTCCTAGTGTAATAGATTTAAAAGCCAAGGTTTACGCAGTTAACATCAGAAAAAATCAGATCTGACTTAAGCAGCCGTGGGGAAGACTTTAAAGTTTTCCTTCCTTCCTTTTCCTTGACTACTGTAAACAATTATTTTGAGCTAATATAACAAGTAAGCATACCTTTTAGCATAACGGCTTCTGTTTTGGCACATTATTCTAGAAGTTCACTCTTTCCTACACTCGTCAACGATTGGCTACTGTTTTATGCCCTTTGTTCCACAACGGTTGTGTGCGATTCCATTTCCCCTTTCCTGCTCTGACCTTATCGGTTTTTTTCTGCATCACGTATAAGAGAAGGAACTGGGGATATGCTGTTAGATAATTTGTACACTTAAATCTCTAGTCGAGTATTATATCTTACTTCCAAAGTTATTATTACTCTCCTATGTATTTTATTTGACTACTAGAGAGTCAGTATGAATATTTTATTCGTGTAAAGTACAGAGCTACTATAAATGACACGTTCGTTTTCAAAGCTCTTTATTTTCCGAAGTATAACATATAAAAATACGATTGACGCTTGACTAGAACTATGAACTCATCAAGTTTGCATTTTTTACTCTATAAATTTTTTGTGAGAGTCCCTCTGGTGGCACGACACACGTACGAACGGTAGCCAAGTTTGTTCCATACGTTACGTAGCAACATCCTATGAATGGTCATAGTAAAGCATTCTCTGACATATTCCGGAGTTGCTGGCAGTAGGGATATGTAAGTACGGTCTTTAATATGTCCCAAGAGGAAAAAGGTACAAGGTATTAGGTCAGAAGGCCTCAAGAGCCAAGTTAACTGAGCCGCGTCTTCTTCACCACTGCGCCCACTCCAGTGATGTCGAAGTTCGTCGTTTCGTTAGCGACGAACAACGATGCTCCATTGTCTCGCCTTACTCTGTTCACATGGCAGTTATTTTCCATAGTTCCTTCGGAATGCACGCAGCACTGTTGTAACAGATAAACACCTCGTATATTCCAACAAACAAAAACTCTTTTCTTTGTCGCCATTTTCTTAAGGCACTGAACACTTAAGGCCAGCTGGTGGGCACAATGCAAACTCAGCGAGTTTGTCGTTCCATTCAAGCATGGATCATCTTTGTACATGTAATACTTTGGAAACTACAGAACTTTCAAGATGAATGAATCATTTATAGTAGAGCCGTATTTCTGCAGGTTGCTGTAGCAGATATCTGTCTTGAACGCAGTGCTACTGCAAACTACTTATTCTTAAAAACGCCGAAGACAATTTTATAATGTAACAAGGACTCTTAGACTGTAAAATAAATGACTGTTACGACAATACACAAATAGAACTAAAGATACATACTTTCTAGCGCAAAAAGGATGAAGTTTTAAGTTATCAGTATCTCTATGTATCAGATTGTGTAGTATTATTATTTCGAAGTTAAGAAGATATCTTTAGAAATTTAAAAGGGAGAATGTATGCATGTTAAAGACTGTAAAACTCAGTAAGATACCACCTGTATTACACCAGGATTAGACAAAGACTCAGGAACCAGGTTGCCGTTGTGTAAAGCATATTTAGACGTGGAGATAGCCTAACAATGACGCAAAATTAAGAAAGACTAAAAAGAAATCGAAATTCTTCAACACGCGTAAGAAAGGGCCGCCTAATGAAGTGGAGGATAGTTTGAAGAAGGAAGGAACATTTGGGCTTAATGTCCTGTCTAATATGAGATGATTAAAAGGTGGAGCACAATTCCTGCTCTTTCTGAATTGCTTGAAACAACATGTCACCTCGACTGATGGAGGACAGTTGAGTAGAACAGTTGTAGAACATAATACAGAGGAAAATAATAAAAATCCACCAATGTTCGAGCAACAGTAGATCTAAAGAAGAAACACAGGTGCTTATCACCGAAAAGAAGGGGGTAAGAAGCAAGCAGCTTATGAAGCTCAGAAATAAAATCATCAGGAAGTGAACAGAGCCATAATCAAACAGTATGTGAGAAAGAAAATTAAGGGCAAATAGATAGTAGAGCTAAATAGTGTGAAATGTATAGACTGCTTCTTAATGTGGTATAGTTAGTTACTACTTTTAACACCACTTAAAAATGAACTCTTGATACTCTAGAAAAATTATGTATAAGTTTCATGTAACACCGTCACGCCTAAAGAACTAACTACTATAGCAGCATTGAAATGTCAATGAACTAGATTTCAAGAATAAGAAAAATAACAGAAACCATAGAAATTAATATCTACACACACAAGTAGAGGTAAATATCATACTCCTAATTTTTTAATTGAAATTTAATGCAAAAATTAGTATCCTATATTACCAGCGGGATGTATATGCTGAAATTTTTTGTTGACCGTTCGAGTAAATCCGTGTTGCACTCCACAGTCATTTTCCAAATGTCCAAATGTTTTAAACTGCATGGCGTAGTCCATTGTCCGTGCATTTATTGTCCTAGGAGGATCAGATGACACAGGAAATGTAGCATACGGACTCATGTCGTACAGATCTGAAATAGAAAAACTTATTGAAATAACAGTGCACAGGTATTTTCAGTAAAATGTGATAATAGCGTTACTAGATGCTTTTTACTGATACGTGACATTAAAATCTGGGTTGTATGCAGTACGAAATGTTTTGAATCTCTGTGGCAAATATGATTCAGTGGCTAACAAAATCTTTTTTGGCAAACTGGACAACAGTAGAAATGTCACCTTATTATTTATTTCATTTTCAATATAAATGAGAAAATATTACAGAAATTGTAAAGTGGCAGATTTTATAAACAGGATTTTATAAAAATGCTTGCATAACTATTGCAGTGAACTGCCAGCTCAAGAAAAAAGTTCAGTACAGCAAATATACGACAAAATATTGTAAAAAATCGTAAGAGAAAGCAATAAGACCCAAAAACAGGAACACATGCACGCCAATAGTTGTTTTCAAAGTAAAAAAAAAAAAATTATCGCGAAAAATTTGGGTGTAGAAGTTGTTTCAAAGTAATGTTTCCACTATGTTGTCGTGTGTACTAATTCCGTTCATTTATTACAGGCCGCTGAAGAGGCTTTGAAAATAAATGAAGGGAAATGCCTATGGCCAACACTTAAAAACATTTTATTTAGTTTCTAAGACCGACAGGACGTAATGGAAAACCAAATCTGCAATACGTTTACAAGAATGTGTAAGAATTGGTTATTTTTATTATTTATCACTTAATTAATTGAAATCTCTAAAATAAGGAACATAATCATGCATATCAAATCTCAGTGTAGCAGTTAACTGTGGAAGGGAAACTGGACTCCTGCCCATACAGCTTTGATGCTACATTGGAGACGATTGTGTGTCTGACCATTAGCTCTTTTACGTGTCTTTGTCATATGGTTCAATAACGTTATAGAAATGTGTTATACTGTTATTTATACCACAGTAAATCAACGTGGCATATGTTTCGCGATTAAAATTGACGCCCATGACGTCAAATCTTGAATACCGTTAATCGTAGACGAATCTGAATGAGCCCTGCAATTGAAAAGCAACAAGGATTTCTGGCATACTGTCAGAATTCTTAACGACATTCCGGTGAATATGAAGGATCATTACAGAATGACAGAAGACTGGAGAAATTCCTGAAAACTTCAAATCTTCAACAGAAATAGAACAAGTACAGTAACAAAAAAGACAAATGTCGTGGGATGTTGTAATCACAGAACTACGCCTATTTTGTCGCACAGATTGTAAATATTAGTAACATGATAAGGAGTAGAATAAGAAATATGAAATAAAGGAAGATGAGTTTGAGTATGGATCAGGAAGAGTAATTACGTAAGCAATTTTATCCTTGCGAATGGTGATACAAAGATAGTCGATAACGACCTAAATACCTCAGCTGCTTGCATATATTTCAGTGGCTTTTGACATGGCAAACTGTATGTTTTTGAGTTTATGTAGAGTATAGGTATTGACTGGAAGGATTAGAAGGTTGTAAGGAATTTCTATTAGCATCAGTCCACGCAAATAGCCGTACATGCGTGTGAAAGAACAGCAAAAAATCAGAAGAAATTTGAGGCAGAGCCTCACACCAAAGTAGGCAACGCGAATTCATACCAGAGACATTAGCGAGGCCTCCCTGCAATTCGTAACAACCAATGGGAGGAACCCCAGAAGACCACTCCTCCCTCTCAACACATCAGCGCCCTCGCGCTGAGCTTAATTTACAGAGGAGTCAAGAAAAATGTAGACAGTTTTTGATAGTCAATATTAATGGAACAAAATGACATACCGTTACAGTTCATGTAGGGGGGGGGATCTATTATGTCTTCAAAGTGACCCCCATCAGCAGCCAAACAATATCGATGCCGTTGAGCTATTGATGACCGAAATGGTGCTGTCGTGTGACAGCGGCACAGGACGCCTCAATTGTTTCTCGTAGCTCGTACAGTGTATCTGGCTTCTGTTGATAAACTTCATTTTTCAAGGCCGTCCCATAGGTAGAAGTCAAGAGGCGTGAAGTCTGGAGACCGTAGTGGGTAACCAACAGCTCCTCTTCGACCTGTCCATCGTCCAATTAGATTTTCATACAAGTACGCTTTGACACCTCTGTGTTAGGGAAGCGGAGCGTCATCTTGTAAGTAAAATCTATCGTTTCCAAACACATCTCGGATGACAGGTAAAACCAATGTTTGGAGCGCCTCACCAGTTATGGTACCTTCAAAGAAGAATGGGCAATCAAATCACCCGATGACAGGTCACACCACACGTTAACCCTGGTAGATTACCATGTTTGTCCACGTCAATGTGAAGATTTTCAGGAGCCCACTAAGCACAGCTGTGGCGGTTTACAGTACCGTTCAGTTTGAACTGAGCCTCGTCAGACCAAATAACCATCCCTGCAAACCTTTCATCTTCGCGAAGCATGCCTTCAGACCACTCGTAGTCGTCCATCCTTAGATCCGCGTCGTTATCGTTCATAATGTGTAGTGATCTTGGAATGTACATTTTCCACTTTTCAGCCTTCAGAATTCGTCGTACGCTTGATCGGTTTACCCCCTCTTTGACGTGCACCCCGCTACACAGATTTCTTAGGTGACCTAGTAAAATGTTGCAACACAGTAGTGCTGGAAAGTGGACTAGTTGATGTTTTTGGCCGTCCAGATCTTTCCTTATGCACATCCTGAACGGTACCGTCGGCTTTAAATTTATCCCGAATACGATAAATTGTTGTACGCGTTGATGGCTGTGTTACAAACACATTACGCCATTGCTGTTGTACTTCCATCATGATTTCGTACTTCCAGTACCACTTCAACGACAATCTTACTTAATTCATTGCTGCACTGTCATCTGCTGGAAAACGTGCGCCAAGACGTGTTGAAAAAACAATGGACTATGCTGCCGGGCAGAATTGCAACGGTATATAATTTTATTCCAAAGTTATTAACTATCAAAGAGTGTCTACATTTTTGTGGATCCCTCTGTAGGGTCGACCATGCAAGAGCTCAGCCCAGTTCGTGATCTCATCTGAAGGAGTCAACATCATAGTGTAGGACCAACGAGTTGTTAAATTTCTTATGAAATGTACTTTCATAAATGTTGCATTTTGTACCTCAAGAGAACAGTTTGTTAACCAGTGCATCATGTGATGCTTTACTAGTGAATAACAGTTGTAAATTATCGGGTACTCCTGTGGTAAAGAAGTGAGTCAATGTTAAGTAAATATTTTATTCATTTCTGTAATAAAGTGAACTAATATTTCGTGTTTCTAGATTGATGAGCCTTCTCCCAGAGCAACCAAAGAACCCAAAGTAATGGTCGAAAGAAAGTAGTTTCGTCTGGTCACAATGTGTTTATTTAAGAAGGAAATAACAGCTGAAAATAGAAAACCAAAGACGTAAAGGTACGTGAATTACTCCATATTATTCGCCGAGGACATTACTCTAGTTGTAGACTCAGAAAAGGACATGAAAAAATGTCGAAATTACTAACAGTTTCTGTCACCGATATAAGCTAAAAATAAATTCAAAGAAGACAAAACTAACGGAAATAAGCAACAGCCACCTAACAGCACCAACAGATGTAAAACTCGGTAACTAAAGGATCAGTCAAGTGAAACAATTTTGTTGGTTAGGAAGAATCAGTTGAAATAATAAGAAATGATAATTAGAAATTAGAAGAGCAGTCTTTGCCAATTAAAACTTTTCATAACAACAGAATTTCGTTAACTTTAGTAACAGACAAGAACAGGAACATCAAAATAAGGAATGCTTTCACCACTGCCGAAAGTAAGTGAAAGATGAATAGAGAAGAAAGACAAGGACCATCTGCAAGGAAGGGAGGAAAGTAACATAAACGAGCAAGAGTCAAAAGAAAAGCAATGAAAGGGTTCTGTTACAGGTAGTTGAAAAAAGACAGTTCCTGAAAGAAATAAACCGAAGGGGAGCAAAAATGGTTGACTTTGCTCTAAGTGATAATACATTTCTTGAAAACATTTTCGAAGGAAAAGTAATCAGGAAATATCGGGAGATTTGTTAGATTGATCTCAGAAAATAGAATAAAATCCAGCAAGGAGAACCGTATTTAGAAATTCATCCATCATTAAAGCGTGGTTTGAGGTAATGAAATGGCGATTAATGTATTTAAAGTATAAAGATTAGTTTCAAGTTGTATTACGTATGTAAAAAGAGATCATGTTCAGTTTCTAATATTACAATTTGTTTCTCACCGGAAGAAGCATCTGACTGCTTAACTAGTTGATGGTCGTCCATTTTGGTGGGGGACGCTGAGTATATCTGCTGGAAGTTCCTCTTGTTGTCCATTTCGGCGGCGGCCTTGCAAGCACTCGGGCTTTCAGGAACTCCCCTGTTACTTTTGTACTGCGCATCTCTTTGACACTGTCTGAGAAGAGTTTCATGTATTCATTAACATAAATACACAGCACGGATATGATAGTTACTAGAGTTTAATTGCTTACCTCCTGTGTATGGCCACATACACTAGCAGGCCAGCTGATAACAAGAATATTGCAGAGCAAACCGTAGGCACTATTACGTGAATGTCCTCATAGAACCGAGCTGTATCTGTTGGGCCTCGGTTTTCTTGTATTGGACCAACTGTTGCTGAAGATGAAAATGTAACAATCAGTACAGTAGATATTACATTATATCTATATAGCTTCTGATTACGATCTGTCAATAGATTTGTTGTTCAACATTATTTAAACGAGAAGAAATGTGTCCGTTTTTATTTACGACTTTTTCTTACAATATGTATTTTTTGTGGCACAAGAGATCTCTTGTCTTTCATCCGTCATCTTTCATTCTCGCATTTTCTTTCTCACAATGTCAATAATTTTTTGTTCTACACTGTTTAAACGAGAAGAAATGTGTCCGTTTTTATTTGCGACTTTTTCTTGCAATATGTATTTTTAGTGACACAAGAGATCTCTTCTCTTTCATTCGTGAACTTTAACTCTCGCATTTCCTTTCTTACAATATTGAGCCAAAACATTACGACCACTGCCCGCCGTGATACTGAATGACGCCTGGTGGTGACGTGGACACATGACGCGGTAAGGAAAATATACAAGCGGAGTAGAGACGAATGAGGAATGATTTTAGCGCAGTTTAACAGACTCTCACTCCCTGACAACGAAGTCCACCCTGACATCCATCCTTCTTGTCAGATTCAGTCTACTCCTCCCAACCCCTTTTCGATTTCAGGGCTACAGTCCCTCTCCATCCCATGCTTTTTTTCCTCCCGCTTGACATTGGCCCGGACCCAGACTTAGCTCTCTGTTTCCAGAATGAGATTTTCACTTTGCAGCGGAGTGTGCGCTGATATGAAACTTCCTGTCAGATTAAAACTGTGTGCCGGACCGAAACTCGAACTCGGGACCTTTGCCTTTCGCGGGCAAGTGCTCTACCATCTGATATGTGAGGACGGGGCGTGAGTCGTGCTTGGGTAGCTCGGGTAGCAGAGCACTTGCCCGCGAGAGGCAAAGGTCCCGAGTTCGAGTCTCGGTCCGGCACACAGCTTTAATCTGCCAAGAAGTTTCATATCAGCGCACACTCCACTGCAGAGTGAAAATCTCATTCTGGAAACATCCCCCAGACTGTGGCTAAGCCATGTCTCCGCAAAATGCTTTCACCACGGGTTGTCAAATTTCTTATGAAATGTACTTTGATAAATGTTGCATTTTGTACCTCGAGAGAACAGTTTGTTAACCAGTGCATCATGTGATGCTTTACTAGTGAATAACAGTTGTAAATTATGGGACCATTGCTTTTCACAATATATATAAATGACTTAGTAGATAGTGTCGGAAGTTCCATGCGGCTTTTGGCGGATGATGCTGTAGTATACAGAGAAGTTGCAGCATTAGAAAATTGTAGCGAAATGCAGGAAGATCTGCAGCGGATAGGCACTTGGTGCAGGGAGTGGCAACTGATCCTTAACATAGACAAATGTAATGTATTGCGAATACATAGAAAGAAGGATCCTTTATTGTATGATTATATGATAGCGGAACAATCACTGGTAGCAGTTACTTCTGTAAAATATCTGGGAGTATGCGTGCGGAACGATTTGAAGTGGAATGATCATATAAAATTAATTGTTGGTAAGGCGGGTACCAGGTTGAGATTCATTGGGAGAGTGCTTAGAAAATGTAGTCCATCAACAAAGGAGGTGGCTTACAAAACACTCGTTCGACCTATACTTGAGTATTGCTCATCAGTGTGGGATCCATACCAGATCGGTCTGACGGAGGAGATAGAGAAGATCCAAAGAAGAGCGGCGCGTTTCGTCACAGGGTTATTTGGTAACCGTGATAGCGTTACGGAGATGTTTAATAAACTCAAGTGGCAGACTCTGCAAGAGAGGCGCTCTGCATCGCGGTGTAGCTTGCTCGCCAGGTTTCGAGAGGGTGCGTTTCTGGATGAGGTATCGAATATATTGCTTCCCCCTACTTATACCTCCCGAGGAGATCACGAATGTAAAATTAGAGAGATTAGAGCGCGCACGGAGGCTTTCAGACAGTCGTTCTTCCCGCGAACCATACGCGACTGGAACAGGAAAGGGAGGTAATGACAGTGGCACGTAAAGTGCCCTCCGCCACACACCGTTGGGTGGCTTGCGGAGTATCAATGTAGATGTAGATGTAGAATATCCTTTCTTCCAGAAGTGCTAGTTCTGCAAGGTTCACAGGAGACCTTCTAAAGTTTGGAAGGTAGGAGAGGTGGTACTGGCAGAAGTAAAGCTGTGAGGTCGGGGCGTGAGTCGTGCTTGGGTAGCTCAGATGGTAGAGCACTTGCCCGCAAAAGGCAAAGGTCCAGAGTTCGAGTTTCGGTCTGGCACACAGTTTTAATCTGACAGGAAGTTTCTTAGCTCTCGGTTCCCTGAATCCCCTGTTTACCTACCAGCCATCCTCCCACTTGATATCCATCACCACAACGCAACCCATTCGAACTAAACAGCCCTATAAACCCCTTATCTGCCCTAAAGAACCAATCCACCTTACATCTCCTCTAAGGTACGTTCCTCTCATCTTGTGATAGCGTAATGCGATACACTGCAGCTTCTATTTTGAACCCGTTCGCAACTCATCGTTTTCTAATATGCACCACTGTTTTCCTGAGTTGTGTTCTAAATATCATCAATGAAAAGCATCTTTCATGTATTGTAAAACACGTACATTCCTGGAAATTGAAATAAGAACACCGTGAATTCATTGTCCCAGGAAGGGAAACTTTATTGACACATTCCTGGGGTCAGATACATCACATGATCACACTGACAGAACCACAGGCACATAGACACAGGCAACAGAGCATGCACAATGTCGGCACTAGTACAGTGTATATCCACCTTTCGCAGCAATGCAGGCTGCTATTCTCCCATGGAGACGATCGTAGAGATGCTGGATGTAGTCCTGTGGAACGGCTTGCCATGCCATTTCCACCTGGCGCCTCAGTTGGACCAGCGTTCGTGCTGGACGTGCGGACCGCGTGAGACGACGCTTCATCCAGTCCCAAACATGCTCAATGGGGGACAGATCCGGAGATCTTGCTGGCCAGGGTAGTTGACTTACACCTTCTAGAGCACGTTGGGTGGCACGGGATACATGCGGACGTGCATTGTCCTGTTGGAACAGCAAGTTCCCTTGCCGGTCTAGGAATGGTAGAACGATGGGTTCGATGACGCTTTGGATGTACCGTGCACTATTTAGTGTCCCCTCGACGATCACCAGTGGTGTACGGCCAGTGTAGGAGATCGCTCCCCACACCATGATGCCGGGTGTTGGCCCTGTGTGCCTCGGTCGTATGCAGTCCTGACTGTGGCGCTCACCTGCACGGCGCCAAACGCGCATACGACCATCATTGGCACTCTCATCGCTGAAGACGACACGTCTCCATTCGTCCCTCCATTCACGCCTGTCGCGACACCACTGGAGGCGGGCTGCACGATGTTGGGGCGTGAGCGGAAGACGGCCTAACGGTGTGCGGGACCGTAGCCCAGCTTCATGGAGACGGTTGCGAATGGTCCTCGCCGATACCCCAGGAGCAACAGTGTCCCTAATTTGCTGGGAAGTGGCGGTGCGGTCCCCTACGGCACTGCGTAGTATCCTACGGTCTTGGCGTGCATCCGTGCGTCGCTGCGGTCCGGTCCCAGGTCGACGGGCACGTGCACCTTCCGCCGACCACTGGCGACAACATCGATGTACTGTGGAGACCTCACGCCCCACGTGTTGAGCAATTCGGCGGTACGTCCACCCGGCCTCCCGCATGCCCACTATACGCCCTCGCTCAAAGTCCGTCAACTGCACATACGGTTCACGTCCACGCTGTCGCGGCATGCTACCAGTGTTAAAGACTGCGATGGAGCTCTGTATGCCACGGCAAACTGGCTGACACTGACGGCGGCGGTGCACAAATGCTGCACAGCTAGCGCCATTCGACGGCCAACACCGCGGTTCCTGGTGTGTCCGCTGTGCCGTGCGTGTGATCATTGCTTGTACAGCCCTCTCGCAGTGTCCGGAGCAAGTATGGTGGGTCTGACACACCGGTGTCAATGTGTTCTTTTTTCCATTTCCAGGAGTGTATATGCAGTTCATAATTTTGAAAAACTTCCATTTTTTTTTAAAAGAAAGCCCTGTTGGCCGCTCTGGGACATGAGAATGAAATGACAGTAAAGTAAAAGGCGGGGAATCAGTCTAGCAACGACACGGACTGCAGGGGCAAAGTCCACTGACGTAAAGAAATTTGACAAAGGAGCTACTGTAATGGTCCGGCGTCTAGGAAGGGGCATCTCAGAAACTACGAAACTAGTTGGCTGTTCGCCAACTACTGTCTTGAGCTTGAAGGCGGTGAAACAACGACTAGTGATAAGGTGTTCGGCGTTAGAATGTTTCGTGGTTTATTTTCCTATTGAAGATAATAGGAATGGGCCGTTGAAACAATCCAGTAGAGCCCTTGAACCGTGAACCGCCTTCTCTCCAGTGGAATTCGATTCGCAGCATCGATGATGGTGAAAGAGATATTTTCTCCAGTCTAGTGGAATCACACGCCCAGATAAGTGGAACTCAGTGTATTTCCTATAACACAAAATCCTAACATCTTCTAAGTGATCGATTACATAGTCACAAAATTCCAGGTAGGCGTTTGCATGAATGCGTCTCACAAGCGACTCTGAACAATTTTTTTCAATAAAATCTGAACATCAGTTGCCTTTTCGGCGATTTCTTTGACGCCATGAAGGTACTGTACACTCCAAGCCCTTCACTCGCGACCGCACTGAGCTGAAGATTCCTCCCAGCAGGCAGAAGTGCCAGTCCACGGCCCTCATCGCCATGGGGAGAACTCTGATGTGCTCAAACCATCAAAAACGTCCCGGAAGTGTGATGTTCCCTACTTACTAACTACCTTAAGCTACGTACATCTTTCGTTGGCCAATGGAGATTGAGGACTGGAACATTTCATCCTACGAATGACATGTTACATATCAGCGTCAGCAACTCATCAGAGGACATGGAGATCAGAGACTTGCCTGCTCTGTAAAGCAGGATAGGTGGCGATATGTGACAGATGTGACTGCAAAATACAATGCTGATGCAGGTAGAGCTCTTTCGGAGCACAGTGTACAGTGCACATTGTTGAAAATTGGGCTCCGCAGCAGACGACATTTTCGTATTCCCATGCTGACCTAACGACATCGTCAGTTACGGTTACAGTGGGTACGGGGTTTCAGAATTGGACTGTTGATCTATCTAAACGTGTCATCCAGTAGCATGAATCGCCTTTCTTGTTACTACGGTTCCATTGTCGTGTCTGGATAAATGTCATCCAAGCGAACCGCTGCCTGAAAGCGTGTCGCACGCGTTGGCGGGTGGGGGCCAGTATTACGCTACGGGGGCCATTCATCTGGGCTTCCACTGGATGTTTGACAACTGACGGCACCACGATAGTAGTGAGCCCTTCATGTTTGCTATCTTTCGCAATGGCGATGGCAACTCCAAGTAGGATGATTATAAGTGGCAAAAGGTCAGAAACGTGCTACAGTTTTGAGGAACTTCTTGGTGAACTCATGCTCATATCTTGGTGACCAAATCCAGCTGACATGAACCTGACAGATCACATTTGGGGCTCCATCTCCGTGCTCACAAACCTGTGCTTAGACATCTGGTGCTTCATACAGCGCTTTTCAAAAAGAACGTACGTATACAAAGTATTATCTCGACAAAACCATCGATTACTGCACCACGGCTCTGTTATTGGAGGATTGATAATTTATATAGTTTATATTCGTTGCCGCTAGATGTCGGTTGTATTCTGTTTGCTTGGTTACCGTCATTTGTTGTAAAATGGCTACTCTGCAGCAGAAATCATTTTCGTTCTAGAGTTTGCGAAGTGTAATTCCGTTATTATAGTGTAAAGACATTTTAGGTTGAGGTACCAAACTGATTATTCAAAGGGATGAAATATCCGCAGATGGTATCGAAAGTTTGTAGACACAGTATATCTATGTGAAGGTAAGAGACCTGGCCGCGCTCGTGTTTCCGGTGATAAGTCGCACGAATTGAAACTGCTTTCAACGCAGTCTCACAAAATTAATTCGTCGTGTCGTTTGGGAGCTACAACTGCTTACAACAACAGTTTATCGTGTTTTGAGACGTCGGTTGATTCTGAAGGCGTACAAGTTAGAGCTGTTACAGGCTCTACGTCATGACAAATGGTTCAAATGGCTCTGAGCACTATGGGACTCAACATCTTACGTCATAAGTCCCCTACAACTTAGAACTACTTAAACCTAACCTAAGGACATCACACACACCCATGCCCGAGGCAGGATTCGAACCTGCGACCGTAGCAGTCCCGCGGTTCCGGACTGCAGCGCCAGAACCGCATGGCCACCGCGGCCGGCACGTCATGACAACAAAAGCAAATGTGTGGCATTTTATGACGAGCTTCAGAATGCTATTTACAATTCACACTTGCTTCGTGCTCAGGGATGAAGCGACTTTCCGCCTTGCGGGGAAGGTAAACAAACACAATATTCGAATTTTGGGGCCAACAGAACCCACATGGACGCACGAGATTAGCCAAAAGTGAATGTGTTTTGTGCGATATCCCATTCATCTGTTATTTGATGGAAACACTATCAACGGTCAGCAGTGTCATACTATGTTTCAAAACCGGTTGTTTCCCAGGCTGGACGAGGACAACTTCATTTCTCAACAAGACGGGGCATTCCATCATTGAAGTCTCCAAGTGCGTTAATACCCGAGACTTTGTAGGCCTTCTGGTCGTCAAACAGCTAGCGGTTTATCATTTCTCAGCTGGCCTCCACTGTCATCCCGTGAAGTCTTGTGGGGTTTCATTAAAAACAACGTTTACGTGCAAATACTGCCACAGAACCTAGAAGAGTTGAAGAACCGGAGTATTAGTGACGGAATACCAGGGTCGATGGCCGTTCTTACCCGAGTGCGGGAGAAATTCGAGCATCGATGTAATGTTGTTCGTGACGCTGGCGGAGGACATACTGGGCATCTGTAATCTAAACTTGAGAGATTCGTCAATATGTGTACCAAGTTTCATAGTTGTATGTCTTACACTTTAATAAATATACGTGTTAGAAATATATACGTTCTTTTTGAAAGCCTACCAAGGAATTTTTGAATCGATGAGATACAGAATCAGTACTGTATTTTGTTTCAGAGGTAGACCATGCCATATTAAGCATGTGGCCATAACGTTTTGACTCATCATTGTATGTCCACAAATAAACTGTGTAAAATGCATGGACGAGAATACTCTTTACATATTGTCATGGATTGAGGTTTCTTTGTGCTGCATTCATATATGAAGCTGGGTAGTACTTGTGACTATATGTCTCCGTGCAAGTCACATTATGTCTTGATGGTCACTCTGGTACTCTGTGTTTACCGAGCGAGGTGGCGCATTGCTTAGTACACTGGAATCGCGTTCGAGATGACGACGGTTGAATCCCGCGTCCGGCCATCCTGATTTAGGTTTTCCGTGATGTCCCTAGATCACTTCAGGCAAATGCAGGGATGGTTCCTTTGAAAGGGCACGGCCGATTTCCTTCCCCATCCTTCCCCAATCCGAGCTTGTGCTCCGTCTCTAATGACCTCGTTGTCGACGGGTCGTTAAACACTAATTTCCTCCTCCTCTGTGTTCAAAGCTGAAGAATAAGCTTAATTTCTGTCCTAAAGATTTCTTGAGTGTTCTTGTACATACATGTATTCCGACATTTCTGTCACAGTCTCCCGCAAGGCATACGAGCCTGTAACTACTTGGGGCATACTTCTTAGAACAGCCACCATACCTATTGTTATTCTATCCTGATATGTACTTCTCTGACTATATTAATATACCTGCATAATTATTTCATCATTTTGTGTCTTTCCTTTCCTCCCAATGAAGCAGCTTTTTGTAGTAGATTTTTTACATGATACAAATATTTATGGAAACATAGCAAAATTTATTGTGTTCTTTTATTGTTTTTTATTTTTGTCTGGCAACAGTCAGTATTCCATTTATATTCTAACACAGAAATCAATTTCGACATAGTTCAAGATATTTCCGTACAAATATAATACAGTGAAAACAAAACTCGTATCAGATAAGTCTTACTTTTCAACAAAATCGCCTAGGCATTACATATACAGAGAACATATAGCTAATTTCATCAGGAACTGTCACTGGTAAGAATGAAGTTAAAACTTTCAAGATCCAGAGATTCAATCGTCTTTTTCTGTTTTGTGGGTCTACCAGTCCACTGCCAATGTTTCCTGTATGATCAGTTTACAAGCAGACACCCGTCTTCTCCCTCAAAATTGTTGATATTGCTTTATGGGTTTCATTTGAATCTACTGTATTTAATAAAGTTCGTTGATTAGTTGATACCTACCGCCAGCGACCGTTGTTGTGGCGATGTTGAAGTGCACCCTAGTGGAACCGGCGCTGTTGTGGGCAGTGAGTCTCAGCTGGTACCACGTGGCCGGTTGCAGGTCCCCTATTAGCAGCGTCTTTGGTGGTGCGTTGTTGTCAATCAGTATCCACTCATTTTCGTCTCCGAGAATTCGATACTCCACAACAAAGTACAACATGGAGCATTCACCGTCTGGCCAAGAGTGCAAATGCAAACACAGGGAAGTTGCATTTGCGGAGACGAGTATATCTGAGTTCGGTACCTGCGGTTCTAAGAAACGTTAACTAAATTAGTAACAGATATAGAGTATATACATTTTTCAGACAGAGGACTACACAAATTTATTTGTATTGAACCTCAAGCCTTCAAGAAATAAATTAGACTGTTTCTAATGATTTAATTTGTCATAGGTATCTCTGCATTATGGTGGTTCTCCACAGTGATAAAAAGTATATAAAGGAAAAAGAGAACAAGAGCTATTGGTCAGATATTAAATCTAGAATAATTTCAAGTTAACTGATATTAAAAAAAAGACTCACCACGAAGAAGGTATACAAATTGGTCACAAACTAAGATGCATACAGTTGCCGACGAAAAATGCGAAACTGTAAACCTTGGCGGCCCATGGATGAAAGTGCAACGCTGCAGCGGAATTTCACCGCACAGCTGACAAGGATAGTAAATAGGTGACATGTTGATACCAGGTCGTAAAGTCCTCGGGGCCTAGAAACGATGGAATGACTCCATCTCTCCCACAGCCGTAGTGGTCCACAACCCCGCGACAACTACCGCAGTCCACTTCACCCCTCCGCTGCCCCACAGCGAACCATTCTTTCAGGGTTATTGTGCGGTTCAGCCCCCGGTGGTCCTCCTCCTTCACCCCCCTCCCTCCCCCTCCCCGGGGAACGTCTCACACCAGACGAGTGTAACCCCTATGTTTGCGTGGTAGAGCAATGGCGGTGTGTACGTGAACGTGCAGAACTTGTTTGCGCAGCAATCGCCGACATAGTGTAGCTGAGGCGGAATAAGGGGAACGAGCCCGCATTGGCTGATGGAGAACCGCCCGAAAAGAATCCACAGACTGGCCGGCTCACAGGACCTCGACACAAGCCCACCAGGCGGATTCGTGCCGGGAACCAGTTGCTCCTTCCCAATCCGGAAACGCCGTGCGTTAGATCGCACGGCTAACCGGGTGGGCCAGTTGGACAGTAACGATGCCTCGCCCGCCTGGTTGACCGTGCGGTCTAAGGCACTGCTTTCCGGGTGTTCCCGCCAGCCTGTGGATGGTTTTTAAGGCGGTTTTCCATCTGCCTCAGCGAATGCGGGCTGGTTGCCCTTATTCTGCCTCAGTTACACTACGTAGGCGATTGCTGCGCAAACACTGTCCCCACGTACGCTCACACCACCATTACTCTACCACGCAAACATTTGGGGTTACACTCCTCTGGTGTGAGACGTTCCCGATGGGGGTGGGGGTACACTGGGGGCTGAACCGTGCAATATCCCTGGGCTCGGTGTGGGGCAGCGGTGGGGTGATAGGACTGCTGTAGCCTGTTGTGGGGTTGTGAACCACTGAGGGCTACGGCGAGAACAAAGCCTCTCCGTCCTTTCTACGCCACCAGTTGCATACAATGCAATACAACTATGCCTGTGAACAATACGCACAGATTTCAAGATTTCAGCATTTGAGGGAGGACGCGCTGTTGGGCTCAAAGAAGCTGGTTGGAGTAACTGGCGAATCACTCGACATTTGAATAGGAGCGATGCCACTATCCGACGATGTTGGCAACATTGGTTGAGCCATGGTCGAACACAGCATCAAGAAGAGACCAGTCGATTTAGAGAGACAGCAGAACGTGAGGGCCGAGCAGCCGTCAGAGAGGCACCCAGAGACGGGGGTTCCCCGTTATGATCGATCTGACGTGCAACTGGTGCTTCAGTGACCACAAGCGCCATTAATACGCGGCTCACGTAAGAGAGGCCGAACTCACGACGCCCCCTGCGCCGACTACCGTTGGCTCCTGTACACCAACAAACCCATTTGCAGTGGTGTTGGCCACATTCAGCCTGGAATCTCATTGATTGGAGTAGGATTCCAGAATAAGGATTTCACTCTGCAGCAGAGTGCGCCCTGATATAAAACTTCCTGGCAGATTAAAACTGTGTGGCGGACTGAGGCACCGGTGCGGCACACAGTTTTAATCTGCCAGTAAGTTTCATAACAGCGCACACTCTGCTGCAGAGTGAAAATCTCATTTTGGAAACATCCCGTAGGCTGTGGCTAGCCCATGTCTCCGCAATATCCTTTCTTTCAGGAGTGTTAGTCCTGCATGGTTCGCAGGAGAGCTTCTGTAAAGTTTGGAAGGTAGGAGACGAGGTACTGGCGGAAGTAAAGCTGTGACGACGGGGCGTGAGTCGTGCTTCGGTAGCTCAGTTGGTAGAGCACTTGCCTGGGCAGCCTTGGAGTAGTCTCCAGCGATGAGTCTTGCTTCAACTGATTCCCAATGACTAGCAAAGACGTGGCTGGAGACGCCCCAGATAGCTGTGGGATACCGAACTGACTGACGCCCGTCATACTGCCCGACAACCAGGAGTGATGGTCTGGGGTGTCATTTGTTTTCATAGCAGGACCACTTTGGTTGTCCTCCGCGGCACCCTTACAGCACGGCAGTACGTCGACCATATTCTACGCACTGTTTTGTTGTCTTTCATATAGAAAACTACCCTGGCCTTACATTTCAGCAAGATAGTGCGCAGCCGTAGGCGGCGAGAGTTTCTACTGCCTGTCTTCGTGCTTGCCAAACCCTACCTTGACCAGCAAGGTCGCCAGATCTATCCGCAGTTGAGAACATTTGAGGCATTTTTGGCAGGTTCCTGAAACCAGTTGGGGATTCTGATGATCTAACCCGTCGGTTGGACGAAATTTGGCACGATATCTCTCAGGAGGACATCCAACAATCCTATCAATCAATGCCAAACTGAATAACTGTTTCCATAAGGGTCAGAGGTGGACCAACTCGTTATTAATTTGCTTCGTTTGCGAAGCACTTTCTGTTGAATAAATCTTCCAATTTTTCTGAAATTGTTATTAGTTGTTTGCACATCTACAGATTTCGGGTCATCCGGATAATTCCTTCATGGTGCATAGTTCTTTCTTTGTTTCAGAGGTTATATACACGTATGAAGAAATTATCAGTGAAATTAATTAGAATTTGACTTTAATGTAAATGAAGTTATGGAGCTAGAATCATAGTTTTAAAAATACCACTTTTACACGTCACTGATTACTAGGAATAGACTTACAACTAAAGGTATACTATGAGACGAGAAATTCAAAGGTTTTCTCTGTTGTCGTCATCAGGAAAAATGAGACTGGTATCCTGTGGACCACAGAGTGGAATGATAGATCCCTTAATCGGGTAGATAGGTTAGAGAATTTGAAAGGGAAGTGGATAGCTTGAATTTAGATATAGTGGGAATTAGTCAAGTGCGGTGGCAGGAAGAAAGGGACTTTCGGTCAGGTTAGTACAGAGTTATCATCAGACAGGGCTAATGCCGCGTAAGCCTAAATGAACAATAAAATAGGAATGCAGCCGAGCTACTGAGTACAGCATAGTCAACGTATTTGGTAGGCAACATAGACTTGAAGCCAACACTGTGGTAAGGTTTACATTCCAACTAGCTCCGCACACGATGAAGAGATTGAAAGAACGTATGACGAGATAAAGGATGTTATTCAGACAGTTAGACGAAATAAAATTTTAATTGTGATGCATGACTGGGTTTCGATTGTAGTAAAAGGAAGAGAAGGGAAAACAGCAAGAGAACGTGGACTGGGGCAAAGGAATGAGAGATGAAGCTCTCTGGTAGACTTTTGTATAGGGCGTAACTTAAAGGTCGCAAACAGTTGGTTTAAGAATCGTAAAGAAAAGGTTGTTCATGTGGCAAAGAAGTGGGGACAATGGATGATTTAAAACTGTTTATATAGTGGCAAGACAGAGCTTTCGAAAGCAGATTTTAAATTGTAAGGCTTTCCAGGGACAGATGTGGACTCCGACCATTATTAGTTATGAACTGCAGACTAAAATTGAAGAAACCGCGAAAAGGTAGTAAATTAATAATATGGGATCCGGATAAATTGAAATAACTGGTTATAGTCGAGAGTTCCAGAAAGAACATTTGGCAATGTTGGACTGAAAGACGGAAAAGAAATACAACAGAAAACGAACGGGTAGCTTTGAGAGATGAAATAGCGAAGACAACACGGGATTACATGGGTGAAACGTCAAGACCTAGTAAAATTCTAGGATAGTTCGGAGATATTGACTTTAATTGAAATAAGGAGAAAATATGAAAATGCAGCAAATGAAGCAGGCTGAAGGGAATACAGGTGTCCGAAAAATGAAACTTACGGAATGTGCGAAATGGCTAAGAAGCAATGGATAGCGGACAAATGCAAGGTTGTAGAAACATGCATAACGAGAGGAAATATAGATGCTGCATATAGGAAAACTAGAGGCAGGTTTGGAGGAAAGAGCAATAGCTTTATGAATATCAATTCAGACGGCTAGCCAGTACTAACACTGAGGAAATTAGGTTAGGAAATGAGACACTAAAATCAGTAGAAGAGATTCGTTATTTGGGCAGCAGAATAGCTAATGACGGCCTAAGTAGGGAAGATATGAAGGGCAGACTGGTAATAAGAAGAAAAGTATTCCTGAAAAAGAGGAATTTGTTGACATCTAACATAAATTCAAGCGTTAAGAAGTCTATTTTTGTAAGCGTTTGTCTCGAGTGTGCCTTGTATGGTAGTGAAACGTGGACTATAGGCTTTTCAGATAAGAAGAAGATACTGGCTTTTGAAATGTGGTGCTGCAGAAGAATGCTGAATGTTGAATAATAAATGAGGAAGTACTGAAACGAAGTGGGAGAAAATGAAATTTATAGCTCAACTTGACTAAAAGAAGGGATCATTTGATAAGATATGTCCTAAGTCATGAAAAAATGGCAGTTTGGCAAGTGAGGGGAGTAAATGTTGTAGAGGGAGTCCAAGGCTTGAATATAGTAAACAGGTACTAATGGATGTAGATTTCCGATGCCATGCAGAGCACTCAGAACTCTACTGAACTGTAACTCTATTGAACTGTCGGGGAATGCATGACGCAGATGCCCAGAACCAGCCTAAACTCAACTGCCATTGTTCGTAACCTCAGCTGTAACACATTAACAGTGCAAAATAACAACGACAAGGCATAAAACGTGACTAACCTGTTCCTTTTGTCTTAGCCGTCAGAATAGCACTTCGTGGACTGTCTCCAATTCTGTTGTGTGCAGAAATAAATATGTGATATGTAGATCCACAGCTGAGATTCTCCAGCGTGTGAAATGCCTTTTCAGCCTCCAGATGCACTTCTTCCAAGTTTCCGTGGTCCCTTTTGTAGTTTAATACATAACCTGGACAGTAATTGTGACAATATTTGGGAAATTCAGAAACATCTATAGCATTATAATTATTTTATTACATGTACTGGTGATGTATAAAACACACGCGCATGCACGCCCGCCTTTCCACTCGTCCACCCGCCTGCGCGCGCACACACACACACACACACACACACACAAATGCTTTCTGAAAATACCAATATACGTACAGAGCTACATCTATATAAACAAAAAGCAAAATCGTGTATCTCTGAAAGTTCTTCACCAATTTCTTTGAAATTTTGTCACAACGTTGCATTCGAAGACGTACATGTTTTTATATACCTACTGCAGTGTATATACAGAGTGAGTCAGGAGGTAAGTTACGTGCTTTGAGGGGTTATAGTATAAGTGATTCTGAACAAAAAAAATCATATGGACGTATGCTCTATTCCGAAACTGGTCGTGCGGTAGCGTTCTCGCTTCTCGCGCCCGGGTTCCCGGGTTCGATTCCCGGCGGGGTCAGGGATTTTCTCTGCCTCGTGATGGCTGGGTGTTGTGTGCTGTCCTTAGGATAGTTCGGTTTAAGTAGTTCTAAGTTCTAGGGGACTGATGACCATAGATGTTAAGTCCCATAGTGCTCAGAGCCATTTGAACCATTTTCTATTCCGAATGGTTTCCGATATAGAACACATTTAATATCACTTTTGTACGTTTTTCTTGAATAACTCGAAAACCGCACCCTCCAGTGAATTAAACTATATTAAAATTTCTACAAGAAAGTTCCTATTCATTTTTTTCTCTAGAACTAACGGTTTGTGCGGGGAGAGCGCGAGACTGTTGAAGAACTCGCTCGACGCGCATGCGCTGTAGCTTACGTACTTTTTGTTGGCCAGTTTCGGGTAGTTTCCCGACTTGATAGACCACAAGTGTTCCGTATCAAACTGTTCGTCTCAACTTGTTACCTCAATATGCTACATCAAATTGGCCTACAAAAACTACATAAACTGCAGCGCATGTGCGTCGAGCGATAAACCATTCGGAACAGGGCATAAGTCCACATGAAGTTTTCTGTTCAGGATCACTAATACCACCATACCTCAAAGCATGTACCTTTCCTCCTTACTCACCCTGTATATATAACAGGGGAACGTTGTTATCAAAAACCTCGTATTCGTTTGTTCAAAATCTTAAATCTTCGAATGTTCTCCACTAGTTGCTTTGAAATTTTGAGAGAGGGTGCTGGAGGACATGGAAAGAGAGGAGGGAGGAGAGGATGGATAGAGGAAAGTGAGCTGAGGTGACAGAGAGAAAGATGGGGAGAGAGAAGCGGTCACGCGGTTCCAGACTGTGGCACCTAGAACCGCTAGGCCACCCCGGCCGGTGGACGGAGAGAGAGAAGGGAAAACAACGGGGGAGGGATGGACAGAGAGAATGGGAGAGAAAGGGTCAGGATAAGATGGGGAGGAAAATAATGGAAGAGAGAGGGGAAGGAGGTGATAGACGGAGGTTGGGGACAGGAGGAGGAGAGTAACAGAGACGGGAGAGAGGAGATTAGGACATATATACAGTTCCCATACGTATTAAAAACGTGTGCTTTCTCCTTCCTTTCTTTTTCAATTAACCAGACTGAGTCACAGCAACGCGTAGTCGGTAACAGCTAGTCTCTGAATAAATGACAGTCAAAATAATAAATGCTAAGATTTTCTTGGTGTGTTCTGTGTGCTTTTATAGGTACTTGCTAGCGAAATGTACAGGTTCTTTCCTTCCCAAGACAGATGCAGAGCTGTAATGGAGTGAGAAAAAAATGCTTCCCTGTGTCAATTTTCGCAGGGCCTTATAAGATGAATTTTATCTTAATGGCATCGACAGCAACCTAACATAGATTCTGCTCAGTGAAATGGAACTTGAAATTTCCTGTTATTTTTGTGAGACATTAAGCGTCCTTCTACGAGTTACACTTGGCTAACACTTCTTTAAGCACTGTATGGGAAGAAGTGCACTTTTATGCAGTTTCATTAGTTTTTTAGTGGAATTAAAAATTTTGAGTGTTAAGTCCCAGAATTTGAAATCTAACTTGAAGGTTCCTTTCTACGTGTGCCTTTTATTACGTACACTAATTCCTTGCCGTATTTTAGAGCGTTGCATGGTAATATGTTCTTGACAGTAGTACACATTATTACAAAAAAATGAAATTTTTATAGTGTTGTTTTCGACTTTTCATTTTATCACCAGTTTTTTGTGACTTATGTAGTGACTTCTTCCATGAGCAAGTGGCTTTCTCTCTGATAGTTCCTGGAATTAAAATATGAACGAAATTTTAGATAGTTGGGAGTTTTCAGCATTACTCTTGCATTCTTATAATTTCCTTAGGCTACGTTTCCTACATGTGTTACAGACCTGAAGATGGTTGCAGATAGCAACCGAAACTAGTTAGCGAACTTTAATTGTGATTGCAAAATTGCGGTGTAAGCATTAAAAGTTTTTTTACTTTAAAAAGTTTTTATTTAATGAAATGAACATAGTTGACATTCAAGAAATTTTCAAAACAGACCATGAACACCGAATGAAAAATGGTGCGCTACATTTATTACAAAGGTTTACAGCATCAAGATCGAAGACGGACTCCATGGGAGTTACAAATAGTGCCGGACGTCCAGCTTCGTATCCACTCTTCAACAATGCATGTAGAATCATATTGGTGTAACAGGATGATGAGAACTGATGAAATGTGATGGCGTACAACCGAATACGAAACAGTCTGTCGTAGAGCTTATACTGAAACTGGCTATACTTTAAGGCGTAGCAGCAGGCAGGGCGATAACATGCTTTATAGGCACGAAAAAACAAACATCCAGGGGTTGAATTTGTCCAGTGGTCGTAATGTCAAAAACTTTTCAGAAGGAATAATTTGCTCTAACGAAGTATAATTTTTACACGCAGACCAGGAATCAAGCAAAAGTGAGTTATTTTGACCAGCTATTGGCCAAAAGCAGTGCTCTATAGTTGTAGTTCTCTTACGCCCTTTTTCCCACTCTTGATTGCTGTGACGTAAATATTCCCTACTGTCCTTGCGAGATCCCGCACAAGAAAAAGTATCGTAGGGGATGGAGCACCTCCAACTTCTCGCAGCACAATAAATAACTTTCCAGCCAATGGACCATCAACATTAATAATCGGCATAATTGTATACGAGTGCTTTAAGGCGTTGTTGTTAGCTGATGTTGATACAACTCTTTTCGTACATGTAATTTTCAGGGTTCCTTTCACATGGGTTTCCCCTTCGAATCCCGACTGGTCGGAACTGAAAACGTTTTGTTTGAAATTTCGGTAACTTACATATTCCAATTCCGTAGCAATGTCTGAAGTTATGCAGCTATCCACTGCTTCCCTTGCGGTCATCGTAATCTATGTCAAGCGCAATTTGATGTGCATAACATAGTAGGTCACTATCATGCTCGTTCTGTAAATTGTATCGAATATCCTTGAAACGGGCAAACAATATTTTTTGTAACAAGCGCTGCCTGTCCTCCCTTGGAAATCATTAGTTTTTCTTATGCAATACACGATCACATTGATGCACCCTTATTCGATAACTGTTCATAATTACATTTTTTACTATGCTGCGGATGATATTCCATGTAAGGAACTACGTTTAGTACTCGCTCCTTGGACAACGATTGTCTACATCTACATCTACATGGATACTCTGCAAATCACATTTAAGTACGTAGCGGAGGGTTTATCGAACCACCTTCACAATTCTCTATTATTCCAATCTCTCCAATCTCGTGTAAGGCGCGGAAAGAAAGAACACCTATATCTTTCTGTACGAGCTATGATTTACCTTATTTTATCTTGGTGGTCGTTTCTCCCTGTACAGGTCGGTGTTAACAAAATACTTTCGCTTTCGGAGGAGAAAGTTGGTGATTGGAATTTCGTGAGAAGATTCCGTCACAACGAAAAACGCCTTTCTTTTAATGCTGTCCAGCCCAAATCCTGTATCATTTCAGTGACACACTCTCCCATATTTCGCGATAATACAAAACGTGCTGCCTTTCTCTGAACTTTTTCGATGTACTCCGTCAGCCATATCTGGTAAGGAACCCACACCACACAGCAGTATTCTAAAAGAGAACGTGCAAGCGTAGTGTAGGCAGTCTCTTTAGTAGATCTGTTACATTTTCTAAGTGTCCTGCCAATAAAACGCAGTATTTGGTTAGCTTCCCCACAACATTTTCTATGTTTTCCTTCCAATTTAAGTTGTTCGTAAGTGTAATTCCTAGATATTTAGTCCTTCATATTTGACTGTGTAACCGAAGTTTAAGGAATTACTTGTCGCATTTATGTGGATGACCTCACACTTTTCGTTATTTAGGGTCAACTGCCAATTTTCGCACCATTCAGATATCTTTTCTAAATCGTTTTGCAGTTTGTTTTGATCTTCTGATGAATTTATTAGTCGATAAAAGACAGTGTCATCTGCAAACAACCGAAGACGGCTGCTCAGATTGTCTCCCGTATCGTTTATATAGACGAGGAACAGCAAAGGGCCTATAACACTACCTTAGAGAACGCCAGAAATCACTTCTCTTTTACACGATGACTTTCCGTCAATTACTAGGAACTTGACCTCTCTGACAGGAAGTCACAAATCCAGTCACATAACTTAGACGATATTCCATAAGCACGCAATTTCACTACAAGCCGCTTGTGTGCTATAGTGTCAAAAGCCTTCAGGAAATCCAGAAATACGGAATCGATTTGAAATCCCTTGTCATTAGCACCCAGCACTTCATGCGAGTAAAGAGCTAGTTGCGTTTCACAAGAACGATGTTTTCTAAACCCATGTTGACTGTGTGTCAGTAGACCGTTTTCTTCGAGATAATTCATAATGTTCGAACACTATATATGTCCCAAAATCTTTTCTAAACCCATGTTGACTGTGTGTCAATAGACCGTTTTCTTCGAGATAATTAATAATGTTCGAACACTATATATGTCCCCAAATCCTGCTGCATACTGACGTTAATGATATGGGCCTGTAATTAAGTGTATTACTCCTATTACCTTTCTTAAATATTGGTGTGACCTGTGAAAATTTCCAGAGTTTGGGTGAGCATCTTTCGTCGAGCGAACGATTGTACTAGCGTTGTCCATAAAGTAAGTTCCGATCGGTCGCGAAATGAAAACCACGGTTAAAATCTGAAACGTTTTATTTGCAACAGTTATGTACACCATCCACCTACTTTTCTAGATAGTCGCCGCTCCGACTTCGAGTTTTATCGTAGTGGTGTATCAACTTTCCACTATCCACATCATAGAAAGCAGCCGCCTGTGCTTTCGGCCAGTTATCTGCACTGGTCTGCAGCTCGTTGTCTGTGAAAAAATATTGTCTTCATAGCCAGCGGTTCTCGTGAGCAGAGATGAGACTCAGGGGGAGCCAATTACGGACTGTATTGTGAGTGATCAAAAACTTCTCATCGGAAACGGTGCAGGAGCGCCTTCATAGCCCCTGCAGTGTGCGGCCGAGAATTGGCATGAAGAAGGAACTGCTCGACAGTTGTGTGATGTGGGCTGCATGACACAGGCGACATCTCTAACCTGGCCGTTATACGTGCCGGGAGACGCTATTCCCTACGCATCTTACGTGATCACTGTTCACTCAAAACTGAAAAGAGCGACGCGACACGATCGACGGCCGTACTAGAGACACTGACAACACTGTGCACTGTGCAAAGGTTTACCTGATTTTCCCAGTGGTTTCCATTTCGCGACCGATCGGAACTTTCTTTCTGGACAGCCCTCGTATATAATTGTCAAGTATGGAGCTAATGCATCAGGATGCTCTGGACCAGAAGACCTGCTTTTATTAAGTGATTCACTACTCCGAGGATATTTACTTCTACGTTACTCATGTTGGCAGCTGTTCTTCATTCGAATTTTGGAATATTTATTTCGTCTTCTTTTGTGAAGGCATTTCGGAAGGCTATGTTTAATACCTCTGCTTTGGCAGCACTGTCTTCGATAGTATTTCCATTGCTGTCATGCAGAGAAGGCATTGCTAGTTTCTTGCCGCTAACATACTTCACATACGACCAGAATCTCTTTGGGTTTTCTGCCAAGTTTCGAGAGAAAGTTTCGTTGTGGAAACTATTATAAGCATCTCACATTGAAATCCGCGCAAAATTTCGAGCTTCTGTAAAAGATGCTTGAAATTTACTTTACTTCGTTTCGCTGGAGACGGCAATTGTGGCTCCCTGTCCGTCAAAGATGACGAAACGTATGGCTCGACGCCTGTTTGAGTAACACTTTCACGTTTTAAGCAGATGTCGTCATCGCTATACTGCTCATGTACATCGTTCGCACTGTCGCGCATATACGACACGACACATTCCACTGACTCGTCTTACAGAAACGCTAAAATTTCATCTGCCACTTCTTTCGCATCATGCAAAATTCCTCGGATGAGTACGAAACATTACAGCGTCGATGGATGGGTATTTTGTTTTTGTTTGGTTAATGTTTTTAGCGCTGATATCAACGGAGATATGGAAGCTTTTTCAACCTGAACCGTACACTTTTTATAACTGTATTCTATAACTCTTGAGAAGACAGTTACAGTGATACAGCGTTTGTTAATGTTGACGTTGAAACCTGTCGTAAAAAATCGAGAGGTATAATAGTGTTTGATAGCGCCATTAGCGGGGCAAGCACCGTCAAGCAGAGCTCTCGCGCTGCGCTGTTTCAGAATGTCCACACATTCGCCTGTTTAAAATGGTTCAAATGGCTCTGAGCACTATGGGACTTAACATCTATGGTCATCAGTCCCCTAGAACTTAGAACTACTTAAACCTAACTAACCTAAGGACGGCACACAACACCCAGTCATCACGAGGCAGAGAAAATCCCTGGCCCCGCCGGGAATCGAACCCGGGAACCCGGGCGTAGGAAGCGAGAACGCTACCGCACGACCACGAGCTACGGACTTCGCCTGTTTACTTGTTTGCAATGTAGGCCGCTCATATCAGCTTCAAAATTCGTTCTTGCAGATATGTACACCAACGGGAAGAAGTTGAGTATACTACTTTTATATGATGAATGTAGAAGAAATGCCGTAAAAAACAACGGTATAGGGGGCTCTCTATCTGGATCACCATTGTCCGACGCGCCAGGAAATTGCACGAATTATTAAGTCGTTAGTGCGGACAGTCTACTTGAACGTAAAAAAAGGGACAAGAAAGAAGACTGCAATTGACAGAGAATACGAAAAAGCCGTTCTGGCTACGACGCTAGCCAATCCGGACAGTGGTACGAGACATACTGCCGAGGAATGTGGAATCAGCCACACGAGTGTCATTCGCATCTTGCATCGACAGAATTTCTTTCCCTATCATCTGTCACTAGATCAGGCACTCATCGACAGTGATTTTGAACGTCGTACAGAATTTGTCGGTCTGCCCTTCAGCAAATGAGAGACGACCCGACGTTTTTCCAGCTTGTGCTCTTTACCGACGGAGTAACGTGTAATAACCACGTTAAGGTAAATTTGTACATCATGCACTGCTGGGCAGCCTACAGTCCACACTGGCTTCGTCAAGTGCAACATCAGCGTGGAGAGTAAACGTATGGTGCGACATCGAAAGAAATTACATTGTGGGACCTTACTTCATCTCAGGCGCTATAAATGGACATTTGGACGTACACTTCTTGACGAACTTTCTGCTCATTCTTCTACACTCATGCTCATAAATTAAGGATAATGCTGATACGTGGTGAAACAACACTCTGCTGGGCGATTTGCGGATTTAAAGCACCTCGGGGTATGACCATGCGGCGCATTTGACCTGCGGTCGTCGCATGGTGGCGCTGGCAGCAGGACACACACGCAGAGGTGTGTTGGTGCATGTCGGGGTACGGGGCAGCGAGTAAGTGTGCAGACGTTTTCAGGCGTCCTAATGGTGATTGTGTGTTCAAATTGGCTCAAAGAGCACATATTGATGACGTTATAAGGTGTAGAATACTAGAGCGACTGGAGGCTGGTCAAACACAGCAGGGCCGTGCGGTTAAAGGCGCTGCAGTCTGGAACCGCAAGACCGCTACGGTCGCAGGTTCGAATCCTGCCTCGGGCATGGATGTTTGTGATGTCCTTAGGTTAGTTAGGTTTAACTAGTTCTAAGTTCTAGGGGACTAATGACCTCAGCAGTTGAGTCCCATAGTGCTCAGAGCCATTTGAACCATTTGAAACACAGCAGGTCGTAGCACGGGCCATCCGCGTGCCACAAGGTGTGATCTCAAGATTATGGCAACGATTCCAGCAGACAGGAAACGTGTCCAGGCGCTACAGTAAGGGACGTACACAGTGTACAACACCACAAGAAGACCGATATCTCACCATCAGTGCCCGCAGGCGGCCACGGAGTACTGCAGGTAGCCTTGCGCGGGACCTTACCGCAGCAACTGGAACAATTGTCTCCGGACACACAGTCTATAGACGACTGAACAGACATGGTTTATTCGCCCGGAGACCTGCAAGGTGCATTCCACTGACCCCTGGTTGCAGGAGAGCCCGTAAAGCCTGGTGTCAAGAACACAGTACGTGGTCACTGGAACAGTGGTCCCAGATTATGTTCACGGACGAGTCCAGGTATAGTGTGAACAGTGA
Source organism: Schistocerca americana (assembly GCF_021461395.2). Classification (NCBI taxonomy): domain Eukaryota; kingdom Metazoa; phylum Arthropoda; class Insecta; order Orthoptera; family Acrididae; genus Schistocerca; species Schistocerca americana. Next base: position 1,248,145,575 of record NC_060119.1, on the reverse strand, counting down.
TTCTCGCCAGGTTTTCATCTGGCGTGAACCAGCGACCAGATACCAACACCTTAATGTACTTGAAAGGGACCTGTATGGAGGTCGTGGTTCGATGGTGCGGGGTGGGATTATGATTGGTGCACTTACACTACTGCATGTCTTTGACAGAGGAACTGTAACAGGTCAGGTGTATCGTGACGTCATTTTGCACCAGTATGTCCATCTTTTCAGGGGTGCAGTGGGTCCCACCTTCCTCCTGATGGATGATAACGCACGGCCACACTGAGCTGCCATCGTGGAGGAGTACCTTGAAACAGAAGATATCAGGCGAATGGAGTGGCCTGCCTATTCTCCAGACCTGAACCCCATCGAGCACGTCTGGGATGCTCTCGGTCGAAGTACCGCTGCACGTCTTCAAACCCCTACGACACTTCAGGAGCTCCGACAGGTACTGGTACAAGAATGGGAGACTATACCCCAGCAGCTGTTCGACCACGTGATCCAGAGTATGCCAACCCGTTGTGCATCCTGTGTACGTGTTCATGGTGATTATATCCTATACTTATGTCGGGGTACATGCACTGGAAACAGTGGCGTTTTGTAGTACATGTGTCTCGGGACGGTTTTCTCAACTTGCCACCAATACCGTGGACTTACAGGCATGTGTCGTGTGTGTTCTCTATGTGCCAGTAATATTAGCCCCAGTTTTGTGTAGTGTCACGTTGTGTGGCACCACATTCTGCAATTATCCTTAATTTATGAGTATGAGTGTAGAAGAGGTACCACTTGATATTCGCCATAGTAAGTGTTTAAATCACGGCAGCCGTCGAGCTCACTCGTCCCGTGTTGCAACGCAAATACTGAATGAGAACTTTTTTAAACGTTGGATAGGACGAAATTGCGCTTTCAAATAGTCTCCGAGGTCCCCCAGTTTGACTCCTCTTGATTTCTTTCTTTGTCGAGCACTCAAAGATGCAGTCTATGACGAAGCCGCAACTACACAAAACGATATGTGTCATCGAACCTCTAGTACATGCTCTACCATATTATCCGCTGTAATTACAAGTGTCCATCGTTCTTTCGAACGGCGACTGCAAATGTGCCTTTCAGCCCTTGGTCAACAGTTTGGACATATGCTTAAATAAAGGATAAAGATATTTTCATACACAAAATTAGCAGGTGAACTTGCGTCTAGGTCGTAAGTTGGTTCAAGGGCAAGCAAAGTTTTATTCTAGCAGCGCAGGCCTACCTTACGGTATACAACAACGTAGCCTCGTCTGAGACGACTACTTGGCAGAGTTTGCAGCGCTAATGCCAATTCCGATCGCCGTGCTCTCCAATTCTATTACATTTCTCGATATTTTTGCCACAGGTTTCAAAATCAACATTTACAAACGCTTTATCGCTGTGGTTGTCTTCTCAACAGCTATCGACTGCAGTTATAAATAAGTATACGCTTCCACTTAAAAAATACATACTTACTTAAATATCTCAGATGATCCAGAGCTAAAAACATTGACCAAACAAAAATATTCGTGAACCTCGACGCTCTAACATTTGCCGAAAATCGCGTTTCGATATGTATAATCGTTCGCGAAATAAAAGGGTTGTTTCGTATCGGTTAGCAGCATTGTTAAGTTTCAGTTGTTTTTTAATGCTACTGACTTTAATTACTATCTCGTTAAACTTTACTCTGGTACAGCATAGATTCTTCCTCTGTGAAAGGATGTTTGAAACATTTACTTTGATTTTTGGTTTAATATTTACTAGGCTATCTAGATACAATATTTTCTGCAGGCTATCCCTTACAAAACTCTTCTTACTAACAAAACGTGGAATGTGGCGCCATCAATCATATCTCAATGAAATGCTGCAAATTTTGGAGAACAGGCGTTTAAAGAAGAATCGTTACTTGTATGTAATGTATTTGACTTTATTGTTATGGGTGGTGTAATTATGGCTAATTCTGATCTATTAAAGAATACACAGGTGTTTATTTATCTGAAGAAGAGGATTTAATATGTCTTAATCTCTCTTTCGTGTGGCGCTCCCGTCACCGCCTGGTGCAGATCCTCTTAGTTGACTTCTTTTAGGCGACTTGCGTGTTGGCGATCATGAAGTGCTGATGAGGATAACAAAACACCCATTCCTCGAACGAAGAATACCACCAACCCGGTCGGAAATTGAACACGGGACCTTTCGGCTGGCATCCAACCACGTTGACTCCGCAGGTACCAAGGTGGGCGCACTTTTAATCATTTTTTGAATTGTTGTCTAATCTGGTGTCTGTATCTGCATTCGAACAACTACACATTCTTACATTACAATTACTTTCTGAGGGAAAGGTGACCTTTCAACGTTATAATTTATCACCTGTATACATTCATTTGAAGAAGTACGTACCTAAAATGGGTGCACCTCCATCCATACGAGCTGTCCATTGCAATTTAATACTGTGATGGTCTGAACCCAGAACTTCAAGTAAAGGAGCTTCAGGAGGCAAAATTACAATGATCTTGTAGTTTATTCTGTCTTCTCCAAACAGATTTTTTGCAATACAAGAGTAGTTTCCTTCGTACTCTTTCTTCAGCTCTGAAAAAGTGGATAGGAAGCAATACGTTAATCTCACATCGACACTTGGGCGCATGATAAAATGAAAATAAAAAAGTATTTACGTTAACATTTAGAGGAAGAGAGTGAAAAAGTAACATCAACTGCAACAAAAGAACTCGTAACCAATGAAAGCCAATTGTCTTTTTGTAGTGAACATTTCTGACAAATGCGTTACCATTTATTGTTTATATGGACTGCTTGCAAAGGAATTTGCTAGGGTAAAGTTTAAAGCTGCCTTGAAGACTAGCAATAATGTTCATAGCATAATAAAAGTGTACCAACACAATAATTTTTAGAATGTTTGAAAGGAAAATGCATGACGAGTAGCAGAACTTCAGAGAAGTTAAGTCCTGCTGTGCCGTTTCGAGAATAACATAGCAAGATAATTCTGAAAGTTTTTTCAAACCCAACATAAAACCATACAAATATCAACAGCACTAGTGTTTACTGTACGTCCAAGTATGTGTGATTCGATAGATCGTCACAAATGTTAGTGTTGTCAGCTGAATTTGCAAATGGAGCTATGTGATTGTCATATACAGTCTGCAGGTCTTGATATGACCTCTCTTCGTATAGAATTATTATTTAATATTCGGTTGTCGAGTGCTCATAATGTCCAGTTAGAAGGATGTTTAACAAGTAGTGCATTGCCTCTGGCGATTTCTAATGATACTGTGGTGTCACCGCCAGACACCACACTTGCTAGGTGGTAGCCTTTAAATCGGCCGCGGTCCGCTAGTATACGTCGGACCCGCGTGTCGCCACTGTCAGTGATAGCAGACCTAGCGCCACCACACGGCAGGTCTAGAGAGACGTACTAGCACTCGCCCCAGTTGTACAGCCGACTTTGCTAGGAAAGGTTCACTGAGAATTACGCTCTCAATTGCCGAGAAGATAGTTAGCATAGCCTTCAGCTAAGTCAATTGCTACGACCTAGCAAGGCGCCATTTATCCTTTGCTATGTATCTCATGAAGCATGTACAGTAACAAGACCAATGTTCACCAATTGTGGATTAAAGTTAAGTATTCCAGCAGCTACGTACTTTTCTTTATAGCATTAATTACGTATCCTGTTTCATAGCTCACGCCAGCCTGCGTGAGTTTAAGCGCGTGCCTTTCGGTTGCCCGTCACTGTGGATTGGCTGTCTTGCCAGTCCACAACAGATACAATGTACATGGTAGTTTTTGGTAGAATAAACAAAACTTTACGTGTCAACAAACACTAATGTCCTTACTGTAGTAAGGCAGTGACACAAGTACACATGATTTCCACCATTTCGTTGTGCAACTCGCTGCTTAGCCGGGAGTCTCATAGTTTCATCTTAGAAATATGTGTTTGTCACGCTAGCCAACTTGTGACAGTCTCTGTTTGAGTTATTAAGGGTCTTCCATGAACTTGAGTTGTGAGCAGTATAGAGCAGCTGCTGACAATTCGTCATGTCAGATTTATGGCCAACGACGAATACTCACCCAGCAGATACGTACGAAAATACATAGCGTTCACATAACGTTCCTTCAATCTCTGTCTTTGCCTTGTATACACTTTTGTTATTTCCGCACCTACGTGGGCAAATTGTTGGTCTTTTCATTGTGAGTGCCTCTGTAACTAAGGTAGCCGAAGTATTTGATGCTCCAAGAGCATATTGTCGAAGTTTTATACAGCATACAGGCATGCGGAAAAGCATCATCCGCTAAGTCACAACGTGGATGGAAGGGTGTGTTAAGTAATCATGACGGACGGTCATTAAAGAGGATTGTGACGAAAAATAAGAAGACGCGAGCTGGTAACATCACAGCAGAACTAGATGGCGCACTCGCGAATATTTTAAGCACCAAAACAAAGCCAAGTGAGCTCCATAAGGAGGAAACTGTAAGTAAGCCTTGAATTCAAAAGTCTCTCAAAAGTGATGCAAATGCCTGTGACACGAAATTCTGGACTATGGAGCAATGGAGTAAAGTCGTTTGGTCGGATTAATCGTTTCACGCTGTTTCAAATTTCTCGTCGAGTTTACGTCCCAAGAGTGATACATGGCGACGGTTCGGTGACGATTTCACCAACCATATGGTGGTATTCCATGGGTAGTGCATTCACGGAGCTGTCATTTGGGCTCAGACGATTCATATGAAAACGTTCCCGACCTGATTATGGCTGCACGACGGCAGATAACAGACTTTGAACGCAGAACAGTAGTTGGAACTAAACGCACGGGACATTCCATTTCGGAAATCTTTTGCGATTTCATTATTTTGCCTCCCACAGTGGAAATACTGTGCCGAGAATATCAAATTTCAGGCATTACTTCTCACCACGGACAACGCAGTGGCCGACGGACTCCACTTAACGCCGGCAGGGGTGGCCGAGCGGTACTAGGCGCTAGAGTCTGGAACTGCGCGACCGCTACGGTCGCAGGTTCGAATCCTCCCTCGGGCATGCGTGTGTGTGATGTCCTTAGGTTAGTTAGGTTTAAGTAGTTCTAAGTTCTAGGGGACTGATGACCTCAGATATTAAGTCCCATAGTGCTCAGAGCCATTTGAAGCATTCTTGAACTCCACTTAACGACCGATAGCAGCGGTGCATACTAAGCGCTAGAGTCTGGAACTGCGCGACCGCTACGGTCGCAGGATCGAATCCTGCCTCGCGCATGGATGTGTGTGATGTCTTTAGGTTAGTTAGGTTTAAGTAGTTATAAGATCTAGGGGACTGATGACCTCAGAAATTAAGTCACATAGTGCTCAGAGCCATTTGAAGCATTTTTGAACTCCACTTAACGACCTATAGCAGCGGTGCATACTAGGCGCTAGAATCTGGAACTGCGCGACCGCTACGGTCGCAGGTTCGAATCCTGCCTCGCGCATGGATGTGTGTGATGTCCTTAGGTTAGTTAGGTTTAAGTAGTTCTAAGTTCTAGGGGACTGATGACCTCAGAAAATAAGTCCCATAGTGCTCAGAGCCATTTGAAGCATTTTTGAACTCCACTTAACGACCGATAGCAGCGGTGCATACTAGGCGCTAGAGTCTGGAACTGCGCGACCGCTACGGTCGCAGGTTCGAATCCTGCCTCGCGCATGGATGTGTGTGATGTCCTTAGGTTAGTTAGGTTTAAGTAGTTCTAAGTTCTAGGGGACTGATGACCTCAGAAATTAAGTCCCATAGTGCTCAGAGCCATTTGAAGCATTTTTGAACTCCACTTAACGACCGATAGCAGCGATGTATAGTAGGTGCTAGAGTCTGGAACTGCGCGACCGCTACAGTCGCAGGTTCGAATCCTGCCTCGCGCATGGATGTGTGTGATGTCCTTAGGGTAGTTAGGTTTAAGTAGTTCTAAGTTCTAGGGGACTGATGACTTCAGAAATTAAGTCCCATAGTGCTCAGAGCCATTTGAACCATTTTTGAACTCCACTTAACGACCGATAGCAGCGGTGCATACGTAGGGTTGTGAGTGCTAATAGACAAGCATCACTGCGTGAACACAGTCGTAGAAATCACTGTGCGACGTACGACGAACGTATCCGTTAGGACAGCGGGGCGAAATTTGGCATTAATGGGCTATGGCAGGAGACGACCGACACGAGTGCCTCTCCTGGGCCCGTTACTATATCGACTGGACGCTAGACGACCGGAAAGCTGTGGCCTGGTCAGATGAGACCCGATTTCAGTTGGTGAGAGCTGATGGTAGGCTTCGAGTATGGCGCGGACCCCACGAAGTCTGTGACCTAAGCTGTCAACAAAGCACTGTGCAAGCTGGTGGTGCCTCCGTAAGGGCGTCGGCTGTCTTTGCACGGAATGGACTGGGTCCTCTGGTCCAACTGAACGGATCATTGACAAGAGATGATTACGTTCGGCTACGTGGAGACCAATTTCAGGCACTCATGGACTTCATATTTGCAAACAACGATGTCATGTCAGCGAGCCACAATTGTTCGCGATTGGTTTGAAGAATATACTGACAGTTCGAGCGAATGGTTTGGCCAACTGGATTTCCCGATATGAATTCCATCGAAGATATATGGGACAGAATCGAAAGGTCTGTTCGTGCACAAGATACTGCACCGGCAACATTTTCACAATTATGGGGGGCTATAGAGGCAGCATGGTTCAGTATTTCTACACATTTCCAACGACTTATTGAGTCCACGTGACGTCGATTTGCTGTACTGCGATGGGCAAAAGGAGGTTCGATACGAGTCATGGACTGTGCGGCTGGTCCCGGCGGAGGTTCGAGTCCTCCCTCGGGCATGGGTGTGTGTGTTTGTCCTTAGGATAATTTAGGTTAAGTAGTGTGTAAGCTTAGGGACTGATGACCTTAGCAGTTAAGCCCCGTAAGATTTTACACACATTTGAACATTCGATCGACACGATATTAGGATGTATCTCATGACTTTTGTCACGTCAGTGTTTACATCGGTAACTTCAGTTTCTTGCTCACCGTGTAGAGTGGCATACGAGAGCCTCTCGCAGGGATATACTAGAAAAAAAAGAGGAAGAGCGAACAAACTATGTAACAAAAGTCAAAATATCCACGGGTGTGCTGCCGGTCTATAGTGTCCAAGTGTCCAACGGGCACAATATTTCGGCGATCATACATGTCGCCATCATCAGGTGAACTGACGGACTGAGCTCCTGTGAACGTGCCGACACGTAGATCCGTACGGTATGGCTGCTCAGAGGGAACTCGGTTCGGTCGCGGCGGCGGCCGATTTAAATACCCTCCGCCCGCGGCGAGCTCCCTCCGCCGTCCGCGCCCCGCGCCACGGTCGCGCGGTGGAACAGATTGCGACGGCGTCTGAGATGACGTCGGTGTGATGGCTCTGTCCGCCGTGGTCGTTACAACTATACGTTTCCTCGATTGGGTTACTCAAGAGTAAATCGAGCAAACGTATAGACCGGCAGCACACCCGTGGATATTTTGATTATCAAATACACCGGGAGAAACTCAAGAATCACAATGTAACAAAAGTGTCATGGAGCAACACTCGCAATTAGATGACTTACTGGTGATGAGAAGAGAGCTCTGTGAGATGCTGAATCTGGGGTCGGCTTTGAGGTTCTCCTTCCTGTGTTGCCACGACACGTTTGGGGTGGGGTTTCCCACTGCCGTACACTCCAGCGTCACACTGGCGTCCAGGGCTTCGCGTAGAACTTGAGAAAAGGACGCAATGCGCGCCGGAGCTGAAAATGGAAACATAAACAACAGTTTAAAAGTATCTGTATTTTTTTTGTCTTTCATTTTTCAAAGAGAATGGCAAACTTTGAGCAGAAATGCTGGAAATAACTCTACGTTATACTCGGTTTCCTCCGTTAAGACTAGTCCCTTGAAATACGCTAAAAAGTTGGAAATAACTCTACGTTATCCTGAGTTTGTCATTTACGACTTCCCACTGTAGCCCCTGATATACGCTTAAAAGCTGGAAATAATTCTGCTTTATTCTGAGTTTCTCATTTACGACTTTCATTTACGGCTTTCCTCTGTAGCAACTGGAATGCGTCGAAAGAAAGTTCTTCTCTCTGCGGAAGGCTCATCGGTGAGCAAAACCTTGCTTCCAGGGTACATTTGGCTTTCATGTTCTCCAGGCATCACTAAATTACTTAACAGGCTCATTACTTTAGGAAACAATATTTATAAAATGTTTCTTTTTACTTTGTGAAATTAACTGTTGCAATAGACATTATAAATATTAAATTACAGGAATCAGTGTCTTGGTCACGTATTAGTTTGTCAAAATTCATGACCTGCAGCAGCTTTGTAACCATCGTGAAATCCAACAAGTACAGCATCGACACGTTGGCAAGTAGTCAAAGCATCATGCATTTCAATAGACAAATATGTTGCCAAGCCACTGATATCTGTAATTTCATCTGTTAGGAAAGCCACCGGCTTCGTCTGCTCGGCCAGGCGACCTAATTTACTTATGAACAATTGTATAATACATGGCTGAGACAGCCTAATTCTTTACACTCTTTGCGCCTAACTAGAGTTGTGCTCTACCAAAACTATGGTTCGGTTGTTTTGGTACACCATATGAATGATTAGTAAGTGGTGGGATTACCGGCAGTATTGGTAGACCTGGCGGGGAAAGAAACGTAAATGAAAGTGTAGGAGAGAAAATGGCAGCCGACAACTTCTATTTGTTTCTTGGTTTCTTTGGTTGTTAGTTTTGCACATAATTAGAACTGCACAACATTCAGTGTTCTTCCATTGTGTATTGCATATCCTTACAGAATATAAATTGCGTTTTATAAATAATGAAAATTGGATGATCGCGTAACTTCTGCACTTTCATGTAACCGAAGCAATTACTTTTGGTGCAAGTCCAGTTTACACGCGCGAACATAAAAAAATATATAATTATAGTTGATATTTTGCACTCAATAAAACGTTCTTCAACATGATCAAAGGCAAGTGTTTCCTGTTATTATTGAAAGTTGTTTCCGAACAACAGAAAGACTACATGTAAGTTCGAGGAAGTATTGAAGCGACGAAACTTCCTGACAGATTAAAACTTCCTGTACTGACACTCAAGCTCAAGACCTTTCCCTTTCGCGGACAAGTGCTCTACCATCTGAGGCACCCAAGCACGACTTACGACCTCACAGCTTTACTTCCGCCTGGTACCACATCTCCTACCTTTTAAACTTTACAGAACCTCTCGCAGGAGGTCGTAGAGCACTTGCCCACGAAAGGCAAAGGTCCTGGGTTCGAGTCCCGGTCCGGCACACAGTTTTAATCTTCCAGAAAGTTTCATATCAGCGCACACTCCGCTGCAGCGTGGAAATTTGATTCTACTGAAGCGACATTTGATATATTTTTGTTTTGCGCTTTTTTACCTTTGTAGTTAGGAAATGAATTTTTCTAGTGCTATATGATAAATCTGTATTGTTTCATTTATTTTTACTACAACATCCGTCTGCTTCACGTCACAAATCAACCTGAATTAAACATTGACAATTTCAGTTTCGCTATAAATACTGTTTTATTCTCATTTAACAGACAGGCGGATATTCTCACTCAGTTACCAGACAGTTGACCACTTCTGGTTTTTAGGGGAATCTAGTAAGACACAGATCGCGTACGGAAGGAAAGCAGACATCATGAGGAAACGCCTGTTAGGTATGCAACACAACCATCTTACAGCTATTGCGGGTATGACAGTTAACGAAAGCTGCTAAAGAAAAGTACTGTAGTTTATGCTTACTTATGGTCTATGGCAGCCAAAGATAGTTTTACAACTCTGGGCCTAACATACAGGACCGTACCCATGGCGAGACAGGCCCCCACCAAGGGCGCAAAAATTCTCTGCAAAAAGGGAACAAAAGAGGATTTTAAATTGACCCGGAGAAGTACGTGAGTTCCCCTCCACTCATGCTCTTATCTTCTGCCTACGAGAAAAGACTTTTCTATTGGTTTACAACAGGAAATACACGTTACTACTGTGCCACTGCATCATACTGTTCAAGTACAAACAAATGAGCAAACACCTGTCGCCAATATGATGTATGGTGCAACAGTGTGCTTGGTTGAGACAACTGTCGCCTGCACAGCTCACGTTCAACAGTGGAGTTTTTGCTACCACTTCGCTTTGGAACTATAACATTTCAAACGTCGGGAGAATGGGTACCACAGCAAACATGCTATCTGGATAGGAATGCCACATCTCTTGGTCATTCAACAGGGAAAGTCCGATTTTTCGGTTGTCAAATCGGAACACAATGAAAAAAAAACAAACGTATCTCAGACAGTAACATACGTTTATTAAGAATAAAGACGAAAAATGCTAACAAAATCAATACATATGTATGTATGAACATATATGAGAATTATATTTGTGACTTTGTAAGTTATATATGTTTAAGAACAAAAACAATGAGCACAAAATAATCTCAGTTACTTCACATCCTAACTACAATATCACAGAAATAAACCTGAGTTTTTGTTCCTTTTGTTTGTAATCTGTATTTATCATTTTATTTGTACTATGCATTTCTAATAGGCATTAAAATTTAATAAATAAACATGAAAGCTGGAAGAACCAAAATGGATTAATATTCCAATCATAGAGGAATGCTTTCAACATTATCGATATCTCATCTATCCACTGTACTTCCTTCAAAGAAAATGTTCTTTCTACGTTACCGTTGTGGACTGGTATGGAAAAACGGTACTTTCACATGTGATATTAGTCTCTATATTGCTCGTGAAATTCTGTTTCGAATTTATAAACTACAATTCACATTTCTTGGGAGGTGTTTTGTTCTTCCAATATGGAGATTGAATTTCACAGTTTCTACTGTGGTGTTTTGGAAAACTAAAAATGTGTAATTTAAATTAATATTTTCTGTTTTCAATTATTCCACTGCCTATTTTCACACCGTTTCATTCTGGCGGTGGGACATGATACGTCCACCAATAGTGGTACTAATAATGTATCAATTTTCAATACTTGGAAGTGGGAAGTGGTATACTGCCTATCACGAAACCAAAGGTATACTTCAGTGAGAGAATTTGTGTAAAAATCAAGTAGAATTTTGGGTGCTTTTTCTCCTGATAAAAAAATATTTTAAAGCATCAGATAACTTTATATTACGTTCAATAGCTGGCACAATAACATCCTTCTCGTTTTAGATTGTGGAAACAGAGTATTATATTCCGCAGCAACAAACTGACAGAAATATTTTAGCTTTTCTGTCCTGTCAGCGTATGCAGTGAAATTATTAAATAGTTTTTGAGTCATTTAATCATTCAGATGCAGTTTCTTATTTATTTGGAGTAATATATGAGCGGGCATCCAATTTCTTCAATATTTTCACCGATTTCTAGTTTTAATTTTTTGTATACATTATTAGTATCGCAGTTGGCGTATATATCATACCTAACTGCCACAGACAGTTATATGCTTATATCGTTAAGTGCAGGCAGCAACGAGAAAAGACACGATATCTATTGACTTCTACTGACAAGACCAGAGTGTAACTAGGATGAGATAAACTAAAAAGTTGTCGTACTGCAACTGTCAGCTTTAGTAAATTTACTGACATCGATAGGAAGCTGTAGACAGAAGTTGTGGAAATATATGATATCTACATAAATATCATCTTTTCAAACTTTGTCGTCAAACGCCTTATAATCAGCTGAACACAGTAACAATCAAAGCCTCTGTGCATTCAGTCGCAGTCTGAGAGTTGCGAGAACATGATTGTGAGGAATACGACGTGCTGCGCGCCGCATAGAGAAGGTACTATCGGTTTGACGTTGCAAGCATTGTTAAGTATGAAAAAGGCAAGGGAGAAAATACGAAATTATCTCATGTGGTTTTTGAAGGTGTTGCAGGTTGCATAAAAGCCATCGCTAGGGATAGGTGAATCACCCTATATATTCCCATTTGCTGGTTATATCGTGCACTGAGCCTCGTACAACTTAAGTGGTACACATCATTGTTGTTGTTGTGGTCTTCAGTCCTGCTTCTTCATCTCCCACTACCTACTGCAGCCTACATCCTTCTGAATCTGTTTAGTGTATTCATCTCTTGGTCTCCCTCTACGATTTTTACCCTACACACTGCCCTTCAATGCTAAAATTGTGATCCCTTGATGCCTCAGAACATGTCCTACCAACCGATCCCTTCTTCTAATCAAGTTGTGCCACAAACGTCTCTTCTCCCCAATCCATTTCAATACCTCCTCATTAGTTATATGATCTACCCATCTAATCTTCAGCATTCTTCTGTAGCACCACATTTCGAAAGCTTCTATTCTCTTCTTGTCCAAACTAGTTATCATCCATGTTTCACTTCCATACATGGCTACGCTCCATACAAATACTTCGACCATCATCAGTTATTTTGCTCCCCAAATAGCAAAACTCCTTTACTACCTTAAGTGTCTCATTTCCTAATCTAATTCCCTCAGCATCACCCGATTTCATTCGACTACATTCCATTATCCTCGTTTTGATTTTGTTGATGTTCATCTTATACCCTTCTTTCATGACACTGTCCATTCCGTTCAACTGCTCTTCCAAGTCCTTTGCTGTCTCTGACAGAATTACAATGTCATCGGTGAACCTCAAAGTTTTTATTTCTTCTCCTTGGATTTTAATACCTACTCCCAATTTTTCTTTTGTTTCCTTCACTGCTTGCTCAATATACAGATTGAATAACATCGGCGAGAGGCTACAACCCTGCCTCACTCCCTTCCCAACCACTGCTACCCTTTCATGTCCCTCGACTCTTATAACTGCCATCTGGTTTCTGTACAAATTGTAAATAGCCTTTCGCTCCCTGTATTTTGCCCCTGCCACCTTCAGAATTTGAAAGAGAGTATTCCAGTCAACATTGTCAAAAGATTTCTCTAAGTCTACAAATGCTAGAAATGTAGGTTTGCCTTTCCTTAATCTAGCTTCTAGGATAAGTCGTAGGGTCAGTATTGCCTCATGTGTTCCAATATTTTTACGGAATCCAAACTGATCTTCCCCGAGGTCGGCTTCTACCAGTTTTTCCATTCGTCTGTAAAGAATTCGCATTAGTATTTTGCATCCGTGACTTATTAAACTGATAGTTTGGTAATTTTCACATCTGTCAACCCCTGCTTTCTTTGGGATTGGAATTATTATATTCTTCTTGAAGTCTGAGGGTATTTCGCCTGTCTCATACATCTTGCTCACCAGATGGTAGAGATTTGTCATGACTGGCTCCCCCAAGGCCGTCAGTAGTTCTAATGGAATGTTGTCTACTCCCGGGGCCTTGTTTCGACTCAGGTCTTTCAGTGCTCTGTCAAACTCTTCACGTAGTATCGTATCTCCCATTTCATCTTCATCTAAATCCTCTTCCATTTCCATAATATTGTCCTCATGTACATTGTCCTTGTATAGGCCCTCTATATACTCCTTCCATCTTTCTGCTTTCCCTTCTTTGCTTAGAACTGGGCTTCCATCTGAGCTCTTGATATTCATGCAAGTGATTCTCTTTTCTCCAAAGGTCTCTTTAATTTTCCTGTAGGCAGTATCTACACTCCTGGAAATTGAAATAAGAACACCGTGAATTCATTGTCCCAGGAAGGGGAAACTTTATTGACACATTCCTGGGGTCAGATACATCACATGATCACACTGACAGACCCACAGGCACATAGACACAGGCAACAGAGCATGCACAATGTCGGCACTAGTACAGTGTATATCCACCTTTCGCAGCAATGCAGGCTGCTATTCTCCCATGGAGACGATCGTAGAGATGCTGGATGTAGTCCTGTGGAACGGCTTGCCATGTCATTTCCACCTGGCGCCTCAGTTGGACCAGCGTTCGTGCTGGACGTGCAGACCATGTGAGACGACGCTTCATCCAGTCCCAAACATGCTCAATGGGGGACAGATCCGGAGATCTTGCTGGCCAGGGTAGTTGACTTACACCTTCTAGAGCACGTTGGGTGGCACGGGATACATGCGGACGTGCATTGTCCTGTTGGAACAGCAAGTTCCCTTGCCGGTCTAGGAATGGTAGAACGATGGGTTCGATGACGGTTTGGATGTACCGTGCACTATTCAGTGTCCCCTCGACGATCACCAGTGGTGTACGGCCAGTGTAGGAGATCGCTCCCCACACCATGATGCCGGGTGTTGGCCCTGTGTGCCTCGGTCGTATGCAGTCCTGATTGTGGCGCTCACCTGCACGGCGCCAAACACGCATACGACCATCATTGGCACCAAGGCAGAAGCGACTCTCATCGCTGAAGACGACACGTCTCCATTTGTCCCTCCATTCACGCCTGTCGCGACACCACTGGAGGCGGGCTGCACGATGTTGGGGCGTGAGCGGAAGACGGCCTAACGGTGTGAGGGACCGTAGCCCAGCTTCATGGAGACGGTTGCGAATGGTCCTCGCCGATACCCCAGGAGCAACAGTGTCCCTAATTTGCTGGGAAGTGGCGGTGCGGTCCCCTATGGCACTGCATAGGATCCTACGGTCTTGGCGTGCATCCGTGCGTCGCTGCGGTCCGGTCCCAGGTCGACGGGCACGTGTACCTTCCGCCGACCACTGGCGACAACATCGATGTACTGTGGAGACCTCACGCCCCACGTGTTGAGCAATTCGGCGGTACGTCCACCCGGCCTCCCGCATGCCCACTATACGCCCTCGCTCAAAGTCCGTCAACTGCACATACGGTTCACGTCCACGCTGTCGCGGCATGCTACTAGTGTTAAAGACTGCGATGGAGCTCCGTATGCCACGGCAAACTGGCTGACACTGACTTCGGCGGTGCACAAATGCTGCGCAGCTAGCGCCATTCGACGGCCAACACCGCGGTTCCTGGTGTGTCCGCTGTGCCGTGCGTGTGATCATTGCTTGTACAGCCCTCTCGCAGTGTCCGGAGCAAGTATGGTGGGTCTGACACACCGGTGTCAATGTGTTCTTTTTTCCATTTCCAGGAGTGTATCTTACCCCTAGTGAGATAAGCCTCTACATCCTTACATTTGTCCTCTAGCCAGCCCTTCTTTTTTGCACTTCCTGTCGATCTTATTTTTGAGATGTTTGTCTTCCTTTTTGCCTGCTTCATTTACTGCATTTTTATATTTTCTCCTTTCATCAATTCAATTCAATATTTCTTCTGTTATCGAAGGATTTCTATTAACCCTCCAATTTTTTGCCTACTTGATCCTCTGCTGCCTTCACTACTTCATCCCTCAGAGCTACCCATTCTTCTTCTACTGTATTTCTTTCCCCCATTCCTGTCAATTGTTTCATATGCTCTCCATGAAACTCTGTACAACCTCTGGTTTAGTCATTCTTAAAATAAATTTTTGTAGGTACAGACAGAGGAATAGATAAATAAGGCACTATCACCCTGTAACAGTCCACTGTATGGTACAGTCATGCTCATGATGCTGCTGGAGGTTGTTACATCTCATGATGCTAGGTCAGTGGTGATGTTGCTGAATATGTGATTCAAAGCGTCTTTTGGTCCTAAATCTTGCGAACTATTTGGAGAATTTCTGATATCTATCCTGTCAAGTTGACTTGGGAACTCTCCATGCTGTAAGGGCATCCTTAGTAATTCGTTCTACCTCAGGTCGAAACCAGGAATCCCGATCTTCTAGGAAGAGTGTGTTACATGTTAATGTTACTGACTGCCTACGTGTCATTTCGTTCCATCTCACTCTCCTTTCCATGTATTGTCTTGTGTCACACAACAGAGAAGTTACATTGTACTCTACATCAGTTATCTGAAACATTCTGTGTATCTTTATTTCCTTTTTTAAATTTATATACAGAGTATGTATTTGTGTGCCTATGTGTGATTCTCAGCATATAAAATAAGAACTGATCTCAGATTATCCCTTTTTTTTTTTGTTCAAGCTGTGGGCTTCATACCGTGACTAGAGCAGTTCTCTACATATATTGTGACAATGACTGTCCTACAACCCAGCTTTAAAGTTCGAAATTCCTCTGCTATCTTTTACACTGGAAACGTTGACTCGATTAATAGTTGAAAATCACCTCTCGCTAGTAGTGTTGTCGTGCCAGCCTTACCTCTTGAATTGGGTGCCTGTGTGATTGACTTGGTTCTCTCTCCTTCTCCTACAATAGTAGAGGCTGTGACCCACGACTCATATGGCTCCAGTTCCTTTAGTCCTCGAATTTCAAGTGAGCTTGATGTGGGACCGACTCGGAAACTACTCGTCTGGAAAAATGGAAAAATACAAGAAAAAGCTTAGATATACAGTAAGAAGCGTGTGGAGTAAGCCGATCGATCACATATGGGTGTATCTGTAACTTACAGACGTACACGCTAGAATGGAGTATAGAACAGAAAGAAGTAATAGATACCAGTGAAAAGAACGATTTGCATTTCCTCAAGTGATAGATTACTTCACTAGTGGAATAATAGCATTAAACAATTTCATTACAAAAAAAAAATTATGCAACAAAATAGGAACAGTTTTACTTGTCTTTTGGAACTGGCTTTCTTTTCTTTCCTATACTAATACATTTAGCAACATTTTGACATCTTTAGCGGTCCGCAGCATAAATTATTGTTTTTTGAAATACTTCATATCCGTTATTAATACTCATTAAGTCGTGGGCTGTCCATTGATTGTCCAACTTCAAATTCACCATGAATATTTTTTACAATATCTGTACTGCAATTTCGACCTTTTCATCGTTTTTAAGCGGTTACAGCTGCTAAAACTACAGCAGTAGTCAACGTTAATAAAAACAATAGAAACAATATAAGTATATATGGTTCATGTGAACCTTTGTTATATATAGTATCGTTATGCGACGGATAGCATCACATCCGTCACATATCGTTATGATATATGACAAATAGTAACACGAGCCGTAGAGATTCGTATCATTTTTGTTCCCTTTATTAACATTGGTTAATGCTTTGATTTTAGCACCTGCAGCTACCTGAAAACGACCAAAAGTTCGAAACTGCAATACTGGGTACTGGAATAGATGTACAGCCATGGCGAACATGAATCTTTTAAAAAAATTCTACTAGACTACACACCTTACAACAAATAGA
Organism: Schistocerca americana; assembly: GCF_021461395.2. Lineage (NCBI taxonomy): Eukaryota > Metazoa > Arthropoda > Insecta > Orthoptera > Acrididae > Schistocerca > Schistocerca americana. Next base: position 1,248,128,459 of record NC_060119.1, on the reverse strand, counting down.
ACTATATAATCTACTGTAATTACATTGTTATTAAAATGACTTTATTTTGTATTGTTTGCATATACATCATTTCTTAGCCGCACTTAATGCGTGAACAACTTATGCTGATTAGTTGTGAGGAAAGTGGAACCATGAATCACTGTTCTGCCGACTACAGCCGACACACCGTGTGTTACACACTCGTTCGCAGAGAAGGCAAAACTTCCAATTTTCAAACAAAGGTCTTCCGTTATTTTCACCTTCGTTTCAGAGTTTATAGTCTTACTTCTTGAATTAATTTTAAAAAAGTGATAAATTGCAAGGCAGAATCAGGAAACAAATAGCAGCTGCAAGAGTAGAGTTGTCAACAACAAACACTTCACACTGAAAATACATTTGTTAACCATAAAGGCAGAACTCAACTGCCTGCATCATCAGAGGGTGCTCAAATTTATACAGACATAGAAAGTTGTGGTAAGTTCCAGTACTCGTTAAGTAAGCACTAGGGCCTTCCAAAAATCAAAATATAATCACTGGAGGTGGAAACTGAACATACGACCCAGACATCACCACCCTGCGATTATAGCTAATACACAACGACCAACCATGTACAACGTACTGAATGGCTCCCCGCCACCCCCCCCCCCCCCCTCCCGGATCTGGATCTGGTCCGCATCCCTTTGTTTGGCAGAGGTGGTGGTTCTTGTCGTGTTCTCAAGTCCTCATATTCACTGTGACGAGGCACCGTGATCGTATCGTAGATATTCACGTTACTTGTATCTTTTTTAAAATCTGCACAGATGATTCAGCCTTCTTGCTTTTTTAATTAAAGCTTTTATTGACCTGATATAAAAACTATAAGCTTTTACAAGTTTTTATGTCTATTAATCCATATACAAAACATATTATTTCCTTCCCTTACACTTAAAACAGATACAATAATAATAATAATAACAATAATAATCAAATAAAAATTAAAATAAACAAACACAAATTTACACCAGGCAGTGATTTCTCTCTGACGTACTTGCGTATGTAGTCTCAAATCAGTCTCCATTTTCAGTCTTTTTCTTTGTAAATAAAACAGATTTTCTCAAATGTGATATTCCATCAGTTGATTATGTAACTGACTAACGCATATTCTCTACGGTCATTTTCCTTTCTTAACCTATCTCGTGATTTACACACAGATAATTTTACACTGACTGTGCAAATCTGATTCCTAGATTAGATTGAAAGCTCCGATGTTGAAATGACAAATACTTTGTAAATTCCTTACATTAGTGCCGCCGACCCGTTGTGGCCGTGCGGTTCTAGGCGCTTCAGTCTGGAACCGCGTGACCGCTACGGTCGCAGGTTCGAATCCTGCCTCGGGCATGGATGTGTGTGATGTCCTTAGGTTAGTTAGGTTTAAGTAGTTCTATGTTCTAGGGGACTGATGACCACAGCTGATAAGTCCCATAGTGCTCAGAGCCATTTGAACCATTTGAGCATCAGTGCCCCTGAGATGGCGGGAAAAATGCCAAGTGTCGAACAAACCAACCAAGCACATCGTGTTTAGCGTCAGCGAAAAATTTTCAATCTGGTCACAAAACCAGGTGAACGTTTATCTTATTTACGGTGGTTTTTGTGGTGTCACCGCCAGACACCACACTTGCTAGGTGGTAGCCTTTAAATCGGCCGCGGTCCGTTAGTATACGTCGGACCCGCGTGTCGCTACTATCAGTGATTGCAGACCGAGCGCCGCCACACGGCAGGTCTAGAGAGACTTCGTAGCACTCGCCCCAGTTGTACAGCCGACTTTGCTAGCGATGGTTCACTGACAAATTACGCTCTCATTTGCCGAGACGATAGTTAGCATAGCCTTCAGCTACGTCATTTGCTACGACCTAGCAAGGCACCATTACCAGTTACTATTGATGCTGTAAAACATGTACCGTCAAGAGCGATGTTCACCATTTATGGATTAGAGTTAAGTATTCCACACCTACGTCCTTTTTTGCTAGTCTCATTTCCTTGTCCTGTTCCAGACCTCACGCCAGCCTGCGTGAGCTAAAACGCGTGCCTTTCGGCTTCCTCTCATAGTGGGTTGGCTGTCTTGCCAATCCATAACAGTTTTCTTGATAATAGAGAGCTTTTTTCTTAGCCAGATCTAAATACTAATCGTTTTCTTCTCTAGATATGTGTGTCCCATGTTCGCTTCAACTGTACATACTTCGCATGAAGCTGAGGCGTCAGTTTGTTTTACATTTCTTAGGATGGTTTGGGTGGATTTCGATGATGACACCAAGCCACATATCTCTAATATTTGTGGGTGAAATCTTTGCCTGGACACTTCTTCAAACTTGTGATCAATTTGAATTAGATGTTTGACTGCCACAGGGCGCTCAGGAGCGCGTTGGATTAATTGTTGCTAGACTCTTGTTGAGGACTGCTTCAGTGTGGTTTCTCCTAAGTAGCTTATTCCTATATAGTGGATGTAGAAATTGGAAGACTATCATCGATCTGCGCCTCGGGGTAGTGGTTCGGCTTCATACTATGGCCGTGCACTAAGTCTGTGAGTTTTTGTCTTCGTGTTGTGAGATCATCAGCCTCGTATTTGTAGTTAATGTCTAACAAGGAAAGAAGTATTCGGTAGTGACAAAAGTAGAAATTTAATGATTTTTATGATAGCCCTACTTTGCACACACCTGTGCAAATCAGTACTAGGTCGCCTGCGCTGTGGCTTACAAGTCAGTGTTTGACACTATAATTGTTAATTGTTCACGTCCATTAGCTCTGGCGTCCAAGGTACAGTCTCTGTATTCGACGCCAATGGAGACAAAAAGATATCTGCCTACGTCTAATAAGATGTCCCACGCGGTAATCCGTCTGTGTGTGGTAAGTACAGTCTGTTAAAAAAGACCGTGGTCGGGTTGATCAGTAGAAAAACGTATCTGACAACAAACTAAAACGTATATAGACATCATATACGAACAAAAGAAAAATGCAATTACAATTAACAATACGTCCCAGTCACCGGCAGCGTCGATAATCCTTGGCGTGTCCGAGGCATATCTGAAACCAAATTTTCGCCGACTCATTTGGAAGAGACCTCCAAATGTGTCAAATTTGTGTTAACTGCTGTTTAAAAAGTGAATTTTGCTTTCGCTTGATGTAATGTGAAGAATGGCTTTCACGAAAAGCTTAGTAATCATCTTTTACACTTTTGGATTCAATTTACCAAATCGGCCATGTTCCGCAAAATCATTCACGGTTTTTACCGAATTTATAGATTGTTACCCACTTTTGTATAAATGACTGATTTCCCCAAGTATTTAGAGGCCACTGCGTGACTCATTTTCGGGGCTGTGGGATAGCTACAGACAAACACAGCCTCGAAAGGCGGTGTGCCAGCTACGTTCCTGTGTCTTCTTCTATATTTCACTCAAGTCTTCAGAGTAAACTGATGCTTTATGGAAATTGCATGAAGGACACAGGTTCCGTTTATTGGGCTGTGAAAGAACTAAGGCGATATATTTTTCCATCTTCTGATACCAAACTTCTATGAAACAATTTTCGTGCTCATAGATCATTGCACATAGTCCATGATTCAAAATTATGTCCTCTACAGGAAACTTCACCATTTACGGTGCCTCGTCAGTTGTCTTGGTGACAGCGTGGCGGCTGAGACAGTCAGTGCATACAACCATTCACCTAGTCACAACTGTCGACCTTAGCGACGAAAATCTAGTAGTGGCTGAGCACTTCCCATATCAGTCCACGAATGAACGAAGAGTGTCTGGCAGTGCCACGACTCGAACCTGGGTCTTCCTCATACCAGCGCTACATACTGACCACTGACTCATGGGGGTGGACTCCGGCACTTGTGCTGACAGAATTATGGAGGTCACTTGGGGCAGCACGTCCACCCGCGGTAGCTGAGTGGTCAGCGCGACAGAACGTCAATCCTAAGGGCCCGGGTTCGATTGCCGAGTACGTCAGAGATTTTCTCCTCTCAGGGACTGGGTGTTATGTCGTCCTAATCATAGTTATTTCATCCGCATCGACGCGCAAGTCGCCGAAGTGGCGTCAAATCGAAAGACTTGCACCCGGCGTACGTTCTACCCGATGGGGGGCCCTAGTCACACATTTATTTATTGGACAGTATTGTTTTCACGTGCACGTCCTGGGAATTTGTGTGAGAGGTTAGCGTTTAGCTGTTTAGGTTTCTTGTGATGAGAGTCTTGCGTGACATTATTCCATTATTCTAGTTAGTATCAGTAGGTTGGCAGTGTATGTTCTGGGGAAAAACGGTGACTCATTATCTGATAGCGCATTTTTATCTGTGGTATCATACTACAGTTGAGACAGTTGCATTTGTTGTATTTTGCTGGTAGCAGGATCAGCAATTCCTTATCTCCAAGGCAATAGCGGGAACCTCACGTATCAAGGTCAAGGAGGGAGAGTCCCCACACTCCCCTTGTACTTTAGCAAATTTTGCATGAAGCACCCCCGGCCTGCGTGCCCCCGCTCTTCATTTGTGGGGGTAAGATTCAAATGCAGTTTGCATACATTTCATATTTGTCTCACATCAGCATCCAGTCACGAGCACCACTACCCCCACGCCCTATGCTCCAGCAGCTTGTATGAAGCACCTCTCACGCTCCAAACGCCTGTACCCTTTACTCCTCTGCACCCATAACGACAAGATACGTTTTGGACATGCCCGAAAGAACAGACACCATGCGTTCATATAACTGACCCGCCTAAATGGACAATGGGTCCACCTTCTTCAGTGCAGATGCCAGAGTATATCCGACGTCCTGCGGGAATCCCAGAGCAACCGGCCGTGGTGGCCGTGCGGTTCTAGGCGCTCCAGTCCGGAGCCGCGCTGCTGCTACGGTCGCAGGTTCGAATCCTGCCTCGGGCATGGGTGTGTGTGATGTCCTTAGGTTAGTTAGGTTTAAGTAGTTCTAAGTTCTAGGGGACTGATGACCACAGCAGTTGAGTCCCATAGTGCTCAGAGCCATTTGAACCAGCCAATCCCAGAGCAGCGAGCATGGAGGAAGTGGACAGGGACTGCCGATAGGTGGTGCTCGGTGAGAATGTTGGACGGTCGTGAGATGTGCCGAGATAGTCCACGAAGAGACGATAAACACTCTGTCCCGGGTGGTGCGGTGGTTAACGCACCTGCCTAGTAAGCAGTAGATCCTGGGCTTGAATCCCGATCCGGCACACATTTTCACTCGTCTCCTGTGATTCCATGTAATGTCCTATTGTAGCTGACGTCATTAATCCCTTTCGTTTCTTCTCCTTCCATCTTCTACTTACAGTTAATGTATCATAACAGAATCTGCAGGGGTTGAAGCTCAGGATCTCTTGCTACTAGGGAAGTGCATTAACCACTGCACCACCCGGGTCAAAGTGTTAATCGCATCTGCGTGGACTATCTCGGCACGTCTAACGACCGACAAACATTCTCACCGAGCCCCACTTATCCGCAGTCCCAGATTCTGCGTGGCGTCCGTTCTTTCAGACATGTCAAACGGAACAGCCACTGCTCATTCATATGACGTATTTTATAGGTTCAAATTGCTCTGAGCACTATGGGACTTAACATCTAAGGTTATCAGTCCCCTAGAACTTAGAACTACTTAAACCTAACTAATCTAAGGACATCACACACATCCATGCCCGAGGAAGGATTCGAACCTGCGACCGTAGCAGTCGCGTGGTTCCGGACTGAAGCGCCTAGAACCGATCGGCTACCGCTATTTTATACGACAGTTGCAAATAAGTACTCATTTAATACACTGAAAATAATTCCAGTACGCAAACACCAGTTCAATGAAGTTATTTTGTCTGTTCACATAAGATAACTGGACAGGAAATCTGGGGAGATATGGTCTGTTTGTAAACCGAAAAGCGAGCAGCGCTCGCGGTGGAGGAAGTTGCTTGTACATGGAGAACGCTACAGCTGCTGTCCAGGATGATTAATCAGTGCAGGACAGTGGACAGAGGTTTACACAGATCACGCCCATATACGTTTCTTGCGTTACGTTATTAGATACTCATGTCTGTATTCCAAGCAGTGTTGTCGCGATTACTGGAAAATAAACATCTCGCCACCGCCTCCGCTGCCTCCCCGCGTACGTCGCCAGTTATCCATAAGGCGTGATGCAGAAGATCGATGTAATTTTGTGAAACATCGTGTGGTTGCCTCTTGTGACGTGGTGGTGTAAAAAGTGAGCAATCACCTGCAGGCCAATGAAGGGCGCAAGTGGATTACCCCAATCTAACTACCTACTTTCCCTCGCACTTCTAGCACATATAGCGCACTCGCCACACTATTACACCACCAGAACATACACGTAATTTACCCCTTAATACGGCTGTATTGCACGTAATATTTGTTCTTAATCCACTTTATTTAACAGTAATTAGTTATTTTATACCATCAAATCACAGTTTTGAATGACTATTTTTACAGTGTCTGTTCCCTCAGACACGTATGCATGTCTGAAGGTACAGACAGTGGGGACGATTTGCGGCTGTATTAATATTCTGAAATTTGTTCACAATTGCGAATTCTTTGGCATCAGCTGTATTAGGTACAGAGATATTACCAATTGTTGACATTGACATACATCATAGGCGACATATGAAAATTTGTGTTGCACCAGGACTCGAATTTCCCGCTTATCGCGGCCAGTCGCCTTAACCACCTCAGCTATCCATGCACGCTTCCTGGGACCGATCCAAACGTTCTTAAACTACACTGTCTATGAAACTTCCTGACAGATTAAAACTGCGTGCCGGACCGAGACTCGAGCTCGGGAACTTTGCCTTTCGAGCTGTGGGGATGGGTCGTGAGTCGTGCATGGGTAGCTCAGTTGGTAGAGCACTTGCGCGCGAAAGGCAAAGGTCCAGAGCTCGAGTCTCGGTCAGGCACACAATTTTAATCTGTCAGGAGGTTTCATATCAGCGCACACTCCGCTTCAGAGTGAAAATCTCATTCTAGTACACTGTCTATGCCACTATTGCTTGTGGAATATTAATTGGGTTCCCGCATTAGGTTTAATGAAAGAAATATATTTAGCGTTAGTATTATTATTGCCGTTTTCCCAACTACGCTACAATTCTTTTTTTACAATTTCTGTTCCTTTAGAAAAGCCTGCACGTGTTCCCTCAAATCTATTGTGGTTACTGTTTGGGGATGATTGTTTAGGAAGGGCCACTCTGGATTACAAATTATCATATGTGATTGTTTTGAGGAAATGTTGTTTTAAATGAAGTGTGAATGGCGTCATAGATCTGAGATCTCAAGAGTATATATTTTTTTATGGAGTAGTTGGCAGTTGGGTATGATAGGTAGCAATAACTGAGTAAATTCAGTTATTAAAGATTTACAGGATGTCTACCCAGATATGGATTGAAACGAAACATTAAAAATTGGTTCAAATGGCTCTGAGCACTATGGAACTTAACTTCTGACAAGGGAACCTCCCCATCGCACCCCCCTCAGATTTTGTTATGAGTTGGCACAGTGGATAGGCCTTGAAAAACTGGACACAGATCAATCGAGAAAACAGGAAGAAGTTGTGTGGAACTACGAAAAAAATAAGCACAATATATGAACTGAGTAGTCCATGCGCAACATAAGCAACATTAAGGATATTGTGAGCTCAGGAGCGCCGTGGTCCCGTGGTTAGCGCGAGCAGCTCCGGAGTGAGAGGTCCTTGGTTCAAGTCTTCCCTTCGAGTGAAAAATTTATTTATTTTCTTTATTTTCGCAAAGTTATGATCTGTCCGTTCGTTCATTGACGTCTCTGTTCACTGTAATAAGTTTAGTGTCTGTGTTTTGCGACCGCACCGCAAAACCGTGCGATTAGTAGACGAAAGGACGTGCCTCTCCAATGGGAACCGAAAACATTTGCTCGCAAGGTCATAGGTCAACCGATTCCTCCACAGGACAACACGTCTGATATATTCTATACGACACTGGTAACGGCATGTGCGTCACCTGACAGGAGTATGTTGTCGACCCATCTAACTTGTACACTTGGCGAATGGGTAAAAAGATTCTTCTACCTTGCCGATTTAGGTTTTCTTGTGGATGTGATAATCAATCCCAAAAAAGGGATGAAAACATAAGAGTTTGTCACATGAACTGCAACAAATGACTGCAACAGTTTCATGGTCGCACAGTTTTCCCTGTGCTCTGTCAAAACATATGTTTTTAACGTTTTCAAATTTTTTCGTGTGTAGACCGTCAAATCCTGCATGTGTCCAATCAAATCAGAACATGTCCTGGAATTTTGGAGAGCGAAGTTGATTATGTTTGAGTGCCTTAACTTTGATAATAGTCTGAAAATAAAAAAATTTTCACTCGAAGCAGGTTTGAACCAAAGACCTTCCGTTTGGCAGCTGCTCACGCTAACCACGGGACCATGGCGCTTCAGAGTTCACGGTGCCCTTGATGCTGCCTATCTTGCACATGGACTACTCAGTTTGTATATTTTGCTTATTTTTTTCATAGTTCCACACAACTTCTTCCTGTTTTCTCGATTGATCTGTGTTCAGTTTTTCAAGGCCTATCCACTGTGCCAACTAGTAATTCAATCTGAGGGGGGTGCGATGGGGAGGTTCCCTTGTGAGGTCATCAGTCCCCTAGAACTTAGAACGACGTAAACCTAACTAACCTAAGGACATCACACACATACATGCCCGAGGCAGGATATGAACCTGCGACCGTAGAGGTCGCGCGGTTCCAGACTGAAGCGCCTAGAACCAATCGGCCACCCCGGCCGGCAAACGAAACATAAAATAAGTCAGTTCTGTAAATAGAATACTAATACTTCTAGCAGCTGAGGACTGGTTAGATTGTCACTAAGCTCGTTAAAAAGCACTTTATGAATCTCAAAGTCCTGTAGGATACTCAATATTAAAGTACCATCTGAATGGACGAAGTTTAAGTCCCGCAGGACATCCAGCCGTTTAAAAGTTGAACAGGAATAAATTTACAAGTCCACTAAACGCCACGACGACGGAGGGCCCTTCTTCTCTGGCGAGGAGGCCACGAACACTCCGTGTTCACAGCTGGCAACTCCATGCTCAAGAAGTCAGACATCGTGAAGGCATTCTCGAGTGAGAATCCTGACTGATGGAATCCTTACATAATCGGCTCCTGGCCCAGGAAAACCCACTCAGAGCGAACTGGTATGGACTCAGCACTGCGATAAACACTACTCGGTGCTTGAATACAGCTGGACCTATTTTCGGTCTCGTGTCTTTCGGAAGAGAAAACGTCCACGTCCTTGCAGCTGACGACCTCTGGCGGTGTTTGGGTCGCCTCCTAGTGGACGGTTTGTACATGGCCGTCTGTCTTCAGAAAAACTGTCCAGTTAGTTACACATCTTCGAAGCACTGATCTGATTTTGGTTTCTGACACTGCAGACGTTAAGCCTCGGTGTAGCAAGGTTCTGCGAGAGTGAAAATTCTGTAAAAGTCATAGTATTCTTTATTTTCTTTGTTCATGATTGTTCAATGCGGTTATTGTAGGCTGTGCTAATAAAATGCAAATTATAAATAAGGAGTCCTTTCCTGTGCTAATAAAATGTAAATTATAAGTAGGGCGCCCCTTCTTGAATTGGATTTGATACGAATTAATGCTATTACTGAAGATGCTTCCTAAATGTTGTCGCACACCTCTCAATCTGGCACCACCACTCCTAGTTACTGCTATAAATACGGACAGAGCTGAACTGCCTACCTCAGCAGAGAGTGCTCTTATTTATACATACATAGAACATCTACATCTACATCTACATCCATACTCCGCAAGCCACTTGACGGTGTGTGGCGGAGGGTACCTTGAGTCCCTCTATCGGTTCTCCCTTCTATTCCATTCTCGTATTGTTCGTGGAAAGAAGGATTGTCGGTATGCCTCTGTGTGGGCTCTAATCTCTCTGATTTTATCCTCATGGTCTCTTCGCGAGATATACGTAGGAGGGAGCAATATACTGCTTGACTCTTCGGTGAAGGTAAGTTCTCGAAACTTTGACAAAAGCCCGTACCGAGCTACTGAGCGTCTCTCCTGCAGAGTCTTCCACTGGAGTTTATCTATCATCTCCGTAACGATTTCGCGATTACTAAATGATCCTGTAACGAAGCGCGCTGCTCTCCGTTGGATCTTCTCTATATCTTCTATCAACCCTACCTGGTACGGATCCCACACTGCTGAGCAGTATTCAAGCAGTGGGCGAACAAGCGTACTGTAACCTACTTCCTTTGTTTTCGGATTGCATTTTCTTAGGATTCTTCCAATGAATCTCAGTCTGGCATCTGCTTTACCGACGATCAACATTATATGATCATTCCATTTTAAATCACTCCTAATGCGTACTCCCAGATAATTTATGGTATTAACTGCTTCCAGTTGCTGACCTGCTATTTTGTAGCTAAATGATAAAGGATCTATCTTTCTGTGTATTCGCAGCACATTACACTTCTCTACATTGAGATTCAATTGCCATTCCCTGCACCATGCGTCAATTCGCTGCAGATCCTCCTGCATTTCAGTGCAATTTTCCATTGTTACAACCTCTCGATACACCACAGCATCATCCGCAAAAAGCCTCAGTGAACTTCCGATGTCATCCACTAGGTCATTTATGTATATTGTGAATAGCAACGGTCCTATGACACTCCCCTGCGGCACACCTGAAATCACTCTTACTTCGGAAGACTTCTCTCCATTGAGAATGACATGCTGCGTTCTGTTATCTATGAACTCCTCAATCCAATCACACAATTGGTCTTAAAGTCCATATGCTCTTACTTTGTTCATTAAACGACTGTGGGGAACTGTATCGAACGCCTTGCGGAAGTCAAGAAACACGGCATCTACCTGTGAACCCGTATCTATGGCCCTCTGAGTCTCGTGGACGAATAGCGCGAGTTGGGTTTCACATGACCGTCTTTTTCGAAACCCATGCTGATTCCTACTGGCTTCTAGCAAATTTGAATATTCCATGAGTTACTGCCAAAACTTTCCAGAAATTACAAATGTATGCGCAAATCGGCTCGGTAACCCAGCCGACACCAGCCGGTGACTGTAACCAGTACATTACAGCGGACGGTGTGCAGGAGGCAGCGATGTGAAGCACAAAAACCTCAGTCACCATGTGATTAGTTATTTAGGCTTTCAACTGCGTCCCTGCGTACTTGGATTATTCCAGACAGTGTTTATCAAGACAGGTACAATCAAATCTGAGTACACGTCGTGAAACGGAAGCGTACCTTGGAGGGGTGGTTCTTCCTGCTGCAGTAAACGGTGTACTGCGTGATGAGGCCGTTGGGCTGCTCAGGAGGCAGCCACGACACGAGGATGGAGTCTGAAGTCAGCGTCAGGGCCTTCACAGCAGCCGGTGGTCCGGGAACTGCAAGGGACGAGATGAAAACGTTACGAGATGAACAACTGCCGTAGTGAGTATTAGGATATTAATACAGGCACTCTTAAGAGAGGTGAATGATAATAAAAGGATCATGTGACGAGCGTAGAAAGTTATGACCTTCAGACAAACATTTCTCCGTCAGTGTATACTATTACTTCCTCTGATATTCAAAGTTTCATAGGTCACAAGTTCGAACCCAGCCACTGTTTAAATTTTTAATAAAAATGGTTATCCAAGACTTCCGGAATAAGGAGAGACCCTAGTACTTGCGAAAGAAGGCAAAGGAACACAATCTTGGCTTTGGGGTGGGAAACTATCCCGAAAAGGGGGTAAATCAGCAGGAGAGTGCGCAAGGCCATGAAAGCCACTACACGAGGCCCGTAACAGAAAGAAGCGTCCTATGCGCGAATGCCTAAGTCCCAGCGGTAAACAAGAGGCGACTCATTGACAGCGTGATTAATGGGCCATTGCGGGTAGTTTAGGCTTTAGCGTCGGCGATAGTACGGAAGTGGTTGCGACAATTGTGAACCGTGTTCTCGGAAACATAGGCCGATTGTTCGAGTACTGCACTTGAGACCTCTCATTTCCCATTATGGACCTACAAGTGTCTGCGGCACTCGACAACTGAACGGTAACTGTTATCACGAGAAAAAAGCAATACTTTTCGGTTCACGGATGTACACTCGTTTCCGTTAGGTTCTTGCTGCTACTTACTATTTAAATTCTGGCAGCGGGCAGCGTCGTTGAAAAATAATTGTGCAAAAGAGAAGATTATGGTTTAGCAGACCTTCTGATAGAGAAACATTGGGGAAAGAAATCGATCTCCGCCTTTTCAATGAAATCAACGCAACGTTTGCCACCATGGAGTTAAGAACATAATGGAAAACTTAAATCTGCGGGTATTTACGGAAAACTGAACACTGCTACTATCGTACACGATTTCATTATCTTTACCACTACGCCTCTTACCACCTCGCTTGTTAAAATGATTATGAAAATTGCCAGCAGCTAAAATATTTTGAAAACAAGCTGTTATGAAAATAATGTAACCAGATAGTTAAGCACTTTACGGTCTTTAAATTGTATTCCAACAGATACTATTAATAAATTTCGGTAAAACTGTAAAATTTAAATTAACAGTATCGTATAATGGAACAACAGTAAAATACGTCAAAATTAAGGTGTTGAGAATGAGAATGGCAAGTTGAGGAGAGGGTGGGGTGTGGAGGTTGGGGGTGTAACCACTACGGTGGTAAGATGTGAAGAGTGGGTGAGGAAGTTTTTATTTAGTCACACGGTTTGATTGGAGAAATCCGAATAAGGGCTTTGTCCAGGAAAGAATGTCGAACGGCTGCTGATGATTTAAGCGGTATGCCAGGATCTAGAACTTTCCGATAAATCTTACGATCAGATGAAGTCGGGTTCTTTCCCGTTGCTACAAGCACTGACTCGCATTTATCAACACGTAAGACATCTAGCAGTCAGTACACGACGTGGAGTCATTGACTAAGCCTTTCTTTGTTTCTTTATAAAAATCCACCGACGGCCCCTTCGTGTAGACAAGAAGTGAGAATTTGAGTGTGCTGCTTAACTAGTGTGATGAATACAAGTTGAGGCAGCTCCGACAGTCCGCTGGAAATACGAGTGTGTCCAGAAAGAGCAAATATGTCCCCTGGAGAAACTGTGCCGATAGAAACTGAAGAATCACAGCAAATATGTAGCGGGCAATGTAGTGAATATTCTGCGTAGTTTTTAACAATTGTGGCTTCCGTAAATGACATCGAATTATTTTCTTTCTGTTGTGATCGTGACTCGCTGCCCCTAGACGGTAGACTTCCCTCAGAAAGAGTAAGTTACGCCGCATGGCCTACGCGCCAGGCGAAGCGAGTCGGCCAGCAAATCCTAGCGGCTCACGGCAGAGGTCGCCAGCAGAGCGGAGCTATAGGGACGAAAATACAGGAACACCGCGAGAAGTGCGTGCTTGAACATAAATGCAGATATTAGGCAAGGCTGTAGGCGGTGCTGTCGTATTTAACCACGAGCAGCACGTGTGCAATGTCCTCAAGGCGTTGAAAGTGTCTGTCGTATTCCCGACAGTGTTCTGTGCACTTCTGAGTGCATTATGTAGGAACTCAATGAATTCGATTGTGGGTAAATTGCGTGTGCTCGCATAGTGGGTGCTTACCTAACCAAGTAGCCGAAATGTTTGGTGTTTCAAGAGGTATAGCATACACGGAAAGCGGAAAAACATCGCCCGTTAAGTACAGGGCGGACTAAAGTGTGTAATGAGACGTGAAGGACGGTTATTGAAGAGGATTGTGACGGAAACTAAGAGCACGGCAGCTGAAAAAGTCAATGCACAACTGGATGGCGCTCCCTTGCAAACCCTATCAGCACTAAAACAACAGGAAGTTAGCATTATAAGCAGAGAATTTAAGGGTGAGCTGGAATTCCAGAACTACTCATCAGTGATGCATAAACCCGCAACACGAGAACTTGCAATACAGAGCAATGGGAGATTGTCATTTGTTCGGATGGGTCTTGTTTCACCTTATTTTCAACTTCAGGCCGTGTTAACATCTCAAGAGCGAAGCGTGAGCGGGGTTTGGTGATGATTTGAACAGCTATACCGGGGTATTCGATGAACCCCATAGTTACTCCGGTGCCAAAGATTAATTGGCCGGTTTGGCTGATTAGATGCAATGTGATGCTCTTTTTCAAGACGATAGTGCCCCGTTCACACAGCTCGTGTCTTCCACAACTGGTTTTGTGAACACGTGGCCGTCACAGTCACCACATCTCGGTGTTATGGAGCCTTTGTTGTCTACTTTGGACAGATGGGTGCATTATCACTACCCACTTCCCTCATCGTTACCTGAACTTAGCATTATTTAGAAAGAAGAATGGTATGGGAGTACCTTTAAAACCATAAAAGACCTGTATTTATCCATTCTAGGACGGCTGGAATCTGTTTTGAACGCCAACGGGAATATCACACCGTTTTAGGCATAGTAATGTGTTGTGTTTCGGGCGTTTTCGTATTTATTTTACCCCCTGTAAGTCGTGCTTTGCTGATATACTGTCAGAATGTGTTCAAGAGTGCGTTCCTGCTGCAGTTCCAGCGAGAGCCTGTCGTTGTTCCAGTTACAGTCGCCGTCGCCACTACTCTTCCAGTTCATCGTAGTTTACCTGTCCGAAGAAGGTCCCGCTGCTGTTCCACCATTCATAACACTGCCACGCAATGCTTATGGCGGACAGAAGACTGTAAAGGTCACCAGTTGGACTTTTTCTCAGAGCGGTTCTGTCACAGGATAGTATATTGTAACATGATCTCTTAAAACTGAATATTTGTATGTTATCGAACAAATGAGTTGTAGTCATTCCAGTAATTGTGCTTGCATGTATGCAACTCTGAAATTTGGTTGGGAGCAGAGCCCCTATCAGCACTGACGTCAGCTGCACCTTGTATTGTATTGTATTATATTGAACTGAGGACCTAGGCCTCGCTCCCGCCGTAGCCCACAACAGGCTAAAGCAGTCCACTCACCCCACTGCCGCCCCACACCGAACCCAGGGTTATTGTGCGGTTCGGTCCCCAGTGGACCCATCGGGAACGTCTCATTCTAGACGAGTGTAACTCCATTCTTTGCGTGATAGAGTAATTATTGCGTACGCGTACGTGGAGACAGCGTTTGCGAAGCAATCGCCGACATAGTGTAACTGAGGTGGCATAAGGGGAACCAGCCCGCATTCGCCGAGGCAGATGGAAAACCACCCTAAAAACCATCCACAGACCGGCCGGCACACCGGACCTCGACACTACTCCACCAGGCGGATTCGTGCCGGGGACCCGCACGCCTTCCCTCCCGGAAAGCAGTGCGGCAGACCGCACGGCTAACCGGGCGGGCCACCTGCACTTTACTGTTTGTTGTCATCGTGCACTTTCAAAGGAACCATATGATATACATTTTCCGTGGCATTGGAAAAAGCGTTCGAAGAGGACTTCAGTGAGATAGTATGTGCGAAACATTAAGTAGCACAAAGATAAGAGCTCGCAAACCACCGACCCAGCATCAAAAGAAGAGGTTCCACAACCGTCACCGCTTCTGTGTGAAATGTAAGCAAAGATGTAACTAGGGTAAGTTGCGTGTGTTGATTATTACGACTATTACGTTAAGAACTCAAAAGTTTGACCCTGAAAACTGATATATGCTAGAAAGCAGTCCTGGATGAGTAACTGTACACTTTGCATTAAACTGCATTTGGACTTATCGTAGAACAGCCTCGTGACATAGGGAGTCGTCGGTTTTCCCTTGTAAACATTTAATTTTTCCCCTCAGAGGAGAGTCCAGACATATTTAGTCTGGTAGCCTGTGGGCCATTTTGTGTTGCATAGGAGCGCCCGCATCACCTTGCAGTTTGGGTAGATCCCATTCGGAGAGTTCTAATCGATATGCAAAACCTTTGCCATTTGCTTTTGAGGATGTTACGTCTGTCTAGGATTAAATACATAGGAATTACGATTTCGCAGAACGCTTACTTGGTTGATCCCACATGTGGATTCTACTTTATTACTGCTAAAATTTTAGTTGCATCTCTCATCTTTTTCGTTGGCGTACTTTACTCTTCCACTTGCAGATTCTTAAAAAAAGTTTAATAACGGTTGCTAATACAGGTCATGATGGATTTGCACGAACAGGAGCCTTTGAGCATACAATTGCAGCGCTACTATGACAGTTCGGTGACATTCTCCACTATTTCTTCGACTGTCGCATATGCAGTGTAGTACGAATAGCGTCAGGAGCAAGTAGCTTGATCGCAGCAGCAGAGCACAAACTAAAGGGCTTCTTGCTCGCAGGTGAACACACGAAATGGATCGGAATCGCGCGTTTGGTAACATCTGGCACACTGCAGGCGTTTGATGATCTCTTGTCCAGACAGCGCGACACTGGTTTGCGACGCTGCTATATTGTCGCTATTTGATCAAGTTACACACATGTTATGATACTGAAGAACTCTTCAAAGGCTCTTTAGGAGGCTGCAGAAAGAAACTCTACTTTTAATAAGAGACGGTGATAGCTGGCTTCTCAGTTTGACAACAGTAGACCATAATAATACAATAAAAAAATACGACGCCCAAGAAGGAGTTATCAGAATGGGACGGAAATAGGTAGAAGTAATGCACATATATATAGACAAACAAATGATTACAGTTTCAAAGAAATTGGATAATTTTAATAAGAGAAAGAGCAGCACAAATTGAGTTGGTCAATAACGCGTTGGTTCACCTCTGGCCCATATAAAAGCAATTACTAGGTTTGGATTTGACTGACAGAGTTTTTAGATTTCGACCTGAGGGCACATTATATCCAATTGGCACATTCAAAATTCCAACCTGGTTGGAGGGTCCTGCCCATAAAGCTCCATACGTTCTGAGTTGGGGAGGGATCCGTCGATATCGTTGGCCAACTTAGGGTTTGGCAAGCACGACGACAGACAACACAAACTCACGCCGTATGCACATGGGCATTATCTGGCTGAAATATAAGACCTGGGTGGCTTGCCGTGAAGGGCAACAAAACGAGGCGTGGAATTTTTTCAGTGATTTCATGATGCCTTCAGCTGCCATTCTCTTTATTTCATGTATGATTGTACAATTTCATCCTTAGGCCATTTAACGGAAGCATTATACACTGGATATATTAGTGTGGTTTATGGTTTTTAACATAGGAGTAAGTAATGTTTCTAGATACACTAGGCGCATTATAACTTACTTTATGAACGATTCTTTAGTAATATATTATGCCATGTAAGTCTCTGTTCCTGTGACTGCACGTAGTAGTCATAAAATAAATTAGAAAAGGTTTTTCTCTATTATAGGAGCATGTTACTTTCGAGCAATTGTTGCTAAGCTCTTACGCATCAGGTCTTATTCTTATACATAAGGTCGATGTTGTTAACGTTCTTACGCTAGGAAGATTACATACACATTAAAAAAAGTTTTGCATCACCTCTTGTTACCAGAATTCCTGAAGATAGACGTTGACTGTGGATATTGTATCACAGACACAGTGCCTTTGACTGTTCAGAGATGCCACTAAACTCGCCCAAAGACCATGTATGAGCAGCGTCTATTAGACGGAGAGGGTCCGATAGCCGATCAGTTCCAGTAATTCCAACAGGAAGGAGGTACGCGGCTCGTGTTGTCTGTAGTTCAACCATGCCAAGACGGTCAATACCGCGATTCGTCCGCATTGTTACTTTGTGCGAGGAAGGGCTCTCAACAAGGGAAGTGTCCAGGCGTCTCGGAGTGCCGCTACCTACGGATTATGGTTCGGAGGAACCCTGACAGCAACGCCACCATATTGAATATTGTTTTTCATCCAGCCACAGGACGTGGTGTTACGACTCAAACTCTGCATAATAGGCTGCATGATGCGGAACTTCACTCCCGACGTCCATGACGAAGTCCATCTTTGCAATCACGACACCATGCAGCGCGGTACAGATGGGCCCAACAACATGCCGAGTGGACCGCTCAGGATTGTCATCATGTTCTCTCCAGCGATGAGTGGCGCATTTGCCTTCCACCAGACAATCGTCGGAGACGTGTTTGGAAGCAACTCTGCCAGGCTGAACGCCTTAGACACACTGTCCAGCGAGTGCAGCAAGGTGCAGGTTCACTGCTGTTTTGGGGTGGCATTATGTGCGGCCGACATACGCCGCTGGTGGTCATGAAAGGCGCCGTAACGGCTATGCGATACGTGAATACCATTCTCCGACCGATAGTGCAACCATATTGGCAGCATATTGGCGAAGCATTCGTCTTCATGGACGACAATTCACGCCCCCATCGTGCACATCTTGTGAATGATTTCCTTCAGGGTAACGACATCGCGCGACTAGAGTGGCCAGCATGTTCTCCAGACATGAGCTCTATCGTACATGCCTGGGATAGATTGAAAAGACTGTTTATGGATGACGTGACCCACCAACCACTCTGTGGGATCTATAGTCGAATCGCCGTTGAGGAGTGGGACAATATGGACCAACAGTCCCTTGTGGATAGTATGCCACGACGAATACAGGCATGCATTAATGCATGAAGACGTGCTACTGGGTATTAGAGGTACCGGTGTGTACACCAATCTGTACCATCACCTCTGAAGATATCGCTGTGTGGTGATACAACACGCAATGCGTGGTTTTCATGAGCAATAAAAAAGGCGGAAATGATGTTTATGTTGATCTGTATTCGAATTTTCTGTACTGATTCCGAAACTCTCGGAACCTAGGTGATGCAAAACCTTTTTTTTGATGTGTGTAATTATTTTACAGTAATTTAATAATTAACCTATATGTTTCTTTGTTCTCAGTTATATTTAATTATCGTGCATCATTGGCGTAAATATGACCGTATGAAATTTCTTGAAAATAACTTTTAACATTTTTTCTGTTACTGTGGAAGCAAATCATTTTTGAATAGTTGTTACAAAGATCTTGTATATAACACCTCGATCACCATAATGTAATGAAACAGTACTGAAAATATGACAGATGAGTAAAAACTGCTTTATGATTGCGTAATCTTTCGCATTACAATCATGTTTATTAATGAGTGATAATTATACATTCTATGGTTCCATAATGCTTCGTCGTAGAACTGGTAAAATTTGTCTATGAATTTTCCATTTCGTAGGTATTTTTGTTCATTAAAAACTCTGTCCGACTGCCTTTCAGATGGACGTAAATTTCAATTTCTTCCACTAAGTCCATGATTTTTCCTGTCTTTAACTTACGTAATATTTGAAGCGCTTCATCTGTATTAGGTACCCTGTGTCAGGCGTGTGCAGCGAAGGCGGACGGGTTACTATCGCTTATTGTCGTGTGTTGTTTAAACTGTGTACTAACTCTCCTTCCTGTTTGTCCGATATAAAAATATGAGGAGTGTTCGCAGTTAATTTTGTTGATTCCTGGCATCGAAAATGATCTGACTTAGTTGGTATGTGTCTCATTAATGGTTGTAGATTCTCAGTGCTCCTGTACCTACTGTATAATTTTGTGTTCTTGAAACATCCAGTAATTTTGTCTGGAACAATAGCTAGATATAGCCATACAAGAACTTTATTTTTCTTTTCTTCATTTGTGTCACTGGTTAAAGTTGTTTCATCTAGGGATTGGCATGT
The DNA here is from genome assembly GCF_021461395.2 of Schistocerca americana. Classification (NCBI taxonomy): domain Eukaryota; kingdom Metazoa; phylum Arthropoda; class Insecta; order Orthoptera; family Acrididae; genus Schistocerca; species Schistocerca americana. The sequence goes on along the minus strand of NC_060119.1, from coordinate 1,248,108,857 downwards.
GTTTGATCGGTTTTCTTTTCGAATAAAGTATCCACTAGTTTTTAGGATAACCGCTATTTTTAGCCATGTTTCGGAGAAGATCTAGTTCTTTCTCAATTTTTTTCTTTTCCAGCGGTAAGTTGATCAATGCGTTTATCATAGAATGAAAATATACGAGTCTGTGTGCACCAGGATGGTATGATTGGTCGTGGGTAATTATGCCTGTTGTCGTTCGTTTACGAAATATATCGAATGTGTGTTCAGACTTCTCGTTTGAAATTTTTAAATAAAAAAAAACTGAAGAGTAGCTAATCACTAAAGGCGATTATATTCCAGTCAATGAGATTCCTGGCTGACTGTCGCCCACCATACGGCCGAGAAACAGGAGTGGTGGTCTTGGGTGCGGTTTCTTTTCATAGTGGGACCCTTCTGGTTGTCATCCACGGCTTCCTTAAAACACAGTGGTACGTCGACGATATTGTAAGCCACGTTTTGTTTCCCTTCTTGGTACGTCATCATGAGCTTACATTTCAGCAAGATAACGCTCTCCCGCATATGGTGCCAGATACTACTGATTGTCTTCGTGCTTGGCTAACCCTAACAAGGTCGCCGAATCTGTCACCAGTTGAGAACTGATCGCGTAACTAATGAGGAGGTATTGAATAGAACTGGGGAGAAGAGTAATTTGTGGCACAACTTAACTGGAAGAAAGGATCGGTTGGTAGGACATTTAGTAGGACATTTAGTATTGGAGGGCAGCATGGAGGGTAAAAACCGTAGAGGGAGACCAAGAGATGAATACACTGAGCAGATTCAGAAGATGTAGGTTACATTAGGTACTGGGAGATGAAGAAGCTTGCACAGGATAGAGTAGCATGGAGAGCTGCATCAAACCAGTCTCTGGACTGAAGACCACAACAACAACAAATCAAAAATGAATTTTTATTTAAATAATTACTTTCTACTTTTTAACTATTAAATACAAAACTATTAAATATAAGGAGAATTATTGAGATGTTAACCTACCATCCTGTTCTGTTGAGCAGAAGACAGCGTGGCTCATGACTCCGTCTCCAACATTTGTGAAAGCCAACAACCTCAGGGTGTAGTTTGTGAACTTGAGAAGGCCATGCAGGTAGGTTTCCAAATTGGGCGTCCTCTTCACTTCACTTCCTACCGTTCGAAAATCTGAAAGTATTTAATTGGAATTCAGGTGTTGGGATGTACTCCAGTAGAATTGTTCATGCAGGACAGCATTTGAGATAATACATCTACATCTACATTTATACTCCGCAAACCACCCAATGGTGTGTGGCGGAGGGCACTTTACGTGCCACTGTCATCACCTCCCTTACCTGTTCCAGTCGAGTATGGTTCGCGGGAAGAACGACTGCCGGAAAGCCTCCGTGCGCGCTCGAATCTCTCTAATTTTACATTCGTGATCTCCTCGGGAGGTATAAGTAGGGGGAAGCAATATATTCGATACCTCATCCAGAAACACACCCTCTCGAAACCTGGACAGCAAGCAACACCGCGATGCAGAGCGCCTCTCTTGCAGAGTCTGCCACTTGAGTTTATTAAACATCTCCGTAATGCTATCACGGTTACCAAATAACCCTGTGACGAGACGCTCCGCTCTTCTTTGGATCTTCTCTATTTCCTCTGTCAACCCGACCTGGTACGGATCCCACACTGATGAGCAATACGCAAGTATAGGTCGAACGAGTGTTTTGCAAGCCACCTCCTTTGTTGATGGACTACATTTTCTAAGGACTCTCCCAATGAATCTCAACCTGGTACCCGCCTTATCAACAATTAATTTTATGTGATCATTCCACTTCAAATCATTCCTCACGCATACTCCCAGATATTTTACAGAAGTAACTGCTACCAGTGTTTGTTCCGCTTTCACATAATCATACAATAAAGGACCCTTCTTTCTATGTATTCACAATACATTACATTTTTCTATGTTAAGGGTCACTACCAAAGGTCTGCAGTCAGTCCTGTCGACGATGCTGCAGATGGTGAGCTCTGCTTTCATCCCGCTAGCGAGACTTGCAGTCTTCACCAAATCAGATAGCCGCCAGAAGCCAGAGAGGATTTCCTCCGATCCATAGCGACACACATCATTGGTGCCGACATGAGCGACCACCTGCAGATGGGTGCACCCTGTACCCTTCATGGCATCCGGAAGGACCCTTTCCACATCTGGAATGACTACCCCTGGTATGCACACGGAGTGCACATTGGTTTTCTTCACCTCTTTTGCTGCCATTTCCCTAAGGGGCCCCCTTATGTGCCTGACCTTGGAGCTCCCAACTACCAGTAAGCCCACCCTCTGCGACTGCCCAGATCTTGCAGACAGAGGGGCAACCTCTGGAACAGGACAAGCAGCCATGTCCGGCCAAAGATCAGTATCAGCCGGAGACAGAGCCTGAAACCGGTTCGTCAGACAAACTGGATAGGCGTTCTGTTCAGCCCTCCGGAATGTCTTTCGCCCCCTGCCACACCTCGAGACGACCTCCCACTCTACCACAGGTGAGGGATCAGCCTCGATGTGGGCAGTATCCCGGGCAGCCACAGTCGTGGTCCGATACGTGGGACGAGCTGGCCGTCTCCGACAAACCCCCATCCGGACGCCCACAGTGATGCCCATTGGCAACAGCCTCAAGCTGTGTGACCGAAGCCAACACTGCCTGAAGCTGGGAGCGAAGGGATGCTAACTCAGCCCGCATTCGAACACAGCAGTCACAGTCCCTATCCATGCTAAAAACTGTTGTGCAAAGAACGTCTGGAATAATCTACGGAGAGCACAAACAATTCGACACAAAATTTAAGCGGTTATTAAAATACATGACTGCCTAGTAAATGCAGTAATGCTGCTACTTGCGCACTGCTGACACACTGCTCGGCGGCAGAAGGAGACTACGCGATTTTACACTATTCAGGTACTAAAGCGCGATGCTACAACTCTCAAATACTATAATACAGCAGAAATTTATGAATTAAACAATACAAGTACCCAAAAACACGCAAAGAAATTAAGAGTTAAACTATGTAACAAATAAGTGAGCTAAGAGTATACGACTTGCTGCTGGCAGGTGCTTATCCAACGGCGGCAGGGAGCACACTACTACGTATATTGTACAGGGTGGTCATAATTAAACTTTCGCTGCAAGAGCCAGTGTAGAATGTATCCAACTTTGTAGGAATGGTGTTCAGACTGTGCGTTGCAGGATTAACATTGTTAGTAGTATTAGTATCACGTCTTACCGTAAAACGTAAAACTTGGTCTCCATGGACCAAAGGTATGGCCCGGCCGGAGTGGTCGTGCGGTTCTAGCCGCTACAGTCTGGAGCCGAGCGACCGCTACGGTCGCAGATTCGAATCCTGGCTCGAATCCTGCCTGTCCTTAGGTTAGTTATGTTTAAGTAGTTCTAAGTTCTAGGCGACTGATGACCTCAGAAGTTAAGTCGCATAGTGCTCGGAGCCATTTGAACCATTTGAACCAAAGGTATGCTGTGTGAATGTCACAAGGTGCTGTGAGGTGCTTCTGCAACATGTGATCCCTGCTCTACGGAAAGGGGAGCTTTGGACTCAATTGCTCAACCGTTTTGCTGCATGATGGGGCTCCACCTCACGTTGCTCGCTTAGTCACTCCGTAACACATTTGTGGAAGAGCGAACACTGGCTGATCGTTCCATAGCTTTCATATGGCATCATATTTTGGGGTAATTCATCACTGAGGAATAAAGTATTTATTGCACAAAAGCGTGTAATCAGAATAATAGCTGGAGTCCCCCAAGATCATCCTGCAGACATTTATTTAAGGATCTAGGGATATTCACAGTAGCTTCTCAGTATATATACTCTCTTATGAAATTTGTTGTTAACAACCAAACCCAATTCAAAAGTAATAGCAGTGTGCGTAACTACAATACTAGGAGAAAGGATGATCTTCACTATTCAAGATTAAATCTAACTTTGGCACAGAAAGGGGTGAATTATACTGGCACTAAAGTCTTTGGTCACTTACCAAATAGTATCAAAAGTCTGACAGATAACCAACAAGTATTTAAGAAGAAATTAAAAGAATTTCTGAATGACAACTCCTTCTACTCCATAGAGGAAATTTTAGATATAAATTAAGAAAAAAAAGAAAAAAAAAACAAAATATATTAAAAATAAAAAATAAAAAAAATAAAAAATAAAAAATAAAAAAATAAAAAAACAGAAAAATAAAAAAGTTGTTATATTAACTTAAGTATGTTGTTAAATTAACTTAATTATGTCATGTATTGGAAAATTTGACTCGTTCCACATCATTACGAAATATCGTATTCATGATCCATGGAACTAGTATTAATCTAATCTGATCTAATTTAATCTAATAGAGCGTGCCCACCGAGATCATCAGATCTGAACCCCTGTGATTTCTGGGTGTGTGGTTACCTGAAGGACAGGGTTTGTCAACAGGACACTAACACGTGTTGAAGGTTGAAGATGAGCATAGGGAGGGAGGTGGCTAGCATCCCATCCAAGGTGTTTCGGGCAGCAGTCGTCGATGCTCATGGTTGTCACATTGAGCAACGTTTGTAACACGGAACGTGAATACAGTATGCGATTAACAAATGTTATTCTCACATGTGGAAATTAAAATGAATTACTTCAGTGGTTTATTTGTCTTTCCTCTTGCGCATGTCCTTGAAAACGTTTCCACAAAGCATCATTGTCCTACGATCAAACGTTTTTCATGTGGTACCTCTCAAGTAGCGAAAGTTTAATTATAATCACTCTACACTCATGATACAAAACATTATGACCAACTTCTTAGCTGGTTGTTTGTCCGTCTTTGAAACGAAATACATAACTGTTTCTGTGTATGAGGGATCCGACGGTTTGCTGGTAAATTTGTGGAGGTATATGGCCATGTAATTCGCGTAAATAATGGGCCGCTGATTAGCGTGATGTCGCACGGCAGTGACCCATATGTGTTCCACAGGATTTACATAAGGCGAATTTGGTCACCGGGAGATCATCGGGAGTTAATTAAAATGCTTCTCAAACCACTGCAACATGTTTCTGGCTCCGAGACACTGACAGTTATACTGCTGAAAGATGACACCACCCTCGGGGAAGGCATGAAGATGTATGGGTGACTCGCATGCGGGAGGACAACGGTTCAATCCCGCGTCGGGCCATGCTGATTTAGGTTTCCAGTGATTTCCCTAAATTGCTCCAGGTTCCTTTCAAAGGGCACGGGCGAATTCCTTCCCCATCCTTCCCTATTCCGACGAGACCGATGACCTCGCTGTCTGGTCTCCACCCCCAAAACAACCCATGAAGGGATGCAGGAGGTTCGCAGCCGTCAGCGCGTCTTCGATTACTAAGTCGAGTCCCATGCAAGCGTAGGAGAATGTCTCCCATAGCATAATACTGCTCCCACCAGCAAGCGTAGCGGCGCGCTGCACGTTTCGAGCCGTCGTACACTCCGGTGACGGCGTTTATGGAGACGACCATCGGACTAGTGTAGCAAAAATGTGATTCATCCGAATAGCCGAAACGTTTCCATTGATCGACGGTCGAATCTCGACGGTCCCATGCCCACTGCAATCGTAATTGACGATGTCTGTGGGTCAATATATGAACAGTGGGGGTAGTCTGCTGCGGAGCTCCATGTTCAACAGCGTACGATGAACGTGGTGATCCGAAACACTTGTGCGTGCACCAGCATTTTGCTCTTTCAGCAGAGATGCCACGGATCACCACCTGTCCTATTTTACAGAGCAGACGAGCCTCCGAACCCCACGTCGTGTGAAGAGTCGTGGACGTCCAACCATTTAGCGCCTAGTGGTAGTTTCACTGTCCTTCTGCCTCTTTCCGTAGATGATCACACACAGTTTTCGAACTACTCCTTCACAGGCTTCGTGTAATAATAATCTACCCGTTGTCAAAGTCGCTAATCTCAACGGATTTCCACATTTGCGACCCATATCTTCGCTAGAGTGATACCTCCTTCGTGTCTGCTCGACCTAGATACTTTTGTTACCGTGTCACGTGCCCTCAACGCCAACAAGCGGCATCAACGTCACAGTGGGCTGTGGTCATAATGTTTTGGCGTATCAGTGTATACAGGATGGTCCATTGATAGTGACCGGGCCAAATATCTCACGAAATAAGCATCAAAGGAAAAAACTACAAAGAACGAAACTCGTCTAGCTTGAAGGGGGAAACCAGATGGCGCTCTTGTTTGCCGGCTAGATGGCGCTGCCATAGGTCAAACGTATATGAACCGCGTCTTTTTCAATAGGTTGGTTGGTTGTTTCGGGGAAGGAGACCAGACAGCGAGGTCATCGGTCTCATCGGATTAGGGAAGGACGGGGAAGGAAGCCGGCCGTGCCCTTTGAAAGGAACCATCCCGGCATTTGCCTGGAGCGATTTAGGGAAAGCACGGAAAACCTAAATCAGGATGGCCGGACGCGGGATTGAACCGTCGTCCTCCCGAATGCGAGTCCAGTGTCTAACCACTGCGCCACCTCGCTCGGTTTTTAAATAGCAACCCACATTTTTATTACATATTCGTGTAGTACGTAAATAAATATGAATGTTTTAGTTGGACCACTCTTTTCGCTTTGTGATAGATGGCGCTGTAATGGTCACAAACGTATATATACGTGGTATCACGTAACACGGACTGTATTTGCTTCGTGATACATTACCCGTGTTAAAATGAACCGTTTACCCATTGCGGAAAAAGTCGATATCGTGTTGATGTATGGCTATTGTGATGAAAATGCCCAACGGGCGTGTGCTATGTATGCTGCTCGGTATCCTGGACGACATCATCCAAGGGTCCGGACCGTTCGCCGGATAGTTACGTTATTTAAGGAAACAGGAAGTGTTTAGCCACATGTGAAACGTCAACCACGACCTGCAACAAATGATGATGCCCAAGTAGGTGTTTTAGCTGCTGTCGCGGCTAATCCGCACATCAGTAGCAGACAAACTGCGCGAGAATCGGGAATCTCAAAAACGTCGGTGTTGAGAATGCTACATCAACATCGATTGCACCCGTACCATATTTCTACGCACCAGGAATTGCATGGCGACGGCTTTGAACGTCGTGTACAGTTCTGCCACTGGGCACAAGAGAAATTACGGGACGATGAAAGATTTTTTGCACGCGTTCTATTTAGCGACGAAGCGTCATTCACCAACAGCGGTATTGGGCAACGGAAAATCCACGATGGCTGCGACAAGTGGAACATCAGCGAACTTGGTGGGTTAATATATGGTGCGGCATTGTGGGAGGAAGGATAATTGGCTCCCATTTTATCGATGGCAATCTAAATGGTGCAATACAGGCTGATTTCCTACTTAATGTTCTACCGATGTTACTACAAGATGTTTCACTGCATGACAGAATGGCGATGTACTTCCAACATGATGGATGTCCAGCACATAACTCGCGTGTGGTTGAAGCGGTATTGAAGAGCATATTTCATGACAGGTGGATTGGTCGTCGAAACACCATACCATGGCCCGCACCTTCACCAGATCTGACGTCCCCGGATTTCTTTCTATGGGGAAAGTTGAAGGATATTTGCTATCGTGATCGACCGACAACGCCTGACAACATGCGTCAGCGTATTATCAATGCATGTGCGAACATTTCGGAAGGTGAACTACTCGCTGTTGAGAGGAGTGTAGTTACCCGTATTGCCAAATGCATTGAGGTTGACGGACATCATTTTGAGCATTTATTGCATTAATGTGGTATTTACAGGTAACCAGCATGCGTTCTCAGAAATGATAAGTTCACAAAGGAACATGTATCACATTGGAACAACCGAAATAAAATGTTCAAACGTATCTACGTTCTGTATTTTAATTTAAAAAACCTACCTGTTACCAACTGTTCGTCTAAAATTGTGAGCCATATGTTTGTGACTATTACAGCGCCATCTATCACAAAGCGAAAAAAGTGATCCAAATAAAACATTCGTATTCCTTTGCGTACTACATGAATATGTAATAAAAAATGGGGGTTCCTATTTTTAAAAAAACGCAGTTGATATCCGTTTGACCTATGGCAGTGCCATCTATCAGGCCAACAATAGCGCCATTTGGTTTCCCCCTTTGAGCTAGACAAGTTTCGTGCTTTGTAGTGTTTTCGTTTGACTCTTATTTCGTGAGATATTTCGCCCGGTCACGCTCAATGGAACGCCCTGTATAACTTCCTGGAATTGCGTGATTTGTCATTTGTTGCAAGAAACCTTCGGGAAGCTATCAAGGAACTGTCGAATCCACATCACGCAAAATCGCTGCTGTATTGAGAGCTGAAAGTGGACCACCATGCTGTTAAGCAGGTCGTCAAAATGTTTTGGCTCTGCAGTGTATAGGCATTAACGTTTCAAACTCATATTGCTAGATTTATTGTTTGGGTTCAATGATAAACCCAAAAGAAAGGATTTTATTTTAGAAGTGAAACCCAACATACATAATTACGAGGAAAGAAACACAAAATTTATTTGCAGCTCTTATTTTCCTCGGAATTTCAGCGACTGAAAAGATTAATTAATACTGACTTAGTCCAAATCACTTGTTTATTATTATTCTTTCTGATAATCAGTTTCATCTGTGGCATCTTAAGGCCAGAATGTTATTGCGGTGGTAATTCAGGAAGCAACGGAATAACAGTACTCTATACAGGACACTACTCAGTCGGGAAAATGAAACAGCTCGTCCGAAAACGGCGAAGGTGAAACAAAATGAAAAAGTGACTTGCAATATCCCAAGAGAACTGAAAACACTGAGGTTTTATGAACAGCTCGAAATATTCAGAAAACTGACAAAACTAACAGTCTTCATTCAGTACCTGTAAATATAAATAAAAAGTTATGACAACAATGAATGATTAACAAGTAACAAGGAACCTCCATAAAGAAGGCAAGTGGTTTTGAAAGACTATGACACATGATAAATTAGTAGTGTTGTGGGTACATGAGGAACAACAGTTAATTTGGAACATTTTGCACATACATTACTACGAAACGGAACTCCTGTAACTGTTCACAATAGAAAATAAATACCACATGTGGTGGTAGAAGTAGTTGACATAAATATTGAGAGGTATAATGTTTTTGATATACAGGGTGAGTCACCTAACGTTACCGCTGGATATATTTCGTAAACCAATTCAAATACTGACGAACCGCTTCCACAAACCGAACGTGAGGAGAGGGGCTAGTGTAATTGTTTAATACAAACCATACAAAAATGCACGGAAGTATGTTTTTTTAACACAAACCTACGTTTTTTTAAATGGAACCCCGTTAGTTTTGTTAGCACATATGAAAATATAAACAAATACGTAATCAGTGCCGTTTGTTGCATTGTAAAATGTTAATTATATCCGGAGATATTGTAACCTAAAGTTGACGCTTGAGTACCACTCCTACGCTGTTCGATCGTGTGTATCGGAGAGCACCGAATTACGTAGGGATCCAAAGGGAACGGTGATGGACCTTAGCTACAGGAGAGAGTGGAACAGCACATTACGTCCACATGCTAACGCCCTTTTATTGGTCTTTTTCACTGAGGTACATGTACATTACCATGAGGTGTGAGGTACACGTACGTACGTCGTTTCCGTTTCCAATTACGGAGTGGAATAGAGTGTGTCCCGACATGTCAGGCCAATAGATGTTCAATGTGGTGGCCATCATTTGCTGCACACAATTGCAATCTCTGGCGTAATGAATGTCGTACACGCCGCAGTACATCTGGTGTAATGTCGCCGCAGGCTGCCACAATACGTTGTTTCATATCCTCTGGGGTTGTAGGCACATCACGGTACACATTCTCCTTTAACGTACCCCACAGAGGTGTAAGATCAGGAGAACGGGCTGGCCAATTTATGCGTCCTCCACGTCCTATGAAACGCCCGTCGAACATCCTGTCAAGGGCTAGCCTAGTGTTAATTGCGGAATGTGCAGGTGCACCATCATGCTAATACCACATACGTCGACGCGTTTCCAGTGGGACATTTTCGAGCAACATTGGCAGATCATTCTGTAGAAACGCGATGTATGTTGCAGCTGTTTGTTACAACACGCAACTGAACGTCGGAGGTTTCAAGCGTCAACTTTAGGTTACAATATCTCCGGATGTAATTAACATTTTACAATGCAACAAACGGCACTGATTACGTATTTGTTTATATGTTCAGATGTGCTAACACAACTAACGGGGTTCCATTTAAAAAAACGTAGGTTTGTGTTAAAAACATACTTCCGTGCATTTTTGTATGGTTTGTATTAAACAATTACACTAGCCCCTCTCCACACGTTCGGTCTGTGGAATCGGTTTGTCAGTATTTGATGTGGTTTACGAAATATATCCAGCGGTAACGTTAGGTGACTCACCCTGTATATTTCATAAATGTAAAAACTTGCTATAACGTTTCTGTAGTGAAGGTTACGTAAGTACAGAATACATTTAATATATCATGTTAGCAATAGCAATACATTGATAAATAATTCTAGAAGCAGCATTAGACACAGGTGATAAACGGTGTAACTTACTGTGATCGGTAACAACAGGCCTGTATATGACTTTGTATCCACGTATGATGCCGCCATGATTTTGGGGAGGTGGTGGTGACCAGCTGACCTTGACGCTTTGTGACGAGAGCGCAGAACAGGTTATGTTCTCCGGGGAAGCTTCTGGAACTAGAAGATGGAAGGAGGTGCTCCTCTCATAATCTCCTAGATCGATTTTCACAGTATGACATGTAACAAAAATCCTGAAAGCACAACTTAACAGTAATTTCACGAGAACAAGTGGTACCAGTAAGATGTACTTGAGTAATACCTCCGTAAAGAGTGAGACTTGGAAACCGCATCACCCCTGTACTTCGAGAGCGGCACAAGATATCGAAGCGCAGAGCCACACGTGATTTTATTACATGGTTAATACAAGCTGGTTAATAGAAGGTTTTATCAAAAACTTTCATCCGATTTCCCATTTTTCACATGAATAAATATAGAAACTTGACATAAATTTGAAATTGAAGTTCGAATACGTTTTTGCACAGCGGGTGCCACATACACAAATTTATTGAAAGGCAGCTCCATTTTCACCATGGGAAGCAAATGATTGTAATTTTTAATACGTCCAAGTAATAATGGAATTGTTTCTTAAGTTTCGAAAACAAAGACTTAACTTGGCGCGAGTTTTAGGTTTCCGGTTCGTCTGGATGACGATAGAGGCGTCCCGTGCAACTACCTCGCTTGCTCTCTGGTTCATTAACCAATATGCGTTGAGTCGAGACGACGAAAACACAGTAAGAAAAGACGTTTTGCGCTCTCTGTTTCAACAGGTGTGATTCAGTTGCAAATGTGCGACGCCGTTTCCGTCGAGGGTGTAGCATTGCACCTCTTGCGGCTCAAAGCATTCGGCGACAGCGCCAGCAGTTTCAAGATTGTTTGTTTCTATAGGGAGAACTCAACAGGTCGCCATTTTGCACCTAGTCCACAGCAGTCTACTTGTCGTGGCAGCCCATTCCTCATGAGTATATTTCGCTTGTTTTGTGTCAATGTTTATTCTTCGATTCTCACAGGATTCAGCTGCTACAAGCAGTTCATGATGGTGATACATAACAACGTACAGAGTTCTGAAAACCCATTCGGGACAAGGAGATGGAACATAAGTTTCCATTCACGTTTAGTTTTAAGGCATGAGACTTGATATGTAATTTAAGTAATCGGTTATCGATTATCGAAATAAAGTTGATCGCAACACCTTGCAAGAGGCTCTTTGATCCTAACCTTCGTAAATTTTGTTTCTATTACACGCAAGACTTGTTTCTAATATCAACACAACATTGCTGACTGTTTGGTGATTCCGTAGATACCAGAGAAACCTTCTGGAATTGTGTTTTCAGATCCTTGTAAGAAATCTGCATTTCTGATATTGAAACCAACTGAATCCGTATCGTCATATCTGACCACGCTAAATCGAAGCTCTGTAGCAACTAATATCTTTAACCAGATTAGAAAATAATATGATTTAAAGACACTGGAATGTGCTATGAAATATTAAAATCCAATTAAACGATGTTTACAAATACATACGTCATTCAACTTATGTTAAAGGACAAAGGATACTGTTTTACACCTACAACTGGATACCAAGCGTATCAGGTGAATCGACATTAAGAATAATCTCAATATTAAATAATCGATGAATTTGGAAATTTGGCTGTCTTAAATCTAAGACCATTTCTGGAATAAGTGCAATAAATACTTTAAGATGAGAAACTTTAAAAAACATTTTACAGTCCTTTTTGCACTTCCTAAAAATTACAATCGTTTTATTTCACTAAGCTCGTGACCGATTTGGGAAAATAATAGACGACTCAAATATGGTTGCTATCACATTAGTGTACAGTACGATTCCTGCAATATACACACCACAAACTCTTTTACGTAAAAACTAATGTAAATTTAAACAGTGCTAGCCATAAGGGAGCTCACTTATAATATGATGTACATACACTGACGGAAAAAAGTCCTACCAGCAAGAACCAGTTGTGTGAGATAAACGAAATTTGGTAGGCTTGTTGCTACCTCTGAAAGATGACACCTGTTCAAATTTCACGCCAACTGCTTAAGAGTGGCGGTATGAGGTTACACATCAGGTTTGTTTTAAATACACACTGTAATGGTCGTGAGCTGTAGTTACCTTTGGGATTGTTAGATGAGATTGTTTGACGCTCGTCAAGAATGCCTTTAAGGCGGCAAAGACGCCGTTATCAGCACAACACTGAGTTTGAATGATGTCCTGAAAGGGTTAAGAGAAGCTGGATGTTTCTTCCGCGATGTTGCTCAAAGACTTGGCTGGCAGTGGTGGTGACGGGGAGGTGCGGTCGGAAGAAGACGGGACGGAGCAGCCACTTGGCACTACCGAGAGGTAAGACCGTCGTGTCTGACGTATGGCTGTGGTGCACAGCACTACGTCTGCAGCAGAAATCTGAGCTGCATTTGGCACAACATTGAGACAACGAGCTGTTACAAACCGGTTACTTCAAGGATAGCTCCGAGCCAGAGAGCGTGTACTGTGCACTCCACTGACCCCAAACCACCGCCAGTTGTGACTTGAGTAATGTAATGCGAGAGCTCATCGAGGGAAAGGACGGAGGTCTGTTGTGTTCCCTAACGAAAGTTGATTCTGCCTCAGTGCCAGTGATGACCGTGTGTTGGTCAGGAGGAGGTCAGGTGAGCGCCTGCAGCCAACCTGCTTCGTGCTAGACACACTGGACCCACACCTGGAGTTATGGCCTGGGGTGCCATTTCGTATGACACCAGGAGCACTCTCATGGTTATCCCACTCACCCTGCCTGAGAATCTGTATGCCAATCTGGTGATTCGACCTTCTGTGCTGCCATTCATGAACAGTCTTCCAGAGAGTGTTTTACAATAGGATAACGCTCGCCCACATACCGCTGTTGTAACCCAACATGCTCTACAGAGTGTCGACATATTGCCTTGGCCTGCTCGATTACCAAATCTGTCGCCAGTCAAGCACGTATGGGACGTCGTCTACATTTACATCTACATCCATACTCCGCAAGCCACCTGACGATGTGTGGCGGAGGGTACCTTGAGTACGTCTATCGGTTCTCCCTTCTATTCCAGTCTCATATTGTTCGTGGAAAGAAAGATTGTCGGTATGCCTCTGTGTGGACATTAATCTCTCTGATTTTATCCTCATGGTCTCTTCGCGAGATATACGTAGGAGGGAGCAATATGCTGCTTGACTCCTCGGTGAAGGTATGTTCTCGAAACTTCACCAAAAGCCCGTACCGAGCTACTGAACATCTCTCATGCTGAGTCTTCCACTGGAGTTTATCTATCATCTCCGTCATCGGACGACAACTCCAGTGTCATCCAACCAGCATTAACGGCCCCTATACTGACCGACTAAGTGCAACAGGCGTGGAACTCTACCCCACATACTGACATCGGACATCTGTACGACGCAATGCATCCACATATGCACGTTTGCATTCAACATTCTACCGGTTACCCCGTAATTACTTTAAGAGTATTTCACATTTGAAATGGCTTTTCTCGCACTTACGTTAACCTGTGATCTTGTATCATCAATCACTTCCTAGACAAACGTAGTCCCGAAACTTCATTACTCTACACTGACTATTTCTAGATGTTCGGATTTTTTCCGTCAGTGTATTTATAGTTTGTTTTTGTGACCGCACATTCCCCAAGTTGGTGGGGAGAGCAGGTCTATAAATAGATTCCAACGGTGGTTAAGGGTGAAATTAAATTTACTTAGGTGCTAATATCTACAATTAGTGTATTTTTTGTGACTGTCTGCCAATATTAATTTGGAACCGTGAAATAACATGGCCTATGTTTGTCAGGAGCAGCCTTTTCAGTAGTTGCAAGGGCAACAGTCTGGATGATTGACTGATCTGGCCTTCTAACAATAATCAAAACGGCCTTGCTGTGCTGGTACTGCGAACGGCTGAAAGCAAGGGGAAACTACAGCCGTAATTTTTCCCGAGGGCATGCAGCTTTACTGTATGATTACATGATGATGGCGTCCTCTTGGGTAAAATATTCCGGAGGTAAAATAGTCCCCCATTCGGATCTCCGGGCGGGGACTACTCAAGAGGATGTCGTTATCAGGAGAAAGAAAACTGGCATTCTACGGATCGGAGCGTGGAATGTCAGATCCCTTAATCGGGCAGGTAGGTTAGAAAATTTAAAAAGGGAAATGGATAGGTTGAAGTTAGATATAGTGGGAATTAGTGAAGTTCGGTGGCAGGAGGAACAAGACTTCTGGTCAGGTGACTACAGGGTTATAAACACAAAATCAAATACGGGTAATGCAGGAGTAGGTTTAATAATGAATAGGAAAATAGGAATGCGGGTAAGCTACTACAAACAGCATAGTGAACGCATTATTGTGGCCAAGATAGATACGAAGCCCACACCTACTACAGTAGTACAAGTTTATATGCCAACTAGCTCTGCAGATGATGAAGAAATTGAAGAAATGTATGATGAAATAAAAGAAATTATTCAGATTGTGAAGGGAGACGAAAATTTAATAGTCATGGGTGACTGGAATTCGAGTGTAGGAAAAGGGAGAGAAGGAAACATAGTAGGTGAATATGGATTGGAGGACAGAAATGAAAGAGGAAGCCGCCTGGTAGAATTTTGCACAGAGCACAACATAATCATAACTAACACTTGGTTTAAGAATCATGAAAGAAGGTTGTATACATGGAAGAACCCTGGAGATACTAAAAGGTATCAGATAGATTATATAATGGTAAGACAGAGATTTAGGAACCAGGTTTTAAATTGTAAGACATTTCCAGGGGCAGATGTGGACTCTGACCACAATCTATTGGTTATGACCTGTAGATTAAAACTGAAGAAACTCCAAAAAGGTGGGAATTTATGGAGATGGGACCTGGATAAACTAAAAGAACCAGAGGTTGTACAGAGATTCAGGGAGAGCATAAGGGAGCAATTGACAGGAATGGGGGAAATAAATACAGTAGAAGAAGAATGGGTAGCTTTGAGGGATGAAGTAGTGAAGGCAGCAGAGGATCAAGTAGGTAAAACGACGAGGGCTAGTACAAATCCTTGGGTAACAGTAGAAATATTGAATTTAATTGATGAAAGGAGAAAATATAAAAATGCAGTAAGTGAAACAGGCAAAAAGGAATACAAACATCTCAAAAATGAGATCGACAGGAAGTGCAAAATGGCTAAGCAGGGATGGCTAGAGGACAAATGTAAGGATGTAGAGGCCTATCTCACTAGGGGTAAGATAGATACCGCCTACTGGAAAATTAAAGAGACCTTTGGAGATAAGAGAACGACTTGTATGAATATCAAGAGCTCAGATGGAAACCCAGTTCTAAGCAAAGAAGGGAAAGCAGAAAGGTGGAAGGAGTATATAGAGGGTCTATACAAGGGCGATGTACTTGAGGACAATATTATGGAAATGGAAGAGGATGTAGATGAAGATGAAATGGGAGATACGATACTGCGTGAAGAGTTTGACAGAGCACTGAAAGACCTGAGTCGAAACAAGGCCCCCGGAGTAGACAATATTCCATTGGAACTACTGACGGCCGTGGGAGAGCCAGTCCTGACAAAACTCTACCATCTAGTGAGCAAGATGTATGAAACAGGCGAAATACCCTCAGACTTCAAGAAGAATATAATAATTCCAATCCCAAAGAAAGCAGGTGTTGACAGATGTGAAAATTACCGAACTATCAGTTTAATAAGTCACAGCTGCAAAATACTAACACGAATTCTTTACAGACGAATGGAAAAACTAGTAGAAGCCAACCTCGGGGAAGATCAGTTTGGATTCCGTAGAAACACTGGAACACGTGAGGCAATACTGACCTTACAACTTATCTTAGAAGAAAGATTAAGGAAAGGCAAACCTACGTTTCTAGCATTTGTAGACTTAGAGAAAGCTTTTGACAATGTCGACTGGAATACTCTCTTTCAAATTCTAAAGGTGGCAGGGGTAAAATACAGGGAGCGAAAGGCTATTTACAATTTGTACAGAAACCAGATGGCAGTTATAAGAGTCGAGGGACATGAAAGGGAAGCAGTGGTTGGGAAGGGAGTAAGACAGGGTTGTAGCCTGTCCCCGATGTTGTTCAATCTGTATATTGAGCAAGCAGTAAAGGAAACAAAAGAAAAATTCGGACTTTGAGGTTCGCCGATGACATTGTAATTCTGTCAGAGACAGCAAAGGACTTGGAAGAACAGTTGAATGGAATGGACAGTGTCTTGAAAGGAGGATATAAGATGAACATCAACAAAAGCAAAACAAGGATAATGGAATGTAGTCTAATTAAGTCGGGTGATGTTGAGGGAATTAGATTAGGAAATGAGGCACTTAAAGTAGTAAAGGAGTTTTGCTATTTGGGGAGCAAAATAGCTGATGATGGTCGAAGTAGAGAGGATATAAAATGTAGGCTGGCAATGGCAAGGAAAGCGTTTCTGAAGAAGAGAAATTTGTTAACATCCAGTATTGATTTAAATGTCAGGAAGTCATTTCTGAAAGTATTCGTATGGAGTGTAGCCATGTATGGAAGTGAAACATGGACGATAAATAGTTTGGACAAGAAGAGAATAGAAGCTTTCGAAATGTGGTGCTACAGAAGAATGCTGAAGATTAGATGGGTAGATCACGTAACTAGTGAGGAAGTATTGAATAGGATTGGGGAGAAGAGAAGTTTGTGGCACAACTTGACCAGAAGAAGGGATCGGTTGGTAGGACATGTTCTGAGGCATCAAGGGACCACCAATTTAGTATTGGAGGGCAGCGTGGAGGGTAAAAATCGCAGGGGGAGACCAAGAGATGAATACACTAAGCAGATTCAGAAGGATGTAGGTTGCAGTAGGTACTGGGAGATGAAAAAGCTTGCACAGGATAGAGTAGCATGGAGAGCTGCATCAAACCAGTCTCAGGACTGAAGACCACAACAACAACAATGTTTGTCACTGTGGATCTTGTGGAGTAATTTCTGTAAACTGTGTCTTCTAATAAACCACGTACTATGAATGAATTTTTCTGCTTATTTAAAAACGTGGAACGTAACACCGATAGCACAGGTGAACCCAGCGACCAAAGTCCTGGAATGGTCTGCACCCGAAATAGGTGTAATTTATCGTTTGTAATGGTACTTGAATTACGTAACCATTACGGCACCTCACCTGAACCTCTCGATACCAGCAATATTCTACTGTGTTTCTGTAAAATAGTTAACATATTTCCGTGACAACATTCAGATATGATTTCATTAATGTAGAGGTACTTCGATACATCGATATGTATATATTTCAATGATATTATTCTTATGTGTATTTTTTCTTTTGTCACTATGATCATTGACGTACTTGTAACTCTGATTTTTGGGCGCGTAAGCCGTTATTAGAGAGTCAAGCTTTGGTCGTCATGTTAAAAAGTCGCAAATTGTAGTCAGTTTATGAAATGTGAACTTTAACAGTGAGAAAGATATTTTCAAGTATGTTTTATATTGTGAAGTGATGGTTTGGAACGAGTTACGTGATATTGCAACAAAAGTAATAAAAAAGAAGTGTAGCTTAAATTCGAAGTGCTGATTACTTTTTTTACATCACCATTGTCCTAACTTGCAAAAGCTTAATCTTCAAGAATGGTTTATGAAACACATCTATAAAACTTCTGAATATCGCAGAATAACACCTAGGCCTCTTTGCATCCGAACTTGGAATCATCACTACCTAGATTTTCGACGATTGAGTCATGAGTTCACAACGAGACCAGCGTGGGAAACACGAAAAGATGAGTGCCTAGTTTATCCATTATTTCAAGAAATGACTTCATTAACTGTTCTCTAATGACACCTGCCACGTAATATAACTTTGTTGTTTCCCGAAAATGCAATATTTAGCAGCGTGAGCAACACTACAATCATAATTAATTTTTGACCTTTGTTGTGGTAGGGTGTTAGACGTTATAATCAATGAGATCCATTATATGGATATTGGGTGTCATTTAATTTATGGGAACTCAGAGTTGAATTGAATTTAGACATCCAGTGACAGGTAAAACCACAGTTCACATTCTATTTAAGTGCAAAAGTGAGCTGCCACAATGTAAGAACGTGGGCATATACCACAGTCGAGCGCGAGAGACTCTTAAGATGTTTTCACCATTTGCTGAGAAAAGGTTTACGACTCTTTCTCTTTTTTTTTGGAGAGGTAGTTGCAGCAATAACGCACACAGATATGTTACAGAATTTAGAGAACATTCCAGGAATTTCATTTTTCAACAGGACCGAGAACCAACCCACTGGCTCAAGAATCGAAGTGTACGTTTTGTCAGCTGCTATTAGGCATATATGATATGCATTTTAGATCAAATTTAATGATCAACTTCAGATCTGATTAATAGCGAGTTGTGAATATTCAAATAGACAGTATTAAGTTGCAAAATAAAAGGAACAATAGTACAGCCCACTTTTGACAACCTTCAGTCGACTTCAGCATTTTGCTGCAGCAAAATGTTCTTGCAAGCGTTCTGTAGTGCTGTTCCTTTTGTTTTACAGCTTATTATTACGTTCTGTTATGCGAAATTTGACTCCTCACAACTCGCTATTAATCCGATCTGAACGTGATAATTGAACGTGATCGAAACTAGTTATGAAGTGTGACTAACACTTTCTAACGAACACGCGGCCATCACTGGCAGTGAGGCAGAACCGGCTTTCGTCAGGAAACACAACAGACGTCCATCCTGGCCTCCAATGAGCTCTCGCATTACACCACTGAGGTCGCAGATGGCGGTGGTTACATTAGATAGTTGTGGCATCTCTCATTACAAAAAGTCATCCATCAGTAAGACTATCTGTTGACAATGAATTGCCCAGGTGATGGATCAAGCGTAAGTTGAGTAGGGATCTTGCACTACACCAGTAGGCTCCAACGTCACCCGACCTCAGCGTAAGTGATTTTATTTTGTGGGAAATTGTGAATTACTTTGTCTAATGTGCTCCCCTCCTAACAACTTCGAATTAACGCGAACTGCAACGACACATAACAACGGCAGCGAAAGCAGTCTGTCACTCCAGATGTGATTACAAAAATATGGGGGGAGTTTTATTTTACTCTGGGTGTTTGTCGTGCGTCCGTTGGAAGGTAGATTGAACAGTTATGTAAGGTACTTGTAAACTTTGATCCAAACGTAAATGTAAAAAGTGCCCCAAGGCTGAATGTGCATTCATGTAAAAATTATATTACTGTGTAACTGGCTGGTTCTTTTGAAAATAAAACCTTTCTTGCGGTATGCCTATGTATGCATGTATTTAACTGGAGACCTAGAAACGGCGGAGAGGCTTCGTCCCCGCCGTATCCCTCAGTGGTACACATCCCCACAACAGGCTACAGCAGTCCACTCACCCCACCGCCGCCCCAAATCGAACTCAGGGTTATTGTGCGGTTCGGCCCCAGTGGACCGTTGGGAACGTCTCATTCCAGAAGAGCGTAACCCCAATGTTTGCGTGGTAGAGTAATTGTGGGGTACGCGCAAGTGGAGACAAGGTTTGCGCAGCAATCGCCGACACAGTGTAACTGAGATGGAATAAGGGGAACCAGCCTGCATTCTCCGAGGCAGATGGAAAACCGCCTTAAAACCGTGCACAGGCTGGCCGGCACACCGGACCTCGACACTAATCCGCCAGGCGCATTCGTGCAACGGACAGGCACGCTTTCCCGCTCGGGAAGCAGTGCGTTAACCGCACGGCTAACCGGGCGGGCGTGTTATGCGCAAGTTTAAATTCACCCTAGATTTCAATCTTCATATATGTAGAATATATAGCCTTGTGACAGAGCACGAATCTATTTGAAGTGTCCAGTATTTTTCAATCTTGTCTCAACCGAGATACTGAAACAAAAACGTAATTTCTTTAATGGAACGGTACACTGCTTTTAATGACATTAGAAATCTCTTGAATATACGAGTTCATTGACATAACGCTTGTTAATACTGCCGCTGGAACTTTTCGCAAAGGTTCCTGAGTAATTAGTTAAAACTGAGATGTAAGTCAAATGGAATTCGCATTTGCTGTGCAAATACCTCATATCGTCTTGGTGCGTGTAACGGCTTCGCCTGGGATGGGACTCCCACTTCGTAGACTCAACTTTCGCAAGTGTTATCTCGCTATATACCAGTGTGTCAGATTTGTCTCCATTTTCGTGCACTTTCAAAATGAAATCTAAAAGGGAGGTAACTAATCGACTATGTTGGTACCAGTGGAATACGAATCGCTGATAAAAGTATTTGCCTGCTGAGTTGCACGTATCCTAGTTAACTCTGATAAATGTACTACTACGAATACATTAAAAACTCCGGTTGTGGAAACGTTTAGATATTATCCAGATACAAGTTCTATGCTGGCGGACGTTACCTCCTTCTCGCGTAGTAATAGTGACTGCTGAGGATAGCGGTCCACTTCCCATGCTATTGAAAGCCTGTACGTAAACATCATATTTTGTGAATTTCTTCAGTTGTCTTAATCTGAGTTCCGTAGTAGACGATCCCCGTACCTGTAAATCAACAAACGGGCGGTAAGACAAGTACAAAATTAAAGCGCATGCTGTTGACGTTTATGAAGCACAAATGGACTAACCTCTTGCTTATTTGTACTGTTAGTCTCATCAAACACAGTTCTGTGAGGATTCCAGTATATTGTGTATCCCAGTATCTCTCCATTCCAGGTATCCGCCAGTGGTGCCTGTAAGATTTCTATTTGATCATTCATCATCACAGGTGTCCCTCCTTAGCATGCTAATAAAAAGTAATTGAATAATAAACAATGTTTATAGATTTTGATCTAGATTGTGTTAAAATTAGAAAATATAGATCAGTATAGTGTCTTCACGACGACGGCGTAATACTGTGTTTCAGTGGCAAAAAGTACGTAAAGAGAAGAAAAATGTATGGTAATAAAGGTAATGAATTTAGCTGTGCATTCTGAATTATTATGTGAAAGTAATTCAGATTGGAACATTAAGCACAGTGTTTCACGTCAAATGTACAGAACCAAGGAATCCAATGTCGAAAGCTACGAGTGGAAAAAGGGTCACAAGCAGCATGGGGGCTTGTTAAATTTCTACCACCTCGTTCATGATTGATATGTTGTTGTTGTTGTGGTCTTCAGTCTTGAGACTGGTTTGATGCAGCTCTCCATGCTGCTTTATCCTGTGCAAGCCTCTTCATCTCCCAGTACCTACTGCAGCCTACATCCTTCTGAATCTGCTTAGTGTATTCATCTCTTGGTCTCCCTCTGCGATTTTTACCCTCAACGCTGCCCTCCAATACGAAATTGGTGATCCCTCGATGCCTCAGAACATGTCCTACCAACCGATCCCTTCTTCTAGTCGAGTTGTGCCAAAGGCTCCTCTTCTCTCCAATTCTATTCAATACCTCCTCATTAGTTATGTGATCTACCCATCTAATCTTCAGCATTCTTCTGTAGCACCACATTTCGAAAGCTTCTATTCTCTTCTATTCCAAACTATTTATCGTCTATGTTTCACTTCCATACATGGCTACACTCCATACAAATACTTTCAGAAGTGACTTCCTGACATTTAATTCTATACTCGCTGTTAACAAATTTCTCTTCTTCAGAAACGCTTTCCTTGCCATTGCTAGTCTACATTTTATATCTTCTCTACTTCGACCATCATCAGCTATTTTGCTCCCCAAATAGCAAAACTCCTTTACTACTTTAAGTGTCTCATTTCCTAATCTAACTCGCTCAGCATCACCCGACTTAATTGGACTACATTCCATTATCCTCGTTCTTAGACTACATTCCATTATCCTCGTTTTGCTTTTGTTGATGATGATTGATATAAGCTACTTAAAAAAAAGAAGATAATCATTTTCGTGTTCTGTGACTTGCGCGTGAGCACTTTCACCTGTAATCAGAGTCTTAGACCTTTATTACATTTTCGAAATCGCGATTAGTGCATTAGTAATTTTTTATTTTCACTTATTTATCTCAGAGAGCTTTCTCTTTCTGTGCCAACGTAATCAAAATATCTGCTACAGAATAGCATTATTGACATTTTAAAACTAAATTCTAAAATCATCCTGTTATAGGAAGAGCTGTTGTAGTCGTCGTACCGAATAATTTTCACATAAATTCTACAGCTGTCAAACCATATTTTATCTTCGTCATCAGATTTGAAACTTCCTAGTGGATTAAAACTGTATATCAGATCTGGTCTCGTATCCGGATATTTGACGTTAAGAGGCACATTCTTACCGGCTGAGAAATCCAGCACGACTCGCGACCCTCCCACCACCCATCCCCACCCCCATCACCCTCCCTCATAATTTCAGTTCTGTAGCTACATGTCTCCTACGTTCCAAGCTTCACAGCAGCGCTCCACATACCTTTTAGGATAAGCACTTCTGGACAAAGGTTCTGATCTGCACACTCCTCTGCTGACGGAAAGATTAAATCTGAATATATAAGTTGTTAAAATACAGTTTTCCGTTGAACTTTGTCCTTAATAGTGTTATACTCCGTGATGTTTCCTTTTGTCCTTCGTAGAAAACTCCTTCCTGGTAATCTGTAAGCATGTGATACATTCTTAAATAACCGCTTTTCCCCCCTCTTTTTCTGCCTCAATGATTCTCCTTTTGCAAACTGTTCTTCCTTAAATTTGTCCAACTCGGTTCGCTCTCCTCTATATGAAATGTGTCGGGAGAGTCTTTATTTCCTCTACTCTTTGGAACACTTCGTCATTCATCTTCTACATACCTCACATATTTGTTAAATGATGTTGACATATTTCCACCGAGACTGCAATTTTATTACGACATCTTTTTGGTAATGTCATCATCAATAGGTACATTGCTTACAGTGTGCTTGTAGATTTCTCGGTTTACTTATGAAATAGGCTGTAGAAGTCCACAATAGTGGCTTGTAAAAGAAGTGACGAAAAAGTCTTAATAAAATTACAACCTCGGAGGAAAAATTCCACCTTCGTTTAAGTCATTGCTACCACTTCTGTCCACCCATTTAGATATCTCCTTACTTCTCCATAGCCAGATTTCACAGCTTTCTTAATATTTTTCCTCTTCCTTCTTTAATTGACAAGTTTCTTAGCCAAATAGAACTACACTCCAGCTAAAGTATTTTGTAAATCTCTTGTGTTGATCAATTGTTGTTGTTATTGTTGTGAGGAATCTCTGTGTTTTCGTAAATGCTTCCATTTAATCTGCTATCCTGTGTCTTCCATGTGCATGAAGCGTTCTTCCTAAGTAAATGACGTACTTTAGTTATTGGAGTTTTGTTTCTGCTGGTCTTCCTAACTTTATTATTTACTCTACTTGCGTCTTTTTAATGATGTGTTGTTATTATTTCATTCTTCATTTCCTGGAGGTATTTTTCACTTTCTGCTAGGACAGTTTGATCATCTGCTTATTTAATACTTTCGATCCCTCTCCATCCGCCTTTACTCTGGATGTAATATTTGAGACTTCATCCACAAGTCTATCATCTTAAATGTCAGACAAATATTTGGTAAACTCCAGGCGCCGTTTGACCTGCCATACTTTTAACGGCCTCATTAGCTGCCAGAGGCCTGACGAGCGATTTAATTTTATGTCTCCACCTTCTAAAGAGAGAAAAAGTGAAAGCAATCTTCAAACTCCCGTCAAAAATCCGCCTCTAACGAGTTTCGTAAGAGGTATAAGAACACATCGGGCTTACAGAGTACTCTGTGAGTGCGGACAGTCCTGCGTGAGACAAAAAGTGTGGAACAGGTTAGGAATGAGCATGAGAGGCTGCTGTCGGACAAGCTGCGTCAAAAGACCTGCTATAGCTGAGAATGCTATGGAAAACGGACACCGAATCTAGTCTGACGATAGCACCGTCTTTGTTCGCAGTGATAGCTTTCGGGACAGCTTAATTAAAGATGCCACTCAAATAAAAATCACAGAAAACAATCGTTCATAGAGACGGTGGCCTACGACTTAGTGCGACATGGGATGCAGACTGAGGCTGCAAAATCGAAGGCGAAGGCAACGTTTGCCCACGTATGGCGATACTGTGGAGAACCATGACGTCATAGGCGACAGTTAGAGGACGTAAGGGCGCCCATCAACACTCACTCCAGTTAACAGTGTTAAAGGAGAACTTTATAGAAAGCCTATGGCCTCCCCCCATGAACCATGGACCTTGCCGTTGGTGGGGAGGCTTGCGTGCCTCAGCGATACACATGGCCGTACCGTAGGTGCAACCACAACAGAGGGGTATCTGTTGAGAGGCCAGACAAACGTGTGGTTCCTGAAGAGGGGCAGCAGCCATTTCAATAGTTGCAGGGGCAACAGTCTGGATGATTGACTGATCTGGCCTTGTAACACTAACCAAAACGGCCTTGCTGTGCTGGTACTGCGAACGGCTGAAAGCAAGGGGAAACTACAGCCGTAATTTTTCCCAAGGACATGCAGCTTTAGTCGAAACAAGGCCCCGGGAGTAGACAACATTCCATTAGAACTACTGATGGCCTTGGGAGAGCCAGTCATGACAAAACTCTACCACCTGGTGAGCAAGATGTATGAGACAGGCGAAATACCCACAGACTTCAAGAAGAATATAATAATTCCAATCCCAAAGAAAGCAGGTGTTGACAGATGTGAAAATTACCGAACTATCAGTTTAATAAGTCACAGCTGCAAAATACTAACGCGAATTCTTTACAGACGAATGGAAAAACTGGTAGAAGCGGACCTCGGGGAAGATCAGTTTGGATTCCGTAGAAATGTTCGAACACGTGAGGCAATACTAACCTTACGACTTATCTTAGAAGAAAGATTAAGAAAAGGCAAACCTACGTTTCTAGCTTTTGTAGACTTAGAGAAAGCTTTTGACAACGTTAACTGGAATACTCTCTTTCAAATTCTGAAGGTGGCAGGGGTAAAATACAGGGAGCGAAAGGCTATTTACAATTTGTACAGAAACCAGATGGCAGTTATAAGAGTCGAGGGGCATGAAAGGGAAGCAGTGGTTGGGAAAGGAGTGAGACAGGGTTATAGCCTCTCTCCGATGTTATTCAATCTGTATATTGAGCAAGCAGTAGAGGAAACAAAAGAAAAATTCAGAGTAGGTATTAAAATTTATGGAGAAGAAGTAAAAACTTTGAGGTTCGCCGATGACATTGTAATTCTGTCAGAGACAGCAAAGGACTTGGAAGAGCAGTTGAACGGAATGGACAGTGTCTTGAAGGGAGGATATAAGATGAACATCAACAAAAGCAAAACGAGGATAATGGAATGTAGTCAAATGAAATCGGGTGATGCTGAGGGGATTACATTAGGAAATGAGACACTTTAAGTAGTAAAGAAGTTATGCTATTTAGGGAGTAAAATAACTGATGATGGTCAAAGTAGAGAGGATATCAAGTGTAGACTGGCAATGGCAAGGAAATCGTTTCTGAAGAAGAGAAATTTGTTAACATCGAGTATAGATTTAAGTGTCAGGGAGTTGTTTCTGAAAGTATTTGTATGGAGTGTAGCCATGTATGGAAGTGAAACATGGACGATAACCAATTTGGACAAGAAGAGAATAGAAGCTTTCGAAATGTGGTGCTACAGAAGAATGCTGAAGATAAGGTGGGTAGATCACGTAACTAATGAGGAGGTATTAAATAGGATTGGGGAGAAGAGAAGTTTGTGGCACAACTTGACTAGAAGAAGGGATCGGTTGGTAGGACATGTTTTGAGACATCAAGGGATCACAAATTTAGCATTGGAGGACAGCGTGGAGGGTAAAAAACGTAGAGGGAGACCAAGAGATGAATACACTAAGCAGATTCAGAAGGATGTAGGTTGCAATAGGTACTGGGAGATGAAGAAGCTTGCACACGATAGAGTAGCGTGGAGAGCTGCATCAAAACAGTCTCAGGACTGAAGACCACAACAACAACAACATGGCGTCTTAACCACTTGACACAGCTGGAAGCCCGAGAACATTTCACTAAGTAATTTCACGGATTCCAGTCTTACTCAGTTACAGCAGACATCAGTTTTGAGTAATCAGTTAGTAGCCACTGTGTCTAAAACTTTTCTGGAAATCTGCATTTTATGACTGACTTTCAGTCATCAAGTTACTATCAAGACTTCCGTGTAGTAAACAATAATGAAAATAAGAACTCCATCGCGAATTATAACAAGAAAACCTTTCGAAATTATGGCACTACATCCTAAACTCTAGAGAAAATATTTATTACAAGTAGTTAGAGGGTGATCACGATAAATTGTGAACTATCATTACTGTTGTACTAGCAGGTACCTCTTATTGCTAGAACAGTAATTACTGGCACTCTTTTTAAAGTGCTAATGTAAGAGAAAATGCTTTTAATTAACAGCAGATGGACATACCTTCCATGTCACAAGAAGCTCATCAGGGTCGATGTTTACCGCGCGCACATCCTGGGGGGTCCCCGTTGGAGCTGTTATTAGATTGATTGCTTCGTTATTTGCGGTGACAAAGTAACAAAGTTAACTATGTACAAAGAGAATCTACGTTATTTTCAAACTGAGTATTTTTACTGCCTTGTCATTACCTTCTTCTTGCGTCTTTACAGTAAGTGGATCTGTGAAGATGCTGGCCTCAATAGCATTAACTGCAAGGATCCTGATGTGGTAGGTAGTGGCTGGATGCAGGTCCGTTATCATGGCATTCTTTTTGGAATCAATTCTGCAACATTCAAAATTATTTTTTATCTAAAATAATAAGTGTTAGCAATGACAAATGTCGAGTGCTATTTCTGTAGCTGATTAAATTAATTGAATTGTTTGTAACATAATTTATAAAATAATGAATTTAACGTATAGGAAAGGAAAGCATTGTTACATGAAACGCATAACCAAACTGTTCCTCTAACTGGTAATTTCAGTCTCAGGAATTAATTAAGCGACAGGCTCAAATTGGTGCTATAGTCTAACACGTCATTCTCAATAATAATTATCTCTCTAAAGTCATTATATATAACTGAATGAAATCACACTACTAAAATACACATATATCCACCATCACATAGTTGCATCTCATCAGAACACTGAAAATAATGGTAAAATAATGTAGCTGTTTTAGGGTCTACATATACCACAGATCTGAGTATAAATTGTATTACACAAATAAATTTTGTAAAAGTTGCACTTCGGCTGCGTAGAATGTACGCTTGAAATCACAAAAAATGTCAGACAAAGCCCGGTATAGCAATAATGCATCAAACCATTTTCCAGATTACCTTGAAACACGCGGAAGAGGAATTATTACTTCAAATATTACGTAAAAAATTTCTTTATTTTACATACATTTCAAGATGAAACAAAACTTTTCTGCAAATAAAATAATTACTGGGAATGTAATTATTCCACAAAGTAAAATAACTCTTCCCTTTTATGTGTAAATTTAACTATCCATGTGAAAAATTAAAAAAAAGGACGAAGATTTTAATCCACGACGTATTTGCTATCATCGCTGCTCCAGTACTCCAGCTGACAATCGTAAATCGCTCAAACATGATGTCAGTTGAGTTCGATTTTAATTGAAAACTAAGACCTAGTGACCTAAATCATATGTGGACACGTTTAGAGACATCAAACTACTTACGTTCCTTGTAAGACCCACTTACGGCAACATCATTCTGGAGTAACTTATTATGTTAAATATCCCTCGCATGTGGAGGCAGTATTCTGCTTCATTGACTGACAGTTTAATGCTGCAAGTTACATTTGTCGTCCCTCCAGTCGTTTTATTAAAATCAATCGCAGTACACGATTCAAGGTAAGATACCTGAAGAACCTAGCACTAGGTGCAGCCACTTTATTCATGAGCCATGGCTCGGCGTCAAAACGCTAATTGTGACCCGTAATTGCTCTTATGGGAGAAGGGCATTCGACGGTGTCAGATTCTGAGATGCGGTATGGTTATCCTGTTGGCGCTGCGCAGTAACGGGAAAAAACTTGAAAACACTTCATGGCAAAATCTTTGTACAATGGTGCGCAAAGTTTATGGATGAAAGTAACTTTGCATGATGTGTCACAGCCAACAAACGTAGCTCGATGAAACTTGGATCATGTAAAGAAAGAAATGCTGCGGTGTAGTACAGATGGTAAGTGAAAGAAATACGCTATATGAAGAACAGAAATGATACTTTTATTCAAAGATAATACACTACTGGCCATTAAAATTACTACATCACGAAGATGACGTGCTACAGACGCGAAATTTAACCGACAGGAAGAAGATGCTGTGATATCCAAAGGATTAGCTTTTCAGAGCATTCACATAAGGTTGGCGCCGGCGGCGACACCTACAACGTGCTGACATGAGGAAAGTTTCCAACCGATTTCTCATACACAAACAGCAGTTGACCGGTGTTGCCTGGTGAAACGTTGTTGTGATGCCTCGTGTAAGCAGGAGAAATGCGTACCATCACGTTTCCGACTTTGATAAAGGTCGGATTGTAGCCTATCGCGATTGCGGTTTATCGTATCGCGACATTGCTGCTCGCGTTGGCCGAGATCCAATGACTGTTAGCAGAATATGGAATCGGTGTGTTCAGGAGGGTAATACGGAACGCCGTGCTCGATCCCAACGGTCACGTATCACTAGCAGTCGAGATGACAGGCATCTTATCCACATGGCTGTAACGGATCGTGCAACGACGTTTCGATCCCTGAGTCAAAAGATGGGGACGTTTGCAAGATAACAACCATCTGCACGAACAGTTCGACGACGTTTGCAGCAGCGTGGACTATCAGCTCGGAGACCATGGCTGCGGTTACCCTTGACGCTGCATCACAGATAGGAACGCCTGCGATGGTGTACTGAACGACCAACCTGGGTGCACGAATGGCAAAACGT
Organism: Schistocerca americana; assembly: GCF_021461395.2. Taxonomy (NCBI): domain Eukaryota; kingdom Metazoa; phylum Arthropoda; class Insecta; order Orthoptera; family Acrididae; genus Schistocerca; species Schistocerca americana. The sequence continues at coordinate 1,248,079,369 of NC_060119.1, read as the reverse complement.
CATTTTTTCGGATGAATCTAGGTTCTGTTTACAGCATCATGATGGTCGCATCCGTGTTTGGCGACATCGCGGTGAACGCACATTGGAAGCGTGTATTCGTCATCGCCATATTGGCGTATCACCCGGCGTGATGGTATGGGGTGCCATTGGTTACATGTCTCGGTCACCTCTTGTTCGCATTGACGGCACTTTGAACAGTGGGCGTTACATTTCAGATGTGTTACGACCCTTGGCTCTACCCTTCATTCGATCCCTGCGAAACCCTACATTTCAGCAGGATAATTTACGACCGCATGTTGCAGGTCCTGTACGGGTCTTTCTGGATACAGAAAATGTTCGACTGCTGCCCTGGCCAGCACATTCTCCAGATCTCTCGCCAACTGAAAACGTCTGGTCAATGGTGGCCGAGCAACTGGCTCGTCACGATACGCCAGTCACTACTCTTGAAGAACTGTGGTATCGGGTTGAAGCTGCATTGGCAGCTATACCTGTACGCGCCATCCAAGCTCTGTTTGACTCGATGCCCAGACGTATCGAGGCCGTTATTACGGCCAGACGTGGTTGTTCTGCGTACTGATTTCTCAGGATCTATGCACCTAAATTTCGTGAAAATGTAATCGCATGTCAATTCTACTATAATATATTTGTCCAATGGACACCCGTTTGTCATCTGCATTTCTTCTTGGTGTAGCAATATTAATGGCCAGTACTGTAATTACACTGATCTTATCTCAATTTGGGATGGTCCCCTGCACATTACAAACGGATTGACGTGGTTCTTAATTGAGTGTGTGGTCTCCACGGACGGCAATGCATGTTGTGCAAAGCGCTCCCATGCTGGCCAAAAGGTTGGTAAGGAGTTGTTGTGGTAGCGCTTGACAAATGCTGATGGTGCGTGTAATTGTGCTGCAACGCGCCTCCCACACGTGCTCCATGGGATTTAAATGGGGGGAACGAGGACACCTGTCCATTCGCCGAATATCCGTTCATGGGAAAAGCTCCTCCAATTGCACTGTTCGATTGCATTGTCATCCATAAAAATGAACTCAGGGTCGAATGCACCAATGAAAAGACGGCGAACATGGGGAAGGGGTAAAGTGTCACAATAACGGTGTCGGGCTAGTGTACTGAAAGATTTGGAGGTCACTACGCCGATGCAACACTATGCCTCTCAAACCGTAACACCTGGACCACCAAAACGATTGTGTTCCCTGTACTGAATGGGCCCTCATATGGCGAGAGGTTGGAGCGCGTAATGCACATGGGGACACCATTATTACGAGGGCAGTTCAATAAGTAATGCAACACATTTTTTTTTCTGAAACACGGGTTGTTTTATTCAGCGTTGAAATACACCAGGTTATTCCCAAATCTTTTAGCTACACAACACTATTTTTCAACGTAATCTCCATTCAATGCTACGGCCTTACGCCACCTTGAAATGAGGGCCTGTATGCCTGCACGGTACCATTCCACTGGTCGATGTCGGAGCCAACGTCCTACTGCATCAATAACTTCTACATCATCCGCGTAGTGACTCCCACGGATTGCGTCCTTCATTGGGCCAAACATATGGAAATCCGACGGTGCGAGATCGGGGCTGTAGGGTGCATGAGTAAGAACAGTCCACTGAAGTTTTGTGAGCTCCTCTCGGGTGCGAAGACTTGTGTGAGGTCTTGCATTGCCATGAAGAAGGAGAAGTTCGTTCAGATTTTTGTGCCTACGAACACGCTGAAGTCGTTTCTTCAATTTCTGAAGAGTTGCACAATACATTTCAGAGTTGATCTTTTGACCATGGGGAAGGACATCGAACAGAATAATCCCTTCAGCGTCCCAGAAGACTGTAACCATGACTACCGGCTGAGGGTATGACATTAAACTTTTTCTTGGTAGGGGAGTGGGTGTGGCGCCACTCCATTGATTGCCGTTTTGTTTCAGGTTCGAAGTGATGAACCCATGTTTCATCGCCTGAAGAGTAGCACAATACATTTCAGAGTTGATCTTTTGACCATGGGGAAGGACATCGAACAGAATAATCCCTTCAGCGTCCCAGAAGACTGTAACCATGACTACCGGCTGAGGGTATGGCTTTAAACTTTTTCTTGGTAGGGGAGTGGGTGTGGCGCCACTCCATTGATTGCCGTTTTGTTTCAGGTTCGAAGTGATGAACCCATGTTTCATCGCCTGTAACAATCTTTGAGAAGAAATTGTCACCCTCAGCCACATGACGAGCAAGCAATTCCGCACAGATGGTTCTCCTTTGCTCTTTATGGTGTTCGGTTAGACAACGAGGGACCCAGCGGGAACAAACCTTTGAATATCCCAACTGGTGAACAATTGTGACAGCACTACCAACAGAGATGTCAAGTTGAGCACTGAGTTGTTTGATGGTGATCCGTAGATCATCTCGAACGAGTGTGTTCGCACGCTCCGCCATTGCAGGAGTCACAGCTGTGCACGGCCGGCCCGCACGCGGGAGATCAGACAGTCTTGCTTGACCTTGCGGCGATGATGACACACGCTTTGCCCAACGACTCACCGTGCTTTTGTCCACTGCCAGATCACCGTAGACATTCTGCAAGCGCCTATGAATATCTGAGATGCCCTGGTTTTCCGCCAAAATAAACTCGATCACTGCCCGTTGTTTGCAACGCACATCCGTTACAGACGCCATTTTAACAGCTCCGTACAGCGCTGCCACCTGTCGGAAGTCAATGAAACTATACGAGACGAAGCGGGAATGTTTGAAAATATTCCACAAGAAATTTCCGGTTTTTTCAACCAAAATTGGCCGAGAAAAAAAATGTGTTGCATTACTTATTGAACTGCCCTCGTATTTCTGCTGCTTTTGATAACTGACTCTAGTGAGACTGAAAGATTTTATTAATGCTTCGAGAAAATTGATTGTTTCTTTAACGAGCCTTTTTAACTTTAACTGTGTGTGGGTTAACTAATAGTTTATGAATAGTTAATGTCCGCCCCCGGTAGCTGAGTGGTCAGCGCGACAGAATGTCAATCCTAACGGTCCGGGTTCGATTCCCGTCTGGGTCGGAGATTTCCTCCACTCAGGGACTGGGTGTTGTGTTGTTCTAATCATCATCATTTCATCCCCATCGATGCGCAAGTCGCCGAAATGGCGTCAAATCGAATTGCACCCGGCGAACGGTCTACCCGATGGGAGGCCCTAGTCACACGACATTTACATGAATAGTTAATACGTTACAGCACTTTATATTGTACACGTTTGCAATAACAATTGTGTAGGTTAGAGTCATTGCTAACATGCTCCAAAATAATGAAAATTGAGATGCCGACGTATTCTCATATAGCTTTATACATAGAACATAATTCACGAAACAGTTATTCACATTTGGCACAAGATCCTTGAAAAAACCGGTGTTAAACTTCATGGTTAGTCTCAAAAGTCTCATGATCCGCGGGATCTTGTGAGTTTGTCCCGTACCTCATCTTGACCAATCAGCGATTAGCTCACTCGGCGCCATTTTCTTGTGCAGTTTTAAATATTGATGCCAGTGGAGTGTGTTTTCTGTTGTGTTCAGTTATTTTGGGGAATGTAATTCAATACAGTGGTTGGAATAAAACTGATTTGAGACACAAGTCATGGAAGAAAACGTTTCATCCGTTGGAGAAAGAGGAAGGCCAAGGAAACGTTCACAGCATCCAGAAATGCGGAAAAGTCAGGAAGTCAAACGAATGAGGTTAGAATATACTGTTTTCTTCATTGTTATCAAATTAAAGTGATTCTAGTTATTAACTTGATTTGTTCCTCCACGTAAGAATGTATAGCACTCTTTCTTTGGAACTTAACAGTGAGGAATCGCAAATTCAATATTTTAAGTCCATTTCTGAAAAATAAACAGAACCTCACAGTGTAGTTTGTTCTATCATTATAGGTACAAACCTTCAGTGCTGCCCCAGTATCCGACATGTCATCGCCGTGGAGGAGCATTTAATTGCTGTTCACCTTCTATGTACGATATAAAAAATTTTCATGATCTGCATATCGAGTCGCAACACGATAGTTCCCGCGAAACCAACATCATCCAAACACCTCAGTACCAAAACTCACAGGATCCAAAATGGGGATTGTCAAAACTTACATCTTCCATAGCTCATTAACAAAACTCACATGATCCATAATATAACCTTAAATAATTGTAATTTCTCAATAAGCAAACATAATTTGAAATATACATAATGATTTATAGCCATTGTTCTTGCACATACTGATGTCAATATATGGGACATGCAGACGACGCATGCAAAACACGTTTTTAGTCATTTGTGAAAATTTATGTTTTTGGAGCATGTGAGTTATGTTTCTAACCTCTCAATTGATTGAGAAAAACTGGTTGCACTTGAATCGTAAGTATACACGAAGCTTCACTGCATGTATGTTATTATCGTCAGTTTATTTGAGTCTGCTTCCACATAATCTATTTGTGTTAATTTTTTTGTCCGCTTCCGTATCTGAGTGGTCAGCGTAGATGAATACGATTCGGAGGATCCCGGTACTCCCACGGATTTTTCCTTGGTGGGAAGATTGGAGCAGAGTTCCCTCAGACTCGCCACGGCATTTTAAGAGCTACTCGAATGGGAAGCAGCCGCTCGAAGGTCTGCAAAGCCGACGGCAAGCGGGTGAGCGGTGTGCTGCTCCCACAACCCTCCATACCACTTCCGGCGCCATTGGCGAGGAAGACATGGCGATCGGTCGGTCGCGATTGACCCATCTGTAGCCACAGCGGCAGAGCTTTGTTTTGCTTTTATTGTGTTCATAATTAATGAACAAGTAATCAATTACTCAAAACTCAGATAATTGTTGTTGCCTACAATTATTGATCCTAAGGGATGTGGCACAATTATTTATTAACAATCAGTTTTATTTATGTTTGATTCGGAAACTGTAGGATCGCTTGTGTAGCCTACACAGTCTGTTCAAAAGTATCCGGATACACCTATGTAATGCAGAATTGACCAGTAGATGTCACGAGAGGCAAAACTGGAAATTTGTGGTAAGTTCCTATGGGACCATACTGCTGAGGTCATCGGTGCCTAGGCTTACACTCTGCTTAACCTAAATTAAACTAACTTAAACTAAGGACAAAACACACACACACACACACACACACACACACCCATGCACGAGGGAGGACTCGGGAGGAGCCGCGCGAACCGTGACAAGACGACCAAGACCGTGCGGCTACCCCGCGCGGGTCACGCGAGGCGTCACCCCAGTTGTAAAAGGAGATGGGGGAATTTGTGCAGTAATAGCAGAATGAGTCAATCGGGAGAAATCAGTGACTTCGAACTTGTACTGGTCATTGGATGTCACCCAACTAACAATTCCATCTCGGACATTTCAAACCCTCTGGAACAGCCCAAGCTGACTGTTTGTAATGTGGCTGTGAACAGGACAGGCGAATAAATAAAGTACAGATAAAGTAAGACCAGAGACCGTAAAGCATTGCGGAGGGTCGATGTAAAAAGTCGCCAAAAATCAGCAGAAGGCATTTCTCATGAGCTCTAAATTACTACCAGAAGTCCATATAGCACAGTAACTGTGTGAAAGGGGTTAATAAAAATGGGGTATAATGGTCGAGCAACTCCTTATAAGGCAGAAATTTCTGTACTCATTGAAAAGCGACGCTTGATGTTACGTAAAGGCTGACACCACGGGACAACTGATGCTTGAAAACTAGTGTTTTGGAGCGGTGATTGTCGCTATACCCCATGGTGAACCGATGTAAGGTTTTTGGATCGGCGAATGCCTGGAGAAGATTACCTGCCATCATGTTCGGTGCCAATATTAAAGTTCGAAAGAGATGGTGTTACGGTGCGAGTTGTTTGTCGTGGTTAGTGTGTGGTCCCCTTATTGTGATTAACGAAACGTTAAATGTGGAAGGATATGAAGACATTTTGCATCGTCATGTGCTGCGTGCAGCAGAGGAAAAGTTCGGAGACGCTGACTGTATTAGAGTGACAATGCATTATGTCGTATTGTAACTTTCACGGCCGGAATTGTCACAATTAATAAAAGATCCCGGTCTAATATGCCGTGCTCGAAGGGATTTCACTTTAAAATCCTACGTTTCGTCCCCATCTGCGGAGGACATTTTCAAGGGGGTTCGTAGCTTTGTTAAATGCCCGGGGCACACCCTGGCTCTCTACTGACTAGCCTGGAATATTTGATTAATTGTGAATGTATTTTGTCAGCATCTGCAAGGCAATGGTTTGTGGACAATAAGATTCGTGAAATGGGCTGGCCTGCTCAGAGTCCAAACCTGAACCTAATGGAACGGACCCTTGTGTTCAACATCACTACCTTCTCTGGTTTCGCTCTTGAAGAAGAGTGAAACGCTATTCCTCCACAGAGTTGAGGCAGGCATAAAGGCGAAGAGCGGACACACCACATTTTAATGTCCACTAAGCGTTATCCATGTACTTTTGATCCGGTAGTGTACTTAGTATTATATAGCGTAACTGTAGGGTACAAATGTTATGGTATGTGACTCAACGCCGTGGCAGATAAAAGCAAACGTCAGTTAACGTCATACATTTGCCCAGTCACTGCAAGTAGGTAATGCGTCCCTTTTTCTGGCTGAGCGTTCCTCTATACCCTGTCAAAAGGAAACAGATTACACCAGAAGAGTGCAATTTCGTGGCATATACGACTGGTGTTAGGATTGGCAGTTGACAATGAACACCAATAGATGAAACGTATTGTGCATAAATATCCGATGAGAGTCACTGATGTTTGGTAACGCTAGTGGAAGCAAAGGAAGGAAGGAAGGTTGGGTTAACGTCCCGTCGACATAGAGATCATTAGAGATGGAGTAAAAGCTCGGAATGTGTCAAGGAGAGGAACGAAATCGACCGTACCCTTTCAAAAGAACCATCCCGGCATCTGCCTGGAGCGATTTTGGGAAATCACGGGAAACCTACCTCTGGATGGCCCTATGCGGTTTTGAACCGTCGTCCTACCGAATGCGAGTGCAGTGTGCTAACTACTGCATCACCTCTATCGGTCAGGCTACTGGAGACAAACGGAAATGGTTACAGCTGCAGAATACCTAGGAATTATCGTTCAGGGGGACGTAGTTATGACCACATAAAACAAATTCTAGGAATAGCACACGCCAGCTGACATTTTTTTGGAAGAATCTTAAGAAAATGTAAGTCACCCACAAAAGAAAGAAATTGAGGCGTAGCGCCATATAACGATCCTGCCTTGGAGGTGGTTAATTGAGAGATGTATCTCAGAGCTGGATAGTGACAGATGGTGACGCGAGACTGGACGCGCACGTAGTTTACGTGTCGGCCGATAGAGGACAATATTGGATAGGGGGACTGTGATTTTAGTTTCGATTGTGCCCACTAGAGTGCACTAAAGTAATAGAATGTTTTTCATAAACTGTTCTAGTATTTTCATAAAGTGTTATTATGTCTTTTTGTGTATGTAACATGTTATAAATGTGTTTTAGCAGTATGAATGATGCGTGAGTGTGATTTAAGGTTAATATGAAGATAATTGTTTAACGAGTTGTGTAGTGGGATTTAGAGTGGGAACATTTCGAAGAACTATTTATTTATTTATTGATTTATTTAACCTGGCAAGATTAGGGCCATCAGGCCCTCTCTTACATCTAACTAGGCATTCTACTTATTTTACATTCATATGTTTTAGTAGGCATGTTAATCTACATCTAGTACAAAAAGTGAAATAAACAATTTGAAAGGTACACCTGGAAAAATACATACATATAGAGTTTATATTCTTAGGTCACAAGTACTGTTATAAGTAGACATTATTGAAGAGACAGATTTTAGATAGGAGTGCTGGCAGCAGGGAGTATGAGGGAGACTCATGGTGAAGGGAGGAGAAGAATAGAGACATCATGAAACATAATTAAGGAAATATAAAGGAAAAGAAGATTGCGTGGCTAATAGAGATAGATGAAGAGGAAGGCATCTCAGGAGCAAGATAGGAGACGCTAGCTTTGCTATTTGACAGATGAGGGGATTGTCCTTGTACATTAATTTTGTGGAGAACTTTGTGAGGGTGATAGTAGGAAATGCTTCAACTTCTTCTTAAAAGCAGCAGGAGATCGAATTTTGCGCAAGGTAAGGGGCAGTTTGTTCCAGAGGCGGACAGCGGCAACTGAGAAGGAGTTTGCAAAAGTTTTTGTTTTGTGAGTGGGCACAGTTAGGATACCAAATAAGAGTGACCTCGTGTTTCGATTATGATGACATGACAGGTTTTTAATCTCTGAAGCAAGGTACTGGGGTGCTTGCGCGACGAGGAGTCGGTGGAGTAGACATAGAGTGTGGTAGTCACGCAATTTGTTCGGCCGCAGCCACCCTATGAAGCACTAACATGATCATATCGGCGAATGTTGCAGGTGTAACGCACACAGGCATTCATGGTTAGCTCTAGCCGTCTTTTGTTTTCACTACTCATGCCTTGTTGAATCACATCACAATAGTGGAGGTTCGGTAGAACGAGTGCTTGCACGAGCTGGCGTTTCAAGTCCTGTGGAAATATGTTCCGAAACTTTTTGAGAGCATAGAGACAAGCAGACGTCTTTCGGCACACTGCGACTGTATTCTCCGCCCAGTTGAGATGCTCATCCAAAATTACACCCAAGTTCTTCACTGTTTTCTGATATGGTATTGGAGTACCGTCGAGCAGACTAGGAGGTAGCCGTTCGCGGAAATCTGAACTTATTAATTTCTGATGGGCTATTAAGATTACTTGCGTCCTTTTTGCATTTAGTTTAAGCCCCAGGTTTTTCGCCCATGTCACTGCTGAAGACAGATCATCATTCATCTGAGCGATTGCAGTGTTTACATTTTCAGGTCTGACGCTTAGGTAGAGCTGGAGGTCGTCGGCATAGAAATGATATTTACAGGAGGACAGAACCGACGAAATATCGTTGACATATAAAGAAAACAAAAGTGGTCCTAAGACTGATCCTTGTGGCACTCCCGAGGAAACATGTTTCCAGGAAGATTTTTCATTTACGCAGACAACACATTGCTGTCTGTCTTTTAAGTAGCTTTCAAACCATCTCATTGCACTATCAGAGAAATTAAGCTGTTGCATTTTTCTGAGCAATATGTCAAAGTTAACAGTGTCAAAAGCTTTGCTGAAGTCCAGTAGCGTCAATATTGTTGCCTTTCGATTGTCGATGGCATATTTCAGGTCATCAGTTACTTTAATTAGAGCAGTGTTTGTGCTGTGATGTTTACGGATACCGGATTGAAATTTGTCATATAGGCTGAATTCATCCAAGTGTTCAGTGATTTGGTCATGAACAATATATTCAAGTGCTTTGGAAACAGCAGGCAGTATGCTAATTGGTCGGTAATCACTAGGCAGTTGCGGGTTTTCGATCTTAGGGATGGGTCGAATTAGGCTTCTTTTCCATGCAGTGGGATATATTCCGTTCACGAGGGAAAAACTAAATATGTCAGTTAAGACAGGTACTAAGATATCGGCAACATTCTTAATCATGGTTATACCGATACTATCGTTGCCTATTGCATCAGAAGAGATTCTCATTATTGCTTTTCTTGCCGTATTTGTTGTTACATGTTTTAGATGGAAGGTATCGTTGTTAGTTATCCTGTTTGGGGATTCTTGTGGACGGTAATTATCAGCTGTGCTGGTATTCAGAGGTGCAGAGAAGAATTCATTTAATTCGTTAGCTGACACATGAAAAGTAGTTTCCGATTTTGCCTTTCCGACCCCCAAGCTACGGAGATTCTTCCATAGAGTCGTGGGCGTCTGATCGCTGCATACAAGGGAGCGAGCGTGCCTGATTTTAGCATTGCGAATGCATTGTTTCACTCTGTTCCGTAGCTTTCTATATTCTTCGAAACGCTCGGGTTTCGGATCTGCCTTGAAACGCCTGTGGGCAGCATCCCTATTAGTCATCATTTGATGTAATTCAGCTGTCAGCCGTGGAGCAGGAGATTTTCTTACACGGATTGTGCGCACAGGTGCATGTTTATTATAGAGGGCAGTGAGTTTATCACCAAGTTCATTGATTTTGCCGTCGATTGTGGGTCTTCTGATTATTTGATGCCATGAGATTTCTGAGCAATCGGCTGTTAGAGCGTCAAGGTCAATACGTTTCATGTTCCTACAAGTTATGTAACGCGATTTGATCCTTGGGGGCTGCAAAGAGTAGGCCAGGAATATTACATCATGTGCTGAGAGGCCAGGGGCCGATGTTTGACCAACATCTCTTACTTTGTCAGTCTGTTTCGTTGCGATTACGTCTATAAGAGTATGACTGTGCGCCGTATGGTGTGTAGGTTGTAATGGAAGAATGTTCATGCTATTGCAACTAAACAGTCTTCTTAGGTTTATTGCGGAGGGAGTGTATCTTAGCAGGTCTATGTTCAAGTCACCCATTACGATGACATGTTCGTATTGACACTGAAGTGAATGTAATTCCGACTGGAAGGAACTCATTGATCATATTTTTGGCGGCTTGTACACGACGCCAGTCAAGAATTTCCGACTTTATATATTTATTTCAATGAACATGAATTCAGCCTCTTTTTCTTCAGCAGGATTTGACGTACACAAGACTTTCGCTTTGAGATCTGTTCGTATATACGCGCCGACCCCGCCACCTCGGTTTTTTGATCTGTCTGGCCTAAGAAATGTGTACCCTGGGAGATGAAAAGATGCAGAGGATATGTGTGGTTTCAACCACGTTTCGGATAAGAGGATTACGTGGTAGTTTAGTTGGTTGAAGAGGAGGCTAAGTTCTTCGTAATGCGCAGCTAGAGACTGGATGTTGCAGTGAGCTGCTAAAAGCTCTGACGCGTTCCGCTGAGCAGCCTGGAGTAGGGTGGCAGACTGGTTTGTCCCTTTGTTAGGCACTACCTGCCGCGAGGGGCACTGGCTGCTGCTTCCGCCAAGTGACATAACACAGGGGTGTCCGAGATTTTGCACGCCCTGTTTGTGACACCGCGAGTGCCGAAAGAAAGGCAGCTGCTAAAGATTTCCTGAGGTTGCGGGGGTATAGAAAATGGATTAGTGGTATTCGGTGCTAGGCTGTGTGTCACTGTGTATCCTCTGTCGTAAGATGAGAAATGTAATTAGCGTATTTGAAACAGCTTAGGGTGGAAATAAGGGAGAAGGAGTGATTTAAGAGGCCGATGCTGCCAGCAGAGAGAAGTAAGCTTAATAATTAATAGATTATCGTAGGAAGCTAGAATTGAATTGAAATTTACTAAAGTGATACTGGTAGTGATTATCATAGGAAGCTACAATTAGATTGAAATTTGCTAAAGTGATACTGATAGTGATTTTTGTTATGAACAATTTAAACCAAAGAGATGGGTGATTAATGAACTAAAGGAGAGACTAATAATTGCAATAGAACTATTTCAGAATGGAAGAGAATAAACTGAGAAAATGAAAAAAGTATTAGCAGTAACTAAAATTAAGTAATGGTTAGAGCTACAGACACAAAAAAATAGTGAAAAGTTAATACAGTTACAAAAACAATTAGTTGAAGGTACAAATATGGGTATAATTAAAAAATTAATAAAATTACAAGATTATATCTGAGTATTGGGGCTGTTACAATTGCAAATGGTGTTAAGTTTGCACTTTTGGCTCGAGTAGCTTCACTTAATACTATTCAGTTCTGTCATGTTTGTGACTGTCTTCTTTCCAGCTTCTGTCTTAATGATTACTCTGCCATCCTCAGTCCACACATTCTGAAGATCGAAATGGGATATGGCACTGTTTAAAATCTTTAGCCGTTCGTGTGTCAGATCTTCCCTTATTGTAAGCCCTGTCCTTGCTAACTTCTTCTTCTGGGTAAAGATCTCTGCCCTTTTTCGGTACGAGACAAATTTAATGGATATGAACAAAGGGGATTTTTGTAGAATAGGTTTGTAAAGTAAGTTTATGGTAAAGGGAAAGTTAATTTAGGTATAAATAACAATAGTAAATAACTTTATGCATAAACAAAACTTCAGCATATTAGGTAATTACGTCGGTAAAAAGTGCAGTCGTTAGGTTTACTATTTTGCGATTGGTTATTGATTAAAAGCGCGAACTGACGCGGGAGAATGTTGTTTTGCTATTGGCTGTTGAGTAAACTGACCAATGGTAAAGCAATATTCTTCGCGCGCTTTTCTCTGCTGGTAGAGAAGACTTGGAGTATTCTAGAGCAGGAGTCGAAGCCTAGCCATGAAAGAGATCGGACGTGTGCAATAGTAGTTCCGATGGAAATGATAAGTTGCCGGGTCTAGCAGTGTTTCATATATCAAACGTGTTGGACAGTGACGGCATAATTATTCCTATGTGTGTGTAGAAATTTCGGAATTTTTAAGTGAATTTTGTGACGACAAAAGACATATATTCCGCGTGGCGTATTGAGCAGGTCGGTGGCTAAAAATTGTGACTGCATTTGGCAACGACAGACTTAATATTTGGCGAGCATTCGCAATCAAAAACAATCAGTATTTTTGTAGCTATTACGTTTTCGGGAAATGCAACACCATAAACTTGCTAACGTGAGTGAAAGGGATTGTGAATGACTGTGTTAAGACCAGCACGGGCTTGGCAGTGATACTTGTTCACCTACGTTTCAGAACATATTAACTGAGGAAAAAATTTCCAACCTTTCATTTCGTGTTTCTCCCAAAACGTAGATTAGTGATTTTAATTGCACCCTAGTTCACGTCGAAGTACAGTAGGTTTCACTCGGCTTTCCTACTGATGATCTGCTGAGACAATGTTCACAGGTAGGTGCAGGTCCGTCGTAAAGGGACGGAAAGAACCACGCCGCCGCAAAGTGGCTTACAAAAACTTGTTATACAAATTCTTGAATTTGTTAGTTATTCTGGAGCCATTACCATAATGGATTATTGCAAGAGACTGAGTAGGTCTAACTGCTAGCGGCGCATTTCGTCGCGGTTTCGCTCAGTAAGCGCGAGAGACTAACGGATAAGCTCAAACTCCAGTGGCAGCCGCTGAAGGAGAGGCATTGTTTATCGTGGAGAGCTTCACTGTTCAAATTCTGAGAGCGTGGTTTCCAATGGGAGTCAAGCGACGTCTTACTTCCACCCACACACATCTCGGGGAAATTATGACGAGAAAATCAGAGACATAAAGAGCTTATGTAGTTCGACAGCAGTCGTTCTTCCTGAGCGCACTTTGCAAATGGGTCAGGGAAGGGGGGAGTAGTTAGTGGTACCAGAAGTACTCTCCGCCAAACACCGTAAGGAGGCTTGCAGAGTATAAGTGCAGAAATGGAGGTCGCACCTCAGAGAGTAGGAGTACCAAATTTACAGGAACGCTTCGGCGACACTACACGGTTCTTTGATAGAAAAACGCTGACTTCACAGAATATGAAGTTAAAGGGGCTCAGAGAAAGACTGCAACACAAGCCAACTAGAGGATGTCTAGATCTGATGCTTGGCGACGCCAATTAGTACCTAAAGGTTTTTACCACGAACTGGATCAGCTAGAAGATGTGACGGTACGTCACATAAATACTGACATTTTTATCGGTTGTAAGCAGTGAACAATATTGGGAAGTGTTAAGGGTGAACTAAAAATTGTTTGTAAACAGTTAACGTATTTTATGAATATAATTAGTATGTAAGACACAGTTAATGTTCTTGAAAAAAAAAAAAAACTGATATGCAGCGATAATTTAAAAGTAGCAGCTTTATTTAAAACGTGTCTATGAAAATAAAAAAGGGTCGCTAAGAGACGCGATTGTACGGACGTGGAGGACGGACGTACTGTATGGTACACACACTGTTTTGTTTCGCAATACGGAAGGCAGCCATTGAGCGGCTACACATATTTGATGTAAGTTATTCTGTATTCTGCCAAAATAAACTAATTATTGTTATCACAAAATGAATTTCTTTGTGATAGTTGTCACCTCAGCGGCTAATTATTTTTAATAAGCATTTTTTTCAGTAATTTTCGCTGCGGGAAGTTCATCTTCCGATGCAGCCTCTGGTCGGCCATTACGTGCGGAAGTATTAATCTATTTTTCAAAGTGTTAACAGTAACTGTAAATGCGAGAGATTTAGTTGTAAGAACCTTTCTAAATTGCAACAGATAATTAATTTAACGTCAAAGTTCATTTTTAAATTATACAGATTCCATGAGTTCAGTTAAGTTTTATCTTGGCCGCTCCAAAGCAACAATCGAATTTTTCTCGAGCCTTGCTTTGCAATCAATAAATAGAAATTAACTAAATTACATTCAATTCAGTTAATGGCAACTATATTTTAGTCATCACATTCAAAATCTAAAGTTGGTACATGAATAATAGCGGTCTTTCATGAACGCTTTTCGTATTTACTTATGCACGTAACTAAATATGATAAGAAAAGATAATATCCCTGAGAGAAAGAATCATGCTGATAAATTAAAAATAAAAGAAATATATAATATTTATATATATATATATATATGTATGTATATATATATATATATATATATATATATATATATATATATATATATACACGCAACAAAGACCACCAACAGGTACCAGCAAAAGAAGCATACATACACAACCGGGGTACACGGCACACATTCGCGGATTAAACTCGATAGAAAATGATGCATGAAGGCCGGCTGCTGATTATCCTCCCTCCGATCGCCTCACATGAATATTTTCTTTGCTTGCGTTTGGGCCACTGTCAGATCAAATAGTAAAGGATTAACTGTGGAATTTCCGTTATGAGGAAGTGAATTTGTTAAATATATAGTCTAATTAGTGGCTTGAGTGACAATTTCTGTACTTGAGAAACACAAAAAATAACAGAAACAGCAAAATAATCGAAAGCAATGGAAAGTCACAATTACTGCAGCCATTTCATCACTCGACGTCCTCTGGTTAATCAAAACATAGTCGTGTTGTGTCTGGTTTCCTCGATTGATTAGTGGTGTACTTCCGCATGTACTGCGTGTTGTAGTGTCATTTTATTTATTCCCAGCCGTATTCTTCGGGGGCTGCATGTTGTGCTGTTATGTGTACTCGCTGACTTACCTCCAACCGGAATATGATCCATCGGTCTTGCACCGCTGTTTATAACTGAGTTCATTTCTTAACGCCCATTTTGCCTTTTGATGTTCTTTTATTTTTCAAAGCTCGCACAGATATTGCGTGAAAAGCACATTCTCTCAGCGTTTCCGAGCTCTGGTGGATGTGACGACCGACGAGATCGCAATAAATTGAATGCCGTACCCCAAGTCATCTTTAAATTGAAAACTCCGTCCCGGTTTATGAACTTTTCCGACATTTTTATTTCGACAGACTCCTTAATTACGTTGTCCCATAAAATTGGTGTTTTCATCACGATACTGGACTCATCAGAGCTGGGATACGCTGAGACAATATGAGTTTCACAGAAAGTAAGTGAGGCCTCTGGAAAACAAAGGAGCATCAAAGGGCGTAGTGGTCGTGAAGAGACAATGAATTCGGCAATAGACAGCGGCGTGAGAAGAACAGTAGTTCACAGTGCGGTTGGAGTTTAGGTAGAAAATAAACATAACAGCTATACTCACAGCATCTCAAGAAGTCGTCCAGGTCGGTTGTCGAAATATTGTGCGTGAGATGGAAACAACAACACGGTTGAATACCCAGAAACCCAGTATGAATAAATCATGGACGACTAAAGTCTTTCAAAAATTTAAGGGTACGATTATGCAGACTGTAAATGATCCTAAACTGAGCTTGTTGTTGAGATAATTGTATATGTCGAGGACTGTGCTAGCTGTTTATAGTTACTTGTTACTGATGATGAGAGTATTGTAATCGAATCCAACAGAGAAAGTTAAACATTTGAAACTGCAAATAACAATTTCTTACAAATTATGAAATGAATTTCTTTAAACGGAACTTCAAATGTTCTGTACTGCACAAGTACTGACACACCGCTAGAAACAGTGAATAAAGAACATTCAGTAGAACCCAATATTCTAAATTATGAGGAGTTCACACTCGTAAGAATCTGAACTTTAAGCCACATGTAATAGATTTTAACCATGAGATCTACGCAACTTCGGGAAAAAGCAGACTTGGAGATGAAAATGTCCAATAATTCAGTTAATTTCCTGTTTTCCGTTACTTAGGTCTTAAGGAATGTTATTCACACAACACTTCATTGTGAAAGATAGTGTTCATTTGACAAAAATGTGTAATAAGAACAATATATACTGGCGAGTACAGAATCTTTAGTCGACAGCTCTTTAAATATCTGGCCTGACTGCCAACAGTGACTTGGGTACACATACTCTGTTGTGGAGTATGTAGTGGTAAACCACACAAGTAGTCATAAAAAGTGAAACTATAAGGAGGAATTACTCAACTTTAGTGTGTCATGGAAAGGAATGAAGTATTCAGTCATAAAAATCTTTAACCACTTACCTAATGGCGTGCCAAAGAAAATCAACAATAAAATAAATTTCAAACACAAAATCATATATACTTGACAACTCCTTTTGTTACATGGAAGAATTCTGAATGTGTAATACCATAATGTGTGTGTGTGTGTGTGTGTGTGTGTGTGTGTGTGTGTGTGAGAGAGAGAGAGAGAGAGAGAAGAGAGTGAGAGGGAGGGAGGGAGAGAGAGAGAGAGAGAGAGAGAGAGAGAGAGAGAGAGAGAGAGAGAGGGAGAGAGAGAGAGAGAGAGAGCGAGATCATGTAGCCTGCATTTTCCCATGTTTCTCACTGCGACACTGAGTTAACTAACATGTTACATAGCACAGAGAAAAGATGCCAATAAATTTAAGTGCTATTCAGAGTTGATGCACCTGTTGTTATGGATGATGAGACCCTGATAAAATGCACCTAAAAGGTATAGTTATGTGTACTATTTGTATTAACAACTCTTTAATTGACGTGTCAGCAACCAAAAAATCTTTCATTTTTTGTGTATATATTCATGTATAACGGTCATTCATGGTTTCTGGTGCCACTGTGTAAACTTTTACCGCTGCACGTATCTAAAGGAGATCGTAATATTTCGACAGATTACAAGTCAAAACTTTTTGGGTTTTCGGCGATACTTTGTGGGCTATACACATCACTTCCTCTCACTATTCTTTGCCCTCCCAGTCACAAACACAATATTCGTATTTAAGTTTTTCTTTGCTTGGCAATAATACTCAGCAGCTATTATATACCAATTATTAACGCATTTTTTGTATTTTATTGTGACAGGAACGAAGTCCTTGCAATACTTACAGGGTCATAACGTCGGATATTCGTTGTAACTGTACCTGTACATTAATTTATAGCTCCTTATACGTTGTGTATATTTGCAGTATATTGATTCTGAGGGTAACCCCTTCTCCACTCTCAGAGAAAGGAGAAAAAACAGTGTAGTCAGGCGTTTTTCTTTTAGTAATGTGTATTTTTTTATTTAGTACGAACATGGCTCTGAGCACTATGGGACTTAACATCTGAGGTCATTAGTCCCCTAGAACTTAAGAACTAGTTAAACCTAACTAACCTAAGGACGTCACACACATCCTTGCCCGAAGCAGGATTCGAACCTGCGACCGTAGCGGTCGCGCGGCTCCAGACTGAAGCGCCTAGTATGAACATGGCCTAGTATTTTAGTAAGAGGACAAAGTTTTTAACAGGGTCAGAACTGAAACCTTTAACGCTACTTACATGTCGCCATTCGTCTTCCAGTATATTAAATATACTCCATACCGTTTGGTTCCTCACCACCCTGCTTCCCCCCCCCCCCCCCCCCCCCCACCCAACACAAACTATCATTTCGGCGCCCTTGGTGGTAGTATGTGATGTTGTTGGGTGGTACTACCCAGGTGCAAGCACGATCTTGAATATCTTTGGGTGCATGTCTGCACTATACACATGATGTCCTTGATACTTATTTACATAATTTTCCTAGTAGAATGAGTGATGTTTTTCCTAGACAAGACAATGATGCTTGATCATGAAAGAGTCGTGTTTTTGAAGAATATCTCCCACTTCAAGAAAATGAGCCAGTGGAGCATCCCAATCTCAATAACAGAGCACCAACATGGCATTCATTTTGTAAGAAGGTCAGTAGCACCAACAATAACAACATTGAACATTACTCTCATGTTTTATTTTCTGTCTGTGGTAATCACACTCAGTAATGACGTTTTTTGAACAACACTAAAGAGACAGTCAGTTTTTATATTTAATGTGCATTTAAAAATTCGAAACCGGAGTTTCAGGTTTTGTTTGTATTGTGTTATGTCCTCCATACGTCAACTAAGAAGATAATTAATGATGCATTATTTTTTGAGTTATTGTTATTTTTGTGACAATTTTTTTATAAAATGTGTAGGTTCAGAGACAGAAAGCTTGTATCAGATGAAATTAAGTAGCTTAACATTGTCTATTACAGATTTTAATAATTCTATTGCAACGACCAAGGCATTGTCAATATTTGATTATATGGGCTTTAGTTGTTATTCTTTTTATTTATTGGATTTCATAGGTTGTCTGGGTCGTCGCTTATCACTGTGTTATAAGTACTCACTTCTTACTTGTTAAATCAGCACCTGAAGATGGGATGGAGATGTTAACGGTTCCAGCATGTTGCCAATCATCCATGAGGCTGGTAGCTTTCTTATACTGTATAAGGTATCCCATTAAGGTGCTGTGCCCATCGAAGGGAGGGTGCCAGGACAGGCGAACTGACCTACTGTTCACTTCAACCACTTCAACGTCCAATGGTGGATCAGGAGGTTCTACAAAACAGAATAATAAGCTTGTCAACAATCATTAATTTAACAGACTTAAAGCAACAAAGACTATCTCTTAAATCATATCAGTAATATTTCTTTCAGTTCAGAGATATTTTCAACAGGCATCAAACAAGTGAAAAGTAAAAGCATATCATACATAGGATGATGCCTCACAAAGAAAATAATAAACTAGTAACATAGTTACTCAGTTCCTCTTAGCTTACAGAAAGAGAATTCAGGAAACGTAATGTAACTCCTTCAGAAAGAATATGATTTATGTGAATCTGATCAGTGGATTCTAGGGAGAGGAAAAAAGATCAACTTGTTTCTGACCTCCCAGAGCAAGTTCTTATTGTTAAACATCATGAAAACCTAAACTAAGGGGTATTGCTAAATTTATCTTACGTTTTTGATTTGGTTGTCTATGATCTCTTGTGTGAAACTGAATTGTTAAGTTGTTCCATTAGTTGTGCACAACTAGTTGATTCCATATGTTTTTACCAGGCAATAGAGTGTAAAAAGTCACGAAAATTACGTTTCCTCACATAGTAAAATAAGTATTGGGCCTCTCAGGGGTCATTCCTATATCGTCTATTATTTATAAAACTCCCAGAGTATCATATCAAGAATCAGAGGCAGTTTCAGGGTTGATTTTAAATCATATTGGTCATGTTTCCAGGGCTCTCGGGTGTACAGCCGGATATTATCATCGATGTCCCACGCTATTTCGGCGAATAACCTTTCCGCCATCATCAGGTGGTTCTGAATGAATGGCCTGTCTGCTCATTGAGCAATGACACATACGCTGAGAAAGCCTCTGATCACATATAATACTTGTCATTTTATTAAAGTACACAATACAGGTAATTTAGGATGAACAATCTCTTTGATTACAGAAGCAGCAATGTTGGTGGATTGGTAATAAATGCCAAGTTGGCATGATGTGTGGCTCTAGAGATACGAGAACAATAACAATGTACAATATTCTTAGAAACAAGTGGATACTGCATTGAGCAACAAAGGTTTTGGAAGTATGGACAAATGGCCATCTAAGTTGAGAAAACATTTGGAACTATTGAAATGAATATTCTACAAATGTCATGTTTAAGAGTATGATCTTGAAACACTATTATGTGGTTACTACCCAAATATGCAGAAAAAAACACAAAATATGATGTGCAATTTAGGGAATTTTGGTTTCTACAAAAAAGTATTGTTTAAAATAAAAACTGTAACAATACATGAAATTTATTTGGATATAGACAGTCATGAAAAGCAGTTTTTAATGAATTTAAAATGATGAGTTACCAGTTAAATACTGTACTGTTTCTGAAATGGCATTTCAAAACTCCATATGGACCCAAGTTCATCATTAGAAATAGAAATGGTCTTTAAAGTCAAGTACATGAAAAGGCCCTACATAAAAAAATGCTGCATGCACCTAAAATAATCGTCAGTATATTTAAAAAAAAAACACTCTGTCTACAGGCCACAAGTGGCCCATCGGGACCATCCGAACGCCGTGTCATCCTCAGGGCGGATATGGATAGGAGGGGCGTGGGGTCAGCACACCGCTCTCCCAGTCCTTATGATGGTATTTTTGAGCGAAGCCGCTACTATTCGGTCGAGTAGCTCCTCAATGGGCATCTCGAGGCTGAGTGCACCCCGAAAAATGGCAACAGTGCGTGGCGTCCTGGATGGTCACCCATCTAAGTGCCGGCCACGCCCGACAGCGCTTAAATTCAGTGATCTCACGGGAACCAGTGTATCCACTACGGCAAGGTCGTTGCCCATCGGTACTTTCAGCAGAATGAAATTAAAATTAAATTTTCAGTTTGTAGTCTTTACTAAAATGTTCTGATAAATCATCAGTATCTACTGCTTCTGGTTTCATTACGAAATATTAATGTTAAAGTGTGTGGACGACAAGCATCGTTACATACGAAATTGGTTGAGGAAAGGAGAGACACACAAAAACAAGCTGACATAAAAAGTATTCAATTTCTGCTATCTAATTATCTTTCTTGGAAAGTGGTACATCAATTACTTAAATATTTATAGTGAAAAACTTTTCATATTTTAAAAAATAGATGTATGTAGTTACAATAAGTCAAGTGGCAAATATTATCACAATAATAGTAAATAAATGAAATGTGAAGAAACCAATATTGATGGATACGACCCATACAAGATCAGTATAAAAAATAGAAAAACTGCATGTAGCGTTCTCTAACTATGAAGTACAGATACATATTTACGCATTTAAAACTAATATTCACCTTTATTCAGATATTTCTGTACTGCTGTAATGCACATATGCCATATCACTATATAAAACTAACCAACGTAAAACAGTTATTATAATAACGTAACAAATTAGAATCCAGTGGAAGTGGACGAAATGTGAAACATACAGTGGTGGAGGAAGAATGGCTATACTGGATACTAGAGCTTTTAGGAGTATATGCTGTTGACTGATTTTCGCTATGTACGATGACTGGAACTTTAATAGTGGTTAATGTTTATTTACAACTTATAGAAAATAGATAAATGTTTCATTTTTACTGTCCTTCAGAGCAGTCAACAGAATTGTGCATAACCAGTTGTCAGTGATATGGAACTCGTAGGATAGTTGTGTTGATAGTTCGAGAGGAGCGGTCTATTCCCCTAATCTCTGTAACAGTTCTGAAACGAATGCCAAGAAGTGCTTCCCTCATCTTAGGAATCAACTTCAAATCACAAGGACTTACGTCCTGGGACTGTGGTGGATTGCAGGCTGTGTTCCAAAAAGAAACGGTGACACTTTCTGCACGATCCATCCATCATTTTATAGGACAATGCCGGGTCTCGTGTGGCACCAACTTGCGACTGATTTGGTCGGTCGATGGGGCTTGATTTCTGAGGTGAAGGAACCACTTTTTGGCATTCGTTTCAGAACTGTCCAGAGATTTGTAAGGAAGTAGACCGCTCCACTCGATGTATCAACACATCTGGCACTGCTAAATGTGTCCTACGACTTCCACATTGCTGGCAAGGGGTTATAAAATGGGTCTAAACACTATGGGATTTAACATCTGAGGTCAACAGTCCCATAGACTTAGAACTACTTAAATATAACTAACCTAAGGACATCACATACATCCATGCCCGAGGCATGATTCGAACCTGCGACCATAGCAGCAGCGCGGTTCCGGACTGAAGCGCCTAGAACCGCTCTGTCACAGCGGATGGCTGCAAGGGGTTACACACAATGCTGGTGACTACTCTCAAGGATGAGAAAACTTCAAAACATGTGTCTGCATTGTGTAAGTTGTAAATAACTATTTGCCACTATTAAAGTTTAAACCCTCGTAAATAAACCGATACCATGATCAATGAGACATTAGAAAGAATTCCTGGAATTGTGTTTTCTGTCTTAAAATTTAATTATAATTTTGTTGTGTCAGTGGCAAAAAATTAGCTAAGCCTATTGTTGTATTCCTTAATATCAGATTTGATGTGCACTTAGCTAATATCATCATAAACATTGTTACGTTAGACGCACGCAAAAGACGTAGCAATATAGAAAACTCATGTGGCTTGGGTCCTTTTTCTTTGCCTTATGACGTGGTACGATAGAAAACTTACATGTAAACGTTGCCAACAGATATGTATGGATTGACCTGTGAGCTGAAGTCGCTAGATACACATTAGAATGTCAACTGACCGACCGCGAAAGCCTACGAAATTATGTTGGTAACATGATGAATGACTAATGGTTCAAATGGTTCAAATGGCTCTGAGCACTATGCGACTTAACTTCTGAGGTCATCAGTCACCTATAACGTAGAACTAATTAAACCTAAATAACCTAAGGACATCACACACATCCATGCCGGAGGCAGGATTTGAACCTGCGACCGTATCGGTTCCGAACTGCAGCACCTAGAACCGCACGGCCACGTCGGCCGGCGAATGACTAATGCCAGAATGATTGTGCTCTCTAGCAGAAACAGATCACCCACCACCTACCATAGTGCAATCAGCTGAGTGTGTGCAATCAGTTACGTGTAAGGATCAGTGAGACGATCTTTGTGCTAATAGCAGGTATTTGACTCGTTTGTACTACAATGTAAGAGAGAGACTTACCAATAGCTGACGTGTACCGTTGACTGAATACCTGTGTGTATGTTATTATGCAAAGGCAAATCATTATTATTGTGGTATTATGGTTCATCAGAAAGGTAGTAAATATCCCTTTAAATTACTCTGACTAAAAGAATCTTTCATAATTTTAATTTTAACTTAACCTTGTAACGCCGGAAATGCATATCCTTCTATTTCCATCTATTGTACTATAAATTTTTTTCCTTATTTTGTTACCTGAATATATGACATTTCTGTGCCTTTATATATTGTAATTGTTTTACTATTTGTATATATATATATATATATATATATATATATATATATATATATATATATATTAATATGTATATATATATTTATGCATTTATGTCAATGTATAATTGGTTTGTTTTGTAAATATTATTTGTATTTTTACGCTGGGTCTTGCCTAGGGAAAACTATGCTATCGAACGAATACATCGATAGGTCGTGTGGAAAACCAAAGTGTGTAGGATCTTTGGTAGGGTGAACTCTGCCGCGTGGAGCGCGGACAGAGCAGAGGAGTCTGGCTGGGGTGGTGCAGTGGAGCAGGTGTGTTGTGTGAAGTTCCCGCGAGTTGCTGCGCTTTCGGGGTTTGGCAGCATGTAATTGCGCTCGACTTGCGATGATAGTTTCTGACACGGTGTCGCGGACGGGAAGCATTAGCTGGCGCACATCAAGAGCCCGTTTCGCCTGGTGACCGTGTCGAGAAGAAGGCGCGCCAACATCCAGCTTCTGCAACAGCGACGGCCGACAATGAGTGACTGTCGCCACCTCCTCGATCGACGACTTCAAACCTTCAATCAACCAACAAGGAAGACTGGAAGCACGTAAAGTTTTAGAACTGTATGGCAGACCTCAGCTTTTCAAACTTTTAAAATTGTTGCATCACAAAATTACAGCAACTTAGCATGAACGTTTGTTGCTCATTGTCCCAATTGCATTACCAAGCAGGGTCCCTTCCTTTTCCGGAATGAACCCGAGTGTCGTTGAAATTCAAACGTCAGCATCATTCTATTGCACTGCTTTAATTTCAAAGTTCAGTTAAGATATTCATAGCTGGCTACAATATTTAGATTGCACAAGCACAAATTAAGAGTGCGAGTTTTGTTACCGTATTTTAGCTTACCTGTGACTGCAGCTCAGCTTGGTACGTACTAAATTTTACTACTGTTAATTGTTCAGAATCATTTAATTCAAGTTCAAAGTTAAATCTCTTATTTCTAAATTGCGTAGATTCAAGTAGTTTTTGAAATGATTGTTGAGGTAGTCCAAGACTAACCGTATTTTACTGAATTTTGATGTGCTTCAGAAAGAAAGCTCACTATTAACTTCAGTCACTAAATTAACTTTCGATTTTCCGGTTTTATTAATTCTTTTGCTAAATTAAGTCAGAGTGTAGCGAAATTTATTACTTCTGACAAACTTTCAGTTTTCACACTACATGTGTCAACCTTCAGTTGCCACGCTTCTAGTGCTAATTATATGTGTAGTAACCTTTCTTTTTTCAGTTACTATAGTAACTGTCCTTAGGACTGGCGACCGTAATTTCCCCCAAATCTCAAATATCTAATTACCGCTAGTTAATTGTTAACGTAACGGCCGCACATTTACTTTCTTTATTAACTTTACCCCTTTTCAAAATTAATTTCCACCAGTTTCATTAGCATTTTTCCTTTCATTTAGATGTAACCCCTTCCTCCCTCTTTACCGACAAATTAACTTAGGTGACGATTGCTTTTCCCAAATTTCATTAGGTACACGCAGTTTAATTTTTCACTGTCATTAAGGTCGATAAGTGAGGGGGAGGTTACAACCTCCAGATTTGTCAGAAGCTGGTGTGATTCAAATAAGTCACACTGCCACAGCTACTGCTCACAAGCGTCTGGATTAGATGGTTTAATGGATCTCCTTTTGGAAAGTTCAGAACCTTTCCATTAGAACCGAAACCATTATAGTGCTATGGAGCTGTTGGCAATGTCTGAGTCAGTGAAGTCTTTACCTATATAAAAGTTCTGTGTGAAATATTTCAGAACATTTAAGAAGTCTGGCCTGTAATAGTAAGTAGCTGAGGATGCATGGATGTGGCAGCCGTTACCTTGGACAGCCAAGCGGACCAGCAGCTCGCTGTGGCCAAAGACGTTCCCCGCTTCACACACGTAGAGGCCGGAGTCCTGCCTGTCAGCCTGGTCGATCACCAGCTGAGCCTGCAGTCCCGTAGCCGTCTTCATTTCTGACATGCTGAGTCTGCCAGCAGCCCAAACGAATGTTATCAGTGTCCAAGCACTGAGGAAACCTTGTACATGTTTTCCCAGTAATCTGTTTTTCAGGTTAACCAAGCAACAAAATGAAACATATGGAACTGGAGGTAATCAATATGTTTTCAAGAAGTGAAGTCCCACAGCTCTAATAAACATTTGAAAATATCATACTACCACCTTGAGCTGCTGTTAAAATCTTTCACTTGCACAACCAGTTTCAGTCTAACCATTATCAGGTTCATAAAAGTATTCACAGCACCACGTTAAGTGAAATATAAAATCATTGTGGTTAGGTAATAGAACCATGATCATATGGTGACACAAATTACATCGTCTATCTATAAAAACTGTGCTAGGTAGTGTACTCATTCATATTATAACTGGAATCAGCGTCAACGCTGTGAACAGATTCATACCACATCTGACGATAATGATTTTATATTTCGTCTGACATGACACTGTGAATGTTTTTATGAACCTGATAAGCGCCAGACGACTGAAACTGGTTGTGCAAGCAAAGAATTTTACCAGTAGCTCATGGTCGTAATATTAGGTTTTTCAGAAGGTAATCAGTTATCAATTTAAGCCCAGTCTACATGATGTTTAAATAATCAGAAGGTGACTTGACGATGGAGGTTTCCTTTAATTATTACTATGTTTAATTTCTCTTTCCAGTTGTTGTTTCACAGTTTATCATGTGTACCTTTGTAGCTAACTATAGTACAATTTTATTAATAGCAAACATAAAAGAATATATAATTTTAATTATATTTACGTTTTCTTAACTGGTTTAGAATGGTTTAAAATTATGATAATAATGTTAGTGGTACTGGTTTATAGAATATATTCAATACAGACTGTGAGGCAGCTAAGACGGGGGAACCAAAAGTATCCATAATGAGTGAATAAATCAAAGTATGAATTTCGCTGTTTCACAGCGCCAATATAGCAAATTTTCTGACTGACATAATTTTTACTGCCTTCTAGCAGCTGAATTATGTCAGCGGCATTTTTTTTTATTTGAATGGTACTGTAAGATCTTCCTGTGGTACTGGAAAAGCCTTCAAAGAGGACTTCAGCGAAATAATATACGTGAAATTTGATCAAGTAGTAACAAGATAACAGCGCTGCTTAACAACGTCTCGCCTTCGGGAGAAGTGAACTACAAACGCCTGCCCCTTCCACATTACCCTCTATAACTTGAGAAAAGACGGACCTCCATCTATTTAACTGTTATAAATATTTTTGTTGAGCCTGCAGTAGCTGTCTCAATCTGTGTATATTTGTGAGTGCAAGTGCGTATGTGTATTTTGATACAAAAAGGGTAAACAACATAGATGATCGTTTTTTACATAATTAAATTACGATTATGCGAGTCTAGCCCGTCATAAAGATTTAGCACGCCTTTGCACATGCACTTACCTGTAACTGTGGTGCAGACGTTGCCCCCTGAACAACCAGTTGACTTGTATGGGGTGGTCTCCTCTGACGTCACATTTCAGTGTCACCTGCTGACCGCGGCGGGCTGTCACATTCTTCTCCATCACGTCAAACCTCACCGGTTCTGGACAGGAAAGCATTCGTGTTACAGACACAATAATTATACGCTAACTTCTATACGAGTAATGCAGTAGTTGACAAGGAAGTGACCGGACATCTTATAGTGCACACTCTTATACGGTGCGTCCACCCTTCACCTCTATATCGTCTTGAACTCTACTGGGGCACATTCAGTGAGGTATCGGAATGTCTGCGGAGGTTTTGCAGCCCATTCTTCCGTAAGAGCCGAAACCAGACGAGGCAGTTATATCGGACACTGCGGTATCGGTCGAAGACGAAGTTCAAATTCATTTCGAAGGTGTTCGATTGGGCAGAGGTCTGGTAAAGAAATTACATTTCAGGAATCTTATTCTCCAGGAACCCTTGCGTAACAAGCGCTCCATTGTGAAGTGCTACATTGTCAAGCATATACAAACAACAGTTGTCTCTGAATTGTTCCTCTGCTCTGCGCAGAACACAATGCCGTAAAATGTGTGCATTTCATCCCGCATTCAGCATTTTCTTATGCGCAATAGGGGGACCACACCGCAGCTCGTGGTAGCATTCTCGCTTCCCGAGCACGGGGTCCCGGGTTCGATTCCCGGCGGGGTCAGGGATTTTCACCTGCCTCGAGATGACTGGGTATTGTTGTGTCGTCTTCTTCATCATCATTCATCCCCATTACGGTCGGAGGAAGGCAATGGCAAACCACCTCCACTAGGACCTTGCCTAGTACGGCGGTGCGGGTCTTCCGCATCATTCCACTACGCTCTTTCAAGGAGTATGGGGCTTCATCATCATGATCACCGTAATCACAACTAACACTTCCATACCGCAGTACCAACTCTTCTGTATTTCAGTGTTGACACTGCACATGATGCCAGTACCGGTGTCCAGGTGTTCGCCGAACCCAAACTCTTCCTTCGCATCGCTACAGGTTACAGCGTGATTTGTCAATCCGAATCACTCGTTTCCAACCGTCCAATGTCCGGTTTCGTAGCACGTTACACCAATTCAAGCTCCGTTTGGCAATGAACATAGAAATGTGTGGCTTGTAAGGAGCAGCTCGACCATTCTGCTCGCCTCTTGTTGACACCCTACGCGCATTGTGCTACCTCGACTGCTGGTAGCACACGAGTGATCCTTCCGCTGATTTTATTCGATGTCTCACGATCACTGTCCGCAATGCTCGGCGATCAAGTTGGTGAGGTCTGCGTGGTTCTGGTTTGGCTGTGATTGATGTTTCACGTTTCATCTTCACTTTCACACCACCAACAGTCGATTTGGGCCGTTTTAGAAGGGTTGAAATATTCCTGATGCATTTTTTGCTCCGATGACATCTAATGACTAGTCCATGTTAGAAGTCACTGAGCTCTCCAGGCTAAACCACTACTTTCTCTACCAATTGCACCACGTCCTACCCCCCCCCCCCCCCCCTTACACTCCTCCTGTGTCATCTACCTCAATTACGTATTACACACATTGTGCGGGAACGTTTGACCAGATAGTGTACCACAAGGTCTTCATGTACCTATTGGAGCTATTATGTATGAACACTTTGAGGCTTTGTTAGATCTTATTGCATCTACTGAAAAAGATGAATAAACAGTACAGTTTTCATGTATTAGGTGAAGTGTTGTGTACGATTAAAGGCTTTTCATCTTTCTTCGGCAACGTCGACATGTTCAGGACCTAGCTAAACGACACTGACAAACTTTGACGAGTTGTACAGGATGTCCGTAAACGTCATCCAATGGCACTACGCAGTGTCGAAGTTATAGGCCAATTTCGAGTGGAGCACTCGATGCAAGAGGTCGACTCCTCCTCCGAGATGAGGTGGTCCCGGCCTGGACAATGAGCGGCGAAAGCGTTCGCGAATCGCAAGGCAACATGTGAGCAGCAAATGCTCGCCAAAGGTGAAGGGACAGGTTGCTGCTTCAAGTAAAGGCGGTCAGAAGCGCGCTGTGGAAAACACCAGCGCTGGGACGACCTTGTCTGAGGGCGCGTTTCGCCCGGCGCGAACTCCTGCAGCAGCCACAACGTCCATCGTGGACAGACTCCAGTCCGTGGCAGAGGAACAGAGACCGGCCGGACCAATGGCCGCAAATCCAGCTACAACATACGAAGAGACAAGACCCGTCATTTGCCTGTCGCCAGGCGATCTAACTAAAGCCACCTCCAGTTGTCACTGCAGTAAGGGTCGTTTGTAAAGCCTCCATGTAGCGTCTCAAAGAATGGGAATAGCGATGCACACCGTATCTTAGAAGAAAGATTAAGAAAAGGCAAACCTACGTTTCTAGCATTTGTAGACTTAGAGAAAGCTTTTGACAATGTTGACTGGAATACTCTCTTTCAAATTCTAAAGGTGGCAGGGGTAAAATACAGGGAGCGAAAGGCTATTTACAATTTGTACAGAAACCAGATGGCAGTTATAAGAGTCGAGGGACATGAAAGGGAAGCAGTGGTTGGGAAGGGAGTAAGACAGGGTTGTAGCCTCTCCCCGATGTTATTCAATCTGTATATTGAGCAAGCAGTAAAGGAAACAAGAGAAAAATTCGGAGTAGGTATTAAAATTCATGGAGAAGAAATAAAAACTTTGAGGTTCGCCGATGACATTGTAATTCTGTCAGAGACAGCAAAGGACTTGGAAGAGCAGTTGAATGGAATGGACAGTGTCTTGAAAGGAGGATATAAGATGAACATCAACAAAAGCAAAACAAGGATAATGGAATGTAGGCTAATTAAGTCGGGTGATGCTGAGGGAATTAGATTAGGAAATGTGACACTTAAAGTAGTAAAGGAGTTTTGCTATTTGGGGAGCAAAATAACTGATGATGGTCGAAGTAGAGAGGATATAAAATGTAGACTGGCAACGGCAAGGAAAGCGTTTCTGAAGAAGAGAAATGTCTTAACATCGAGTATAGATTTAAGTGTCAGGAAGTCATTTCTGAAAGTATTTGTATGGAGTGTAGCCATGTATGGAAGTGAAACATGGACGATAAATAGTTTGGACAAGAAGAGAATAGAAGCTTTCGAAATGTGGTGCTACAGAAGAATGCTGAAGATTAGATGGGTAGATCACATAACTAATGAGGAAGTATTGAATAGGATTGGGGAGAAGAGAAGTTTGTGGCACAACTTGACCAGAAGAAGGGATCGGCTGGTAGGACATGTTCTGAGGCATCAAGGGATCACCAATTTAGTATTGGAGGGCAGCGTGGAGGGTAAAAATCGTAGAGGGAGACCAAGAGATCAATACACTAAGCAGATTCAGAAGGATGTAGGTTGCAGTAGGTACTGGGAGATGAAGAAGCTTGCACAGGATAGAGTGGCATGGAGAGCTGCATCAAACCAGTCTCAGGACTGAAGACCACAACAACAACAACCGTGAGGTATGCAGGAAAGGGTATGGAGAGACGTGCAGAAAGGGTCGAGCGGGCGGTAGCACTCTCGCTGCCATCGTAAACGCGTGCCACCATTCCGGGAAAACTGACCGAGGCAGTGTTCAGCGGCTTCCCCCAGTGCGCGGCTGTTGAACACATCTTGGGTGTGGTGTGTGTTCGGTGGCACGCTTCAAGTCACCCAAGAAGCACAAAGCTCTCATCTCGCCCTAGTTAGTGAGGAGAACCGGAAGCTGTGCTGGCCAACACAGCGGTCACAGTCGAGCTGCTGAAGCACAAGAGGGGCTCGCCTCAGTTCTTCCGCTGCCAAAGGGTGGGGCATGAGGCACGCCGCCGCCCTTTCCTCGAGCGATGCGTGAAGTGAACGGGCGAACACCCGACGTCGAAAAGCTCGCGTCCGCCGAGATGCCAAAACTGCAGGGCAACCGCGTTGCGAGCAACCGTGGTTGGAAGGCGTTTGTGGCAGATTGCACACGCGCGGTGCCGTTTGAGAGGGAGGCTGTAGACTCCGCCCTACGCCCGCCGGCAGGGACGCTGTCAGTGCTGGGGACCGGCCAATATGCTGCCACACTACCGATGCCAGCCAATGACGAGGCCACAACCGCCTCCACTCCAGGCGGCGGGCGAGGTTTCGAAAGCGTGTCAGAACAAACAAGCCAGAGGTTAGTTGGTTAGTTAGTTAGTTACGTGTTCCATTGATCAATAGCACGGAAAACCGTTATGATGTGGAACGTGTCAAATGCACAAGAAATGCGCACAGGAAACAAGTTTTTTTTGTTTATGTTATTGTGTAATACCTAAATATTACTGTTATCTATCCCATTCCCTTAAATGGCACAAAATGCATATATTATATCTTCAGATTTATTTACTCATATTCAAGAATTCATCTATGGTATAGCAGGAGTTGTCAAGGAGGCATGATTTCAATTTGTTTTTGAAATTATTACTGCTGTCCGTCAGACATTTTATTTCATCTGCTAATTTCTCAAAAAGTTTTGTAGCAGCATATTTTGCCCCTTTCTGTGCCAAAGATAGGTCAAGTGAAGGATACTGTAGGTCTTTCTTTTTTCTGGTATTGTAATCATGAATGTCGCAGTTGATTTTAAACTGGTCCTTGTTGAGAAAAAATTTCGTTACTGAGTAAATGTACTCTGAAGCAGTTGTAAGAATTCCTAACCTTTTAAACGGATGCCTACAAGATGTGCGACTATGAACCCCACACGTTATTCTAACTACTTTCTTTTGAGAACTGAATACCTTTTGCCTAAGTGTTGAGTTGCCGCAGAATAATATTCCGTGTGACATCAGAGAGTGGAAGTATGCAAAGTATGTTAGCTTAGTAATTTCTACATCCTCAAAATTGGCAATTATTCTGATTACAAAAGTTGCTGAACCTAGTCGCTTTGTTAGATCCAAAATATGAATTTTCCAATTAAGATTTTCATCTATATGTACACCCAAAAATTTTGTATGCTCTACCCTGGCTACTGATTTCTTTTGATGTGTTATGTTTATTGAAGGAATTATACTTTTTGCAGCAGAAAATTGGATGTACTGTGTTTTTTCAAAGTTCAGAGCAAGCCCATTCGCAGAAAACGGAGTCGCGAGATGACCCTCCCCCTCCCCTATCCCCCCTCCCCCACCCCTTCGCTAGGATGAAAATGCGCCGTCTAGCAGATCACCAGCACATGCAGCAGCTGTAGAAACGCTGCAATCAACGTTCGCACCATGGCAGCAGCACAGTACGCTCGCTGCAACGGCCACTGTCACTCGCCTTCCTGACTCTAGTACTCGGCAAGGTCTCGCACTTCGCAGAGACGCTGCTGCTGGCGACCGACGCCATGACGAGCGCTTCGCAAGCAGCCACACCGGCTGTTCCACAGCCGGCGCCTTAACCACGCTCCAGACGCGGTCCGTGCCCTGAACAGAACCGATAAACCAACGCCGGCCGTGGTGGCCGAGCGGTTCTAGGCGCTACAGTCTGGTTCGACTCCTGCCTCGGGCATGGATGTGTGTGATGTCCTTATGGGTAGTTAGGTTTAAGTAGTTATAAGTTCTAGGGGACTGATGACCTCAGAAGCTAAGTCCCATAGTGCCCAGAGCCATTTGAACCTTTTGATAAACCGATCCACTGACCCACAAATGCTGACAGATGTGCTGCCAGCAACGGAAGACAATGAACACTGAAAAGGGATAAAGAAAAGTCAACAAAGAGGTTCTTCCCACATATTGAAAATTCTAGAGGGCAAAGTCCTACGGGCTGTGAACTCCCCGTAAATCAGCCGGTGGAGAAGATCCTTCTATCGAAGTTACGGGATTTAACGCCTGCCCTTAGACCGGGCAGAAAACATGTTTCTACACTGCTGCTGTGTTGTTGCGACAATCAGCCGTATTTATAGGGCTGCTGCTAGGCCACCCGTAGCCCAGCCGAGGTCGGTTTGTACGCTGACGTAAGGGAAGCGTAAATCCTCGTGAGGCGCCTGGTATCATTCAGTAACTTGGACTACTAGCTAGGGCATAGCTATGGTAAACTAACATACACCAACAAGTGACAAACGTCGGCAAGCCCCTACGTATCAGCAACACTGACTGGCAACTACCAGCTGCTATTAGAGCCGACCAACAGGCCACAGCAGGGAAACCGACGAGCTCGCCCACAGACACATAAAACAATTCGCCCACATCACCCTACACTGTGCATCCGATATATGACCTATCGGACACAAAAACGATAGTAAACCTAACTGTTGCAAGTTGCTGACGCTGAATGAGAGCTAAACACCGGCACCCAGCGGCAGCCGCCGAGCAACACCACCGCACAACGTCAAAGGTATCGACATGCATGATACCCACTACTAACAAAGCCTATCCTTCCACGACCTATCGCAGGCAGCAAGACATCCCCTACTGCTCTTACCACCCGACCTAACTATCGCAGAGGTTTTTTTCCCTTAGCTCTTGCCTTGGCACTTTTTTTCCTCTGCCCTTCAAAACGCTACCCTTCGTTCGACTTCGATCCAATCTATCTCCAGATGAGCGCGGATTAATGGTTAACCTTAACCAGAACTACGCAAACATCGCAGTACCCACATCCTGCTACACCTCACTTTAGTGAAAACTAACCCTTATGCCGGAATGGCAGTAGACATTTGAGTTGGCCATCATGCCGATGTGGGCGTGGAGGGGCTCCACCACTGTTAAAAAAAAAAAAAAAAAAGTACTGAGCTTTATAACGTTGCCGTTGCAAACGAAGAATGGAAGAATAAATTCTCATCACTCTCAGTTCAAATTATAATTAGTCTCCATCTGGCACAACATGGCATTTAGTTAGGAAATTTCTTCGACAAACGAAAGATATCCACGTGAATGTAGAGAGAAGAACTGTTATTTCAATTGAGGTAGAGTGGAGCACAACACTGTCGTTAGGCTTCTGTTTATCCAGAGCCAAGAATATGTGTAGGAGCTGCACCTCCCGTGGGTATGAGTGATGAACGGATATTGTCACTTGTGTAGCCGTGATATTCTGTGCAACCGCTGATGGAAGGTGTTATGGTGGCGCACCACTAAGGAATAACCAAGGAACCTGTATCAGCAATAGACGTTATGTAAAAGGTAATATAATTGACTTACTCTTTCGTATACGGACCAAAGAGTAGGAGGAGCCGGTAGTCATCGTAGAGTTGGGCTCTGAGCACTATGGGACTTAACTTCTGAGGTCATCAGTCCCCTAGACCTAGAACTATTTAAACCTAACTAACCTAAGGACATCACACAGATCCATGCCTAAGGCAGGATTCGAACCTGCGACCGTAGCAGCAGCACGGTTCCGGACTGAAGCGCCTAGAAACGCTCGGCCACCACGGTCGGCTCATCGTAGAGTGTATTGTTCAATGGTTAATCTGACAATGTATGGTTGAAATGATGGAACTCTGGTTACGAATGCTTTACGTTGTTTGAGGAGAGAAATGAGCTCTTTGTTGATTGAGTATGGTGCGATTAAGTGTCTAACTGTGTTATCAAAACGTTTTACATCCTTTCTTGTAGTGAGCTTTAGTTAGTTTCTACGCCTTTCGTTTTTCTGCAATTTACATTAGATTAAAATGCTGTCGAGATTGCACTCGATAGCATGACCACCTTATCATAAGTATCCGCGATATCAGAGAAACGTTCGAATAATAGAACCCATTAATATTGGGGGTGGATAGAAACTCTTCCAACAAATTGTTGAGAGGTTGCTACATGGGTCAGTACAAGTATCTACTGTCTCTATTAGCGCTCCACGCAGTTACAACAACTTTCGGGTAAAGTTATATGTAAACATTTTAAAGTAACTAGAGCTACCACTGGTGTCATTTCTTGTTGTAATACAGATTCACTAAAATAGAACTACATCTACAACTACGCCATATTTGTAATAGCACCCGTAAAACAAAATTTAAACGTCACTTTCACGAAGATAAACTGCTGAGTAAAGACATAATTTATGTACAATCCGTTTCGGTGGTAGAGATTATCATTAATCATAAATAATCAGTCCAGCAATATTCTATTATAGCCATGACCTACTTGCGACCGAAGTCATATAACTGCAATATTAGGTATGGCAAATATTCCAGATTTACATTTGACGATAGTTGATAATGAATCTGTGCGACTAAAAGTAGTAGCAAGTAATATTTTGTGTTCAATCAACAGTTTAGCTTTGGAAATATCACATTCTTTAAACAAAACTAATTTCCTTCTCTCCTACGTGTATGTAAGGACATTGTTAACAGGAAAAACCTGACGATAGCATCATACACCGGCAGTGATTTTATTCACATAGCAGTACTATAGTTTACTTGTGACGATAAAAGGTGGGGATTTAGATGGAAAAGTGGTAGTGGGAGATTTTTAATTCTGTATCTGTTAGACACATTCGTATTTCGCACGCGACCATAAGGTGCATGGTGCGGGTTACATAATGTATATATAACATGAGCAGACAATATTGATATAATATTTTAGCATTTCTGTGTGATTAGTTATCGAAATTACCATTGACAGCTATCTCGACCACCTTGCTGAGCCCGGCACCAATGCCGTTATCAGCACGACACAGGTAGAAGCCCTCGTCCTCTGCAGAAGCAGACGGAATCGCTAGAGTCCCGTTCGCCATCACCAGCATGTGAGGTTCTGAAGGCTCCAAGGGCTGGAAGTCGTTCGGTTTTCCTCCTAAACGCAAAGAACAAAACATTGCGTATTAGCGAAAAATTATTGACGAATCTGATGTCAACATGCAGTTCCACAAAATTCTTACGTGGGTAGTTATGACGACGTATAGATGCTATCAGAGTATTTTAAACATTTATGAGGAACAGATGAGGCGAAAGCGCCTTATTTTCAGTAATAAAGGAAATACTCAGCGTTCGTTTAAAGACTATGGCAAATTATAAAGACAAAGTGATAATTTCGATTAGAAATGACCTAAAAACAGATTCTAAAAATTTAAAATGGCGATGTATGAAGCAGCTGTAGCACAAGAGAATAACCTTTCTAAAGTAAAAGTGTTGCAGAAAATATACAGAGTGAGTCACCTAACGTTACCGCTGGATATATTTCGTAAATCACATCAAATACTGACGAACCGATACCACAGACCGAACGTGAGGAGAGGGGCTAGTGTAACTGGTTAATACAAACCATACAAAAATGCACGGAAGTATGTTTTTTAACACAAACCTACTTTCTTTTAAATGGAACCCCGTTAGTTTTGTTAGCACATCTGAACATATAAACAAATACGTAATCAGTGCCGTTTGTTGCATTGTAAAATGTTAATTACATCCGGAGATATTGTAACCTAAAGTTGACGCTTGAGTACCACTCCTCCGCTGTTCGATCATGTGTATCGGAGCACCGAATTACGTAGGGATCCAAAGGGAACGGTGATGGACCTTAGGTACAGAAGAGACTGGAACAGCACTTTACGTCCACATGCTAACACCTTTTTATTGGTCTTTTTCACTGACGCACATGCTCATTACCATGAGGGATGAGGTACACGTGCACACGTGGTTTCCGTTTTCAATTACGGAGTGGAATAGAGTGTGTCCCGACATGTCAGGCCAATAGATGTTCAATGTGGTGGCCATCATTTGCTGCACACAATTGCAATCTCTGGCGTAATGAATGTCGTACACGCCGCAGTACATCTGGTGTAATGTCGCCGCAGGCTGCCACAATACGTTGTTTCATATCCTGTGGGGTTGTAGGCACATCACGGTACACATTCTCCTTTAACGTACCCCACAGAAAGAAGTCCAGAGATATAAGATCAGGAGAACGGGCTGGCCAATTTATGCGTCCTCCACGTCCTATGAAACGCCCGTCGAACGTGTACCTCACCCCTCATGGTAATGTACATGTGCGTCAGTGAAAAAGACCAATAAAAAGGTGTTAGCATGTGGACGTAATGTGCTGTTCCAGTCTCTTCTGTACCTAAGGTCCATCACCGTTCCCTTTGGATCCCTACGTAAT
The DNA here is from genome assembly GCF_021461395.2 of Schistocerca americana. Classification (NCBI taxonomy): domain Eukaryota; kingdom Metazoa; phylum Arthropoda; class Insecta; order Orthoptera; family Acrididae; genus Schistocerca; species Schistocerca americana. The sequence continues at coordinate 1,248,042,725 of NC_060119.1, read as the reverse complement.
TCGGCGCTCTCCGATACACACGATCGAACAGCGGAGGAGTGATACTCAAGCGGCAACTTTAGGTTACAATATCTCCGGATGTAATTAACATTTTACAATGCAACAAACGGCACTGATTACGTATTTGTTTATATGTTCAGATGTGCTAACAAAACTAACGGGGTTCTATTTATAAAAACGTAGGTTTGTGTTAAAAATCATACTTCCGTGCATTTTTTTATGGTTTGTATTAACCAATTACACTAGCCCCTCTCCTCACGTTCGGTCTGTGGAATCGGTTCGTCAGTATTTGATGTGGTTTACGAAATACATCCAGCGGTAATGTTAGGTGACTCACCCTGTATATGGAATTTTTCTTCTCTGAGAAAGCTATAAACTTATACATCTGTAAGAAATGGCTTAAGATACCAGCAACCTGAACGCTGATATTAAAGCGACAGTGCTCCTCTGGGCATGGTGCTAGTGGAGGTGTCTGGACATGTTATGCTACTACGTTCCTACAACGTTTCAACTGATTGTAAATGCCACTCGCACAGGAACTTGGGGTTTAACGTGAACGCCGAACCACGGTGAGGCTTGAGATTTTTCAACTGATCAATCATTGCCAGAAGTGTGACAGGTGACAGACGACAGAAAAAAGGTGAGTGGACCGTCTGGAGATCGATCTCCTATCCTTCTGATTTCCACTCTGGTGCTTTACCACTGAGCCACACATATCCGTAAGAGAATGTGAAATGATTAAGCCACTGTATTCGTATTTAGGAGTAGTGGATTGCACATCTCAATTCACCTACCATTGTTTATTCGCTTTTTATAAATAACTGGGAGCTATCTCCGAGGACCGCTGTGGCAGATGTTCTTTTCCTCCAGGCTTTAGCAACTCAGGTGGTGCTCCAGCTCTCTTAATCATTCATTTTCGATAAATACCAATTTAGGGCAAGTAAAAGTTGAGAACATAGCAGGTTTAACAAAAAATGAACTGTTACTTATGTGTTACAACAATTTCAGGTCACCACAATGTTTCAGTTTTGCTGTTGTAGTAGCTAGGATAAATTCTACAGATGAGAATACGGACTATTAACCTTTCCAGTATTTTCCTTTGGATCGAGTGACTCCGTTCACGACTGACGTAAGGGGACACTTCCATTAAAAATAAACGAATGGCCATCTCCTTTTTAATGAGCGATGTGTTTCTTATATTAATTTCAAGGTCTCTATGCAACAAACACACACTATCTTTACAAAAGTATCCGGATATCTCTGTGTAATGCGAAACTGACCACTAGATGTCACAAGAGGCGGGCCTAAGTACAAAACGAGGCAGCGAGTATCGTGTTGACAGCAGGTAAGCAGTAACAGCAGAACGTGAACTTGTCACTGGGTGTCACCTCAGTAACAAATCCATCTGCGACATTTCCACCCTTCTAAAGCTGCCCAAATTGATTGTTGGTTATATGATGCAGAAGTTGACACAGGAAAGAACATCCAAAGCTGAACCAAGTCCTGGTAGATCTCATGTACTGATGGACAAGGAGCCGGCCGTTGTGGCCGAGCGGTTCTAGGCGCTTCAGTCCGGAACCGCCCTGCTGCTACGGTCGCAGGTTCGAATTCTGCCTCGGGCATAGGTTTAAGAAGGTCTAAGTGTAGGGGACTGATGACCTCTGATGTTAAGTCCAATAGTGCTTAGAGCCATTTGAACCATTTTAAACGGACAGGGACCGTCGGTAATTCCAGAATGTGGTTGTAAAAATGGTATGAAATCAGCGGAAGGAATCACTAGTGAGTTCCAAAGTGCTACCAGTAGTCCAGCTAGCAGAGTGACTGTACCTAGGGAGTTAAAAAGAGTAGGGTACAATTGTATTGTATTGTATTGAACCGGGGACCTAGCAACGACGGAGAGGCTTCTTCCAACAGGTGCCTTCAGTGGTTCACAACCCCACAACAGGCCACAGCAGTCCACCCACCCCACCGCCGCCCCACACCGAACCCACAGTTATTGTGCGGTTCGGCCCCCAGTGGTTCGACACGGGAACGTCTCATACCAGACGAGTGTAACCCCAAATGATTCCGTGGTAGAGTAATGATGGTGTACGCGTACGTGGAGACAGTGGTTGCACAGCAATCGCCAGCACAGTGTAACTGAGGCGGAATAAGGGGAACCAGCCCGCATTCGCCGAGGCACTTGGAAAACCGCCTTAAAAACCATCCACTGGCTGGCCAGCACACTGGACCCCGACACCAATCCGCCGGGCGGATTCGTGCCGGGGACCGGCACGCCTTCCCACTCGGGAAGGAGTGCATTAGACGGCGCGACTAGCCGGGCGGGCTGTAGGGTAGAGTGGTCGAGCAGTTCCTTATAGTCCGAAATTTCTGTTGTCAATGGTAAGCGACACTTGAGGTGGTGTGTAGAGATACGCCACAGGACAGTTAATGACTGGAAACGAGAGATTTGAGTGATGAATCACGCTCTGCCTTTTGGCAATCCGACCGGTTTGGGTTTGGAAAATGCCTGGAGAACGAAGGAAGAAAAGAAGATTGGGGTCTAACGTTCCGTCGACAACGAGGTCATTAGAGACAGCTGGATTACATTACTTGCCAACATGAGTCATGTCAATAGTGAAGTACGGAGGATGTGCTGTTATGGTGAAGGGGTGTGTTTGATTGTTAGGTTGTGCTCCCCTTATTAAGCTTACGAAAACGCTTCCTGTGACACAATATCATCACATTTTCTACCACTGTGTACAGCTACAGTAGAGGCTCAAATGGTTCAAATGGCTCTGAGCACTATGGGACTCAACATCTTAGGTCATAAGTCCCCTAGAACTTAGAACTACTTAAACCTAACTAACCTAAGGACATCACACATACCCATGCCCGAGGCAGGATTCGAACCTGCGACCGTAGCAGTCCTGCGGTTCCGGACTGCAGCGCCAGAACCGCTAGACCACCGCGGCCGGCTACAGTAGAGGAACAAATCAGAAACGATGGCAGTTTGTATCTGTTTGACGGCGCAGCCTGTCGTAAAGCAGAGCCCGTGAGGTAATGGTTTGTGGACAATAACATTCCTGCAATGGACTGGCCTGTCGAAAGTCCCCACCTGAATCCAGTGGATCACCCCTGGGATACGTTAGAAGTGTACTTCGCTCCAGACCCCAGTGGCAAATATCACTGCCTTCCCTGGTTTCGACCCTTGAGGAAGATAGGCCTGCTATTACTTCACACACATTCAGACACATCACTAAAAATGTATGTAGCTAACAGAGTTCAAGCCGTCATCAAGGCAAGGGACGAACACGCCCTGTATTAATGTCCGGATACTTTTGATCACATAGTATATACAACGAGAATACCTGAATTCTTGGTCCTTGAATGGCAATTCATTAAACTTATCCGACTGGATTTCTGGAGAACAAAGCCGGTTTTATGAGGGTTGGAACTTTAATAGTGGCAACTATTTATTTACGGCACTGACCTTCAAAGTAGTCAGCAGCATAGTGTATAACCCGTTGCCAGCGATGTGGAAGTCGTAGGATACTCTTAGCAGTGTCAGTGAAATGCTGTTCATTTTTGGAACACAACCTGCGACCACTTTAGAGATAGAAGTGATGACGCTGGAGGACCTGACCATCATTTTGCAGGACAATGCTCAAGCACGTACAGTGGAAGCTGTTACTGATTTGTTTGACTGATGGGGCTGCTAAGTGCTATACCACCTACTGTACTTCCCTGACTTAAGCATTTGTAAGTTGAACTCGATTTCTAACTGAGGGAAACACTTCACGGCATTCGCTTCAGAATTGCTACAAATTCGCCGGGCAATAGACCGTGCCGCTCGAAATGTTAACACAACTAGCACTGCTAAGAGTATCCTACGACTTCCACATCGCTGGCAACGCGTTATACACAATGCTGGTCACTACTTTGAAGGTCAGTAAAACTTTTAAAGACGTATCTATTTTGTACGAGTTGTAAATAAATAGTTGCCACTATTAAAGTTCCAACCCTCGCATTAGCAAACGGCACTCGTAAGTTCAGAGTGACTCTCCTCTGCACTTTCGAAATATCACGATCTTAGAAATACGTCTCCGAATTCTGAAACTATATCGATTATATCAGACTCTAATCTTGTTTCCTTAGCGGCTGCACCGCACTTGACCGTAATCTCAGACAGTCTAAGCCTTCGACTGAATGTTTTGCGCTTCTGATTTCACGAATTTGTTTGAAAGGGAACAAAAGATTGAATTATACCCCCTACCGCCGGTACACTATCTTTCCTAGCCACAAGATGCATTGTTGAAACCCGGTCAACAATGAGCCAGGTTGGTAATGCGGGAATAACATCCTTCCGCAAGGGCAATCCGTTGTATTTCGTGTCCAAGATCGATTATGACATGTGCTCGTGTTAGCTGTGCCGGGTAAACATTTTGCCAAGACCGCTAATATTACGGTTACTTATATTTTAGTAGTTCTGATATGCTTATTTGTTACTTCATCTTCGCAGGCAACTGTCGGAGCTGAATTCCATTAACTTTCAGACGTGGATAATGTGCAGAAGATTACACGTCACGTGCTTAGTAAAGCACCGGATTGAAAATTTAATAATTTTGGGAAACAGGATATTTAAATTAACTACAAGACGATATGATAGCTATGGTCTGTATAAAACGTGTCTTAAAATGATGACTCGTTGACGAATGAATCTTGAAACATCAGCAATAGTGAGTAAGTGAGAGCTTGGGCACATGTAACTCTGACAAGATTAATGGACTATTAAGGGTCAAATATGAGCCTAGTAACTTTAGATCATTCAGACGAATAATACCGTCATAGTTATATGGACGATAATTGCTGGTTTAGTGCATCTGGTCAATTTAAGTAGCCATATGTGGATAACGATATAGCCGTACTCTATTTATAGTCCGAATAACGATATAAGGATCAGTGCAGAACAACAGTGACGAGGGTAGGGCGCGGTGCGTTATTTTGTATTAATTAATGCTCCATAGTACTACCCATAGCCATTTACGAGATGTGACAGACAACGGAAAATTTACCACTTTCGCTGTAATGCGTTGCTCTTCCTCTTGGCCGGCCGAAGTGGCCGTGCGGTTAAAGGCGCTGCAGTCTGGAACCGCAAGACCGCTAC